>NC_137237.1:39579046-40179046 GCF_051294905.1 Botryllus schlosseri | reverse complement strand
TTTCTAGGGACTGAATATGTTAGAGTTGAATAATATATCGCACATTTAAAGATTGAAGTGAACTGTAGGGCTGTTAACGAGTACAGTGCCAGTGTTAAAACGCCGCATCAGAATTTTGATGCTGTACAGTGTACACAGCAATGGCACGGAGTATGGTGCGTTCTAGTGCAACTATGATGTTATCGACAATTGACAAGTACTCATTATGTCGTCACAAGCCGGCACGGTGGCACCTATGTCTTCGTTGCTGCATCCGATGTTACTGACGGCTGACAGAATCTAGATTACCATAGATAACTAACTTACGGGTAAATTAGTAATCTAAATAGACCAGAGGTGGCCAACCTTTTCGGCTAAAGGGCCACATGAAATTGACGAACGAGTGCGTTGCCCACTAGCCGCGCCAGGCACGTAAAATTTTCAAAGGTAACATTATTATTACTTGGCCCGCTTGGGTATATTGCGGGTCGACTGTATACCGCCCGCTGGGCTCAGTGTGCAAGGACAGGACTATTCGGCATCTGGACATATCGATATCGGAGATTTCCGCTAATATACGACAATCATTTTGTGCCTACATTTCATCGTTGGCGATCTTTCTGCGAGCGCAAACGCGAATATACTTTCTCTCGTAATTGCTAATATAGTTAGACTACAGAGTATGACTGGAGTGACGACTCGATTGTTCTCCCATTGTTAGCCGGCAGAATGGTCACGGTCAGATGGCTGCACCCAAAACAGGATCGCTCTGCGCTTGTTTCTGTGGCGTTCAGGGCGATTCGTCATGTATTTCTCGAAGTTGCGTCGGATTTAGTTAGACAGTTCAACATTTAGGTAGCGGTGGCGAGTCGTTATGACTAGTGAATATTACCGTGTAGCCCAGGGGTGGGCAAACTACGGCCCGCGGGACGCATGCGGCCCGCAACACCGTTCTGTGCGGCCCGCGAGAGTCTAAAGAAACTTTTTTTAAATATTGATAAAATGCGTACTAAAAATCGAAATAATGCATGGACTTGATTAAGCTATTTCTTATAGTTTCTTATTTCACCGTGATAGTTCTAAGACAGTGGTTCTCAAACTGGGGGCGTGAAAGCATCAAAAGTGGGGTGCAAAGCCGAGCTCAACTGAAAAAATTTTTCGCGTTCGGCGCGATTTAAAACCAATTTCATAATTTTTGCTCTGTATTTACCCTGAATTTCATATTTAAAAATCTTTCGTCCATAGCCGTAACCTACCATGTCATCAAACTATCCGTTATGTTTGTTAGCAACCTGGTAGCGTTTTGTGATATGACGATGAGGGGCGCGAAATCTTTCACCATCATAAGGGGGGGGGGGCGTGTCTTAAAAATATTGATAACCACTGTTCTAAGGTAGATATTTTCTATATTCCTTTTTATGTTTAATTTCTGGTGCGACAGCCCGATCTCAAGGCCCACAGGGTTTGAAAGGTTTCAACTGCTAAACATCACAGAAATCCTGAACGAGATTGACATAATTCGGATCACGAGTGGGATTTAGATTGGCCACTCAAGTTTTAATTATTTCAGTGATGTGCTTATAAAAACCGATTCGCGCGTGTCTTAGGTAAATTCGTTCTCTGTATGCGTAGAATTGGAGCATTTATATTTTATCTACACATAGTATATAAGCGTGTTTGAAGCTAGCATGTAAGGCCATTTCCATGTCCAGGTTTCGTTGGCAGAGTGACCATATATTAGTTTCTGTGAGCATTGTGTGTACTGGAACTGAACCAAAAGGGAAATGAGTAAATCTATGAACAGATCGCTGCTCACAGTTTTAAATTTCAATCCTGTTCCAAGAATCGGGATAACCGATCTTCCTCTCTATAGTTTTGATAATTGGTTAAATGGTTATTGAGGTCGACCAGCCTATAATGAAATCTCGCGTGTACGATATCATCAAAGCAATGTTTGGTTTGTTTTAAATAAACACATATATTATCTCCATGTCCTCACTATATAATCATATACCAATATTGCGTTTTGGTTCATAATCCCATTTTCTATAGTGCGGCCCGCGAATGAATTCTGATGTTGAATGCGGCCCACGAGCTCAAAAGTTTGCCCACCCCTGGTGTAGCCTATGTTACATTTCTCACGAGATTGATGTGATATTGTGACTTTGATCCTTTATAGAGTTTGCTACGTATATAAATATAATGACAGAAGGTAGATAGAATATCTGGTTCGTGTGCAGTGCATGTGCATTGGCTATTGAAATGAATGAATGAATGAATTCATGGAAAGGACGACTGAAGAATACTACAGAGTGAACAAGTGGAAAGATCTTGAACTATATCGATATGCAGTTCACAATAGCTTTGATTGCAAATATATCCTAAATTAACTGCAGAAATTCGAGTATGAATCAGTGTTGGGATCAAGTCACTACCTTCGAGTCACGAGTCATCTCGAGTCATTGCACATTTTGACTCGAGTCAAGTCAAGTCAATCGATTTTCGAAAGTGACTCGAGTCAAGTCAAGTCACTCGGTTTTTGGAGGTGACTCGAGTCAAGTCGAGTCAAGTCAAGTCAAGTCACGAGTCAAGTCACAATTCAAGTCAAGTTGCCTTTTTTAAGTATGAGGCATGATTACGTCATTGCATTTTGCTAGCTGTCTAAAATGCAGATTGAGCGGTCATTGATTCTGAACCAATGAGCGAATATAAGTTAAATATAAGCGCAATAAGGCGCTGAATCGCTCATATATACGTAGAACTGCTAAACTACGTAAGTGATTGAACAGCCTCAGTTTATAGTTACCAGGCAAAAGAGAGAATAAAGAAACGAATTGAAAAGATGCAATACATTATGCATTTACAAATTGATATGATACAATTCAAGCCTACGTTAATGGTTGAGGACTATATCAACTGTATTTGAATTCAATTTCAATAAAACAAGAGCTTTAGTTCAGGAAAGAACAGAGAACAGAAATAGACATTTTGCTATTAAATTACTTTACTGTATTAGTTTACGACAACGTAATCTGTAAATTTCGATCACTCCGTTTGCAGTCAATTTATGTGTGCGAGAACAATGGAGGTTCAGTAAAGCGCACAATCACTGAAAGATTGGTCACTCTCACGGGTTACACCAGCATTTAGCGAACAGTCCGACCATATATGCAAGATACAGGGATTTTTATCGACACCGATTACTTGATGACTTGAAATTGACTCGTGAATTTTGCTCCGAGTCACGAGTCAATCCACATTTCTGATACGCCGAGTCAAGTCAAGTCAAGTCATTTTAGCAAAGTGACTCGAGTCAAGTCAAGTCATACGAAAAAGGTGACTCGAGTCTGACTCGAGTCAAGTCATGACTCGAGTCATCCCAACACTGGTATGAATATAACAAATAATATCGCAGCAGTCTTGTAGTCTCGTGTGCCTGTCCGATAACCGCAGAAACTTGAGTATGACTAGAACCAGAGCCTTGTGTAATGTCAATGTTCTGCTTGATCTCGATTCACAATAGTCAGAGCTTACTCCTTGGAAGTATGCAAAATCGCACTTGAATGGAACTCGTTGTCATTGCCAAAAATACAAGAATACCCTGGAATTCGCTTGGAAGACCTCTGCCAGTCGACATTAGTAGAAAGCCGATGCACCACGTCAAGGTTTCGACGCATTGGTTTCCTTTTTTAGGTAGGGAATCTCAATGTGGATAGGCAGCATTTGACACAGAGAGAAAAAATACCATACTAACACTACCAGAAACTACATTCGCTTCATCTTTTCTTGGTCATGGGTTCCTAGCCGACTTTTGTCCAAGGATTTTGATCACCATTGACTATGTTGTATTGGCACCTCTCCCTCTCTTTATAACCTTACGCTGGCATAAGGCATTTACTGAGTAACTGACTTGGCTAATATCTGGATTCCTGCTGTATGTCATCGAAGACCGCTGTTAACGTTTAACATCCGTGAATAATATTAATGAATGTCAACTCGAGTTACCAAAGATCCAAATGCTGCTTCCAGAACATCTTGTGTTAGGACTCTGAAAGATACTGATTCCAAACACCATTCAAAAGCCGAATTGCTAGCTTGACCATATTCTTGGTCCATATTTGTATGAAACTCTGAACATAGTGTTCACTTTTAACCTTCTTGAAATTGTATGTAAATTTCACCGACTTGTTACTAGTGGTAACTAGAGTGGAACCACATAGTCGGGTGGTTATAATGGGACCTATGAACATGGAAGTATTTCCTGCCAAAAATCTCAACATTTGTAACAGATATGCTGGAAAATATAAGAATATTTCAATCTACTCGGAATTGCTTCGCTGGCAGGATGAAATTGTCTGGCGGGCCGGATGCGGCCCGTATCTTTGACACCTCTGCTTTACATTATAGTAAACCCCACAGTGATAGCAGTAGCAATTGTCAGATTAGTAAAGAAATACCATGGCTTATACAATTTCAACAATAACAAAAAAGACTTTCAACAGCGTCATGATTGAAACAAGAGGTTTTAACGTATAGAAAATGGTGCTAAAATAGCATTGTTTTCAAGCTATGTCGCAAACATTTGGAGAATTGTGAGAACAGATGTTATTCAAGTGTTTCATTGCCTTGTCCATGACATCCTCAACCTCATTTAGGTCTGAAACAGATTGAAGGGATACAGTATGAATCAATTTGTTATCGAATGGATCGCATTGAATTGCCTCAACTACCCTGAAAAAATGTATCTTTTTCAGGGGTTTTGCCATTTCTTTACTGTGGATAACATAAAAGCGGAGAACCGTGCCATGAAACTATTTAGACGGGCTCTTCAATCCACCGTCTTTCTTCTGCATCACTTTAATGAGGTTTCCCGATGGCGCTGCAGTTGTTAGGCATGTGGCCTTTGCTTCGTTGGCTTGCTTAGAAATGGCTTCCAAAAGCACTCCACCAAATATATTCAAGTATGTCTAAAAACACGTCAAAGTTTTTCCATGGAAAGGAAAAGTATAGGCTATTTACTTACCATATTCCTTGCTGTTGACTCCTCCAATCTATGATTGTATGCTGCTCTTTACCGCAGACGAGAGAACCAAAAATCTTCAAAAGCAATGCTGAAGCTGGCAATTGTGGCAAACCCAGAAACTTGTTAGCTTGATGGCAGGATGTTCGAGTAATGTTGATAAAATCCGTCAACACCAAGTTTACAATATTCAGAATGGAGTTTTTCCACCAATGGAACAGCTTTGGTCATGTCTAGTTCCTCGAATGATGGCGCGCATTCAAAGTATTTTTTGCTATTTACACAAGCCCTCTTCAAAACAGCAATTACAGCATCCTCAGATATATTCCAATTACTGGTGAGAACTTTATGATTTTTGTAATGTTTCTTCAAAGCTTTCACATTAGGAAAGGATGCTTCGCATTCCTCACAAAACACACCTTTCCAGTTATTGAGTCCTTCGAAACATTCTTCAATTTCCATTTCAGTTAGTCCCTCCCAGTCATCCCCAAAGGCCAAAGTGATGCGGCGAATCAGCAATGATACCGACTTCTATGCGTGACGAAGTATGATCTAATTCTGGCGAAAAATATAACAGAGGATACACGGCATTATTCACTAGTCATAACGACTCGCCACCGCTACCTAAATGTTGAACTGTCTAACTAAATCCGACGCAGCTTCAAGAATTACACGACGAATCCCCTTGAACGCCATAGAAACAAGCACTGAGCGATCCTGTTTTGGGTGCAGCCATCTGACCGTGACCATTCTGCCGGCTAACAATGGGAGAACAATCGAGTCGTCACTCCAGTCATACTCTATAGTTAGACTCAATCGGCTAAATCAGGCGTTTTTTCATTTTCAGTGTGGGGTAGGCTACAGAGAAAGAAATCGCGTGACAATTAAACACGCGAAGCGTGAAGAAAAATTTTACTACTTTTTTAGTTTATTGTAATGTACGACGATTTATTAAAAATGTGACTGCTTCACCCTGGATCTGCCAATGCGTCGGAACTGACATTTTAGTCATCAACATCCCGGCCATATTAATTATATTTTTGGTTGGCCTTGCAAGTTCACAATCTGAGCAATTCAATTTCGATAATATAACAGAATTTCGATAATATAATGGGAAATTAGCTCGTGGGCTACTCAAAACCTTCTCGTGGGCCACATATGGCCCGCAGACCGCGGGTTGCACACCCCTGATATAGACAGACACCTTCGATAGTTTTCAGAGCCGGAGCTGGAGCCGGAGCAGGGGCAATAATGCTGCTCCGGAGCTAATGTATGAGAGAAGAAAGCTCCGGAGCTGGAGCAATGCAAATTTACGGCTGCTCCAAAGCCCTGGTTGCAGTATAGAAATTAAACGTGGAACGGCAACGACCGATTTTGCAGCTTCGTTCCGCTTCGCTGAGGCTGGTGTGAAGAATGGGGTATTTCCACTTCATTCTGAACACTAGGGGCGATAAAGATAACGCGACCCAAAACTGTGGGACTGGAGTAAACATGGACATTATTTCGTCTCTTGATGCACAACGAGAATGGTGAAAGTATTCATATCAATACAAATCATCCATATGGCTATCAAATAGCCGTTAGTGACGAAAATGATGCTGTTTCTTGGCGTCTTATCCTCGTGATGGACATAGAGATCCTGGCAGCTTACGTTGCTGTTGCTGTTAATTTTCGAAAGTCGTATGATATGGCTGTTGTTATATTCCTCATTGTGTAAGGATGATGGTCATTTGATCTTAAAAGATGCATCAATAAGAAACAGAAAGTTATCGGGAGGATGATTCTGTTTACGAAGAAGAGGTATGGATATGGATGCCTGGTCCTGGAAAAGCTGTCTGCAGAATATCATTTCACCATCATGATTCATCATGCTTCCCCTGCAGTAAATCAGTTCACCGATTAGTGTTGTGCGCTATGGGAAATCGTGTAATGTGCAGTTGCTGCTATGAGGTCCTACAGCATATAAAAATCATGCGTTTGAATCACAATGAAGCTGATGAAACTTCAAAGAGAGAGGCAGTCTCATCTGTTTTCAATGAATGAGGTTGCAGAAGAGACGTCTATGCCAAAAAGCAAAAGCTGTTGCAAAAAATAGACCGTAGAGTCATCAGTCATGGCATCTTGTTATGACAATTAAACAATTTGGGAAAGGACTCGCTGAATCTATAGTGATTCACCCGTTATCAAAAGAACTAAGAAGCATACTTAGTGAAAAGCAACCAGCATTCCAATGATAAATCCATCAAATATTGTACCGGTACTTTTTTCAAGTACAGTCACTTCAACCTCTTCTATGACATTATGATGCCTATGGATTGAATTAGAGCTGTTGGACATTGAACCCAGAAGAGTATATCAATGAAGCTGTGTAAAGCCATGGATGATTATGAGCCAGACCAGAGTGGACGGTTATTGACTATTGTCGGTTGCTCGCTACCGGGACTCTTGTTATATGTATCTGATACATATTATGTTGGTAGCGCAAGGAACTCAGCTAAACCTTCTAAATTTTCAAGTACAAATGACCAATGCTCGCGAGCTCATTCTTGTGTTTTACAATCTGCAAGTTTCACATTAGCATTCTCGTTGAATACTCTTGGATATGGTGATGGTATTTGTATCAATTGAGTTCCCACCGTAGTATTTTGCTTTGTGTCTAGGGCAATCCCATACATAGGTTTCTCAAATAGCAGGTTGACATTCCTTCAAGTTAAGAATTGTTATGCATCCAAGTAATAATGAGCATGAATAATGCGTTGCTTAGAATTTTACAATCCTAAGTTTGTGCTTACCATACAATTTATTTCCGGGGTCGGTCAATAAATATTCAGGACTCTGCTTTATAGACTATAACCGTTCCATTTTATTCCACAAGATAACTGCAAGAATACAACTGGTACATCCTTTCATTGTCAATCATCAGAACGAGTTGGTATTATTAGTATTTTATCATTTAAAAACACCAACAGATAGTGATGAGATTGAAGGATAGGGAGGTATTGAAATGACATAAGGTCTTTCAACCAGACAGCTACTTGACCAAGATCATAATATATCTAGAAAGGGTATGTATTGAATGCAGTCCAATCTGGTGTAGCTTTGCCCGATAAATCGGGAAAATAATAATGATAGAACCATTACAATTGGTGATAAGAATAGAATCGTAATTTCAGCACTTCCATCACGACGACTCACGCCAAGAAACAGCATCATTTTCGTCGGCTAACAGCTATTTGATATCCATATGGATGATTTATATTGATATGGATACTTTCACCATCCTCGTTGTACGCCAAAAAACTAAATTAGGTTCATGTTTAGTCCAGTCCCATAGTAAAGCATATAGCAGCAAAACAGTTTTGGGTCGAGTTATCTTTATCGCCCCTAGTGTTCAGAATGAATTGGAAATGCCCCATTGTTTTAGGTTAGCGACTGTAGGATTTCTGGCAATCCAAAAGCTATCTTCCCGAGCGCAGAAATTACTGAATCTGGTTTTGATCGAAAGCTACTGTTGCACCGATTCCGAAAATATAAATTAAAATAATGATCAGGTACTGTCCACCTAGAATCTGTCCTCCAAGTCAAAATATTGGCATTGTTCAGAACAATCGGGTAACCGCAACACAATGGCCATAGCAATGACCCGTTGCGACTCTCCGATTGTTCGAACAATGCCGATAATTCAAACTTGGAGGGCGGATTCTAGGTGGATCAGTGCCAAATCATTATTTTAATTTATATTTTTGGAATCGGTGCAACAGTAGCTTTCGATCAAGACCAGATTCAGTAATTTCTGCGCTCGGGAAGATAGCTTTTGGATTGCCAGAAATCCTACTGTCGATTACGCAAAACAATCCTCCACTCCAGCCTTGGCGAAGCGGAACGAAGCTGCAAAATCGGTCGTTGCCGTTCCATGTTTAATTTCTATAGTTGCAGTCTTGCACACTATATCTATCCTATGGTAAAATGAATGCACTGTATCACACCAATTCTGTGTTGGCGACGAGTAATAATAAGACCTTTTACAAGTTACACCATAATTTCCAGTGATATTTGTTGATTTTGTACGAAGCAATGAAATGTCTCTCTGTCTGTACCGTTTGTGATTTACATTTCTAGATCACTCATAGAATACAGGTGTATACGTGGAAGACATTTCCACGATAGTGATATCAGACTTGTCTCAGTTAGTAATTTCCATTACTAGAGCTCTTAGAATATATAAGTACGTGGAATACATATCCACGATCATCAGTCTCTAACGCATTGCTGCAGACAGAATGTGATTCAGCTCTGTCTTAAAAGACTTCAGTTGAGCAATATCTAGTGAGGAAAATCTCTGACAAGTTATTGATTGCGGTGGATCATTTTCTATAGATTCAAGAGACCGATCCAACCAGTCATAGCCATCATATATAGTCAGTCTACAGCAGGGTCGCAGTAAGGCAATATCGAGACGAAATAATGAGGCAGTCAGAGAGCGAATTTTAGATAATTGTCAGCCGATGTTATGAAGGTAATATGTCCAAAGTTCGTTCTGTGCGTGACTCCCTTATCGCGTCGAGCAAGCGCGACGATGAAGACATCGTACCATGCAACGGGTTAAGCAGCCGCGGCAGCTGGAGCGTGAAGGTCTTGTAGAAATTTCAATAAATTGCAGCTCCATTACGGTGGCGTTCTGAAGGAAATGGTTGCGGCCAAAAAATTTTGTTCGTTTTTGCCTTCAATTTGAGACCACATCATTTTTAAAGCGCAGTCCTCCTTTAAGTTGTCGCATTCGTCAATTCCATTTCATGTAAGCCACTACAGACACACAGGGAATTGGCTAAGCAGTTCAGCGTGGCCATGGGCTTTTGTGGCATGCAAAACGAAATGATCTGTCTCAGCCTAATTTTCTTCTGATCTTTCTTTAAAGTCTCAATTTCAGTCCTACTTGACCAGAGATGGTCGGTAAAGAAGTACTTATTATTTGCCAAAGACTCAAGTAGGTTCGCATTCTTGCATTAATTACTTAAGTGGTTATGGTTTTAGACTACTTCTACTTGACCGTTTTCGTTTTTAGGGAAAATCAGTCCCAGAATATTTCGCCTTACTTGTAAATCGCTACTCCTAGTTGTACTCGGGTATAAATTTACTCAGTTACTTCTAATTCTACTTGAATATCGGCGATTGCTACTTTGACCACCCCGGTCCCTGTGGCATATATCGCGAAATCTCGAAATTCACGTTACATGCCATTTCAACACGTTCACTACCATTTTCAATATAGAATTGAAGTTGTGTACCTCCAAGAAGGTCTTCAAATTCTCATTATCCAGGTATTTCCGAGTCTCATCTGCTTCCTCGAAGTACAGACTGCAAGCAGGCGAGTTCTCCGGAAATGCGTCCGGCAATGGTTTGCCAACGTACAACAATCGCGCTTTTTCAACGAAAGACGCTGACCCCGGCACTGGTTGGCACTGCGCTCGCACTTACGAAGGGGGCTGGTGGTATGGAGAATGCGGGTATAGCAATCTGAATGGAAACTTCAACAAAACAGGCGACCAAGGAATCTGGTGGTATGATGGTTTATCCCACAAACAGCTGCGTTATTCGCAGATGAAGTTTCGCATAAGATTCGATGACGATTCTGACTTTAAATAAGCTATGAAGGGAGAAAAATCAGTGAAATGGACTTTTGTAAATAACTTTTCCCCTCTCCCCTCCTGATTTGTCGGTCATTATCAATAGCAGGAGTGGGCCAAATCGAGTACTTGAGTCATTTTATTATGAATCTATTATGTAGCTTCTAGTGGAGTCGAGTATTCAAGTACCACTCATTATGACGTTAAAACAATACGAACGATGTGGAAATACATATAGATACCTTTTATGAGACCACAGACAATATAATGCATGCCAGTTGTTCATCAGTTCAAAGAGGATTTGGTATATTTTGGACCATGCCTATTTTATGGCACTTTGTAACAATGCTGTGCGTTGATCACGACTTCACAGATAAATGTCTTTTCCATAAATGAGCGTAACTTTGCACCACATGTTTCGTGTGATTCGGACAACCAATCGATAGTATCTAAACCGCAAGCTACAACACTACAAATTACCACTATTCTGTGTACGACTGGCATTATATTGTATGTCAGTGATTCTAAACTGGGTGCCGTCACAGATTGTCATGTGTGCTGTGGATTTTGGAAAAGAACTGCTTAATATTGAAGATAGGGCATGTAAGACTGGCATATCCGACTTAGAATTGGTCTAACTTTTTCAATAGCGGACAAAGCCCACGAGACCATGACCATGAAAGCAATCATGGCATTGCCGTTGAGTACGGTAATGTCCACATCACAATTTGGATGGTATGTCTCGCAGAAATTCTTTGATTCGTTCCAAATCAACTCATGAACAAAAAATCGTGTCCCAAACCTTCACTTCAACAATATTTCCGAGGATATGCTGTAGTTTTGTATTAAGCAAATGCATGGTGGGTAGTTCATTTGGAAGTCATAAATCAAGCAATCGTTTTGAAGAGGAACAGCTGATTGACTTATGAAACGCCCCGCTTTTTTAAAACGCTGTTTTCACAAACAAATTGATGCGTTTTGCATGCCTCCTTCCAAATCCTATTCCATGATATTACAATTATAATTATATTGTCATTTGCTCCATAATTTGTATGCGAACATAATTGCTTTTCGTTTTGATTGACATTTACAGCTGTTACCGAACGACACTGCTTGGAAAACGACGAAATGCGGGTTTGTCAAAAATTAAACCTCGCTTCAGTCAAATGTATTTTCGTATGAACTAGCATAGCCATCGAAGTACCACGTGAGTAGATTTTCAAGCAACTTTCTTGTAAGTGTGCCGTGTGGGTTGTATAATGTTTATGCCACAAGCCACAAAAGTTTGGGAACCACTGTTATATGTGGTAGGGGTAGCATAACACTTTTTTTTCAAATTCTCCGTTGATTGACTAAATAAAAACACTCCAGAAATACAGTTTTTTTTTCAAAGTTTACATTGGTTGACTAAAAAAGGTCGTCACTTTCGTTCGTTCCTACTTAGCGGCATTTATGCCCATTTTCACCACTATCTTAGCTCTATAAGCTGTTAAGGAGGACGAATTGCCAAAAAGGAGGACATTTAGTCGTCCTCTGAGAGCATTTACAAAAACCCGAAAAAGAGGTCAAATCCTCCTAAAGCAGGACGCATGGTAACCCTAATAACAATGCGAAAACGCGTTCTGTCAGTTGCCAATTTGTTGAATGAAACAGCAGCCTGCTGTTACGGATACTCCACTGCAATAGGTAGAATTTGTGTGATTATCTCTTACTACACTCTTAGCGAAAAGAGTGGTTATACACACCCCAAAAGGTGGTACACGAAAACAGAACTTACGTAACCCTGCCGGTGTGAATGACCAGAATCCACCCCATTCCTTGAGGTGTATATCGGATATCTCACCCTAGCCATTAGAATTGATTGGGGCGGAATTTCAATATATACACCCCACTTGAAATCCTGCATCTTCTTCCAAATGGCACGCTATTGCAAATAAACTTTCTTGATTGCATATATTCGATATCAATTGAATCATAATAACATAAAATGGAAACATATTTCGTGAAATAACAAAAACAGAGATCCCAGCGACGGAGAAAAAATTCACTGAAAATACTGCTCGAAGAACATTGCCCATGTAGTATTGGGAAGTCGCCTCCTCCAGGTTTCCGAAATACACTCTTGTACGGCGAAGGCTGAGTCACTATCTTCAGCAAGAACTTGTGGCATCATCCTGAAATCAAAATGCATATTCACAACCCAAATAACAATCACATATGCTAACATGCATAACTTAATGAAAGACCACAAAAATAGAAGCCATTACAAAGTATATATATTTTCACAAAGTACTTACAAAAAATCAGATGTTACACTTGCTAAGGAATTGCAGCACAGACTGTGGTCCGATAGGGTGAACTTACCGCTATAGGAAACATGTTCACACACGATCACTGTATGTGTGGGCAATTAGGCATCGACAAGATGGAAATTGATGGATAGTTTTCATGCAAACCGCATGTAAAAGGCAGACTTGGACAACTAGAAAACGTTCCCTTTTTCCAAATTGGATTGAAATTATATTACAACTACAAGTTTTTTTTTCGAATTAGAGTAGAATTAAAATTTGAGCTAAACAGTTGGAAATTAGATTAAAATTATAATTCTACCTAACAGTTTTTTTCAAATTAGATTAGAATTAGAATTACTGAAATCGCCAAAAGTTGAATCAAACTCCGTTATCATCAAATCATAGTTCATCTTATAAGCATGAGAATAGCAAATTTCTACTGTACAGTAGGAGTGTTCAAAAATGACTTTTTCTTTCAAATCTACTGGCTACTTGATAAAATTGTTAGGTTACCTAATTGAAGCCTGCACACCAAATTTGGTTTGATTCCAACCAGTAGCCGCATTGCTACAGGAGAAGAAAGTTTTTTTATTTATTATATGAAAATGAACGAAAAAAGATTTAAAATTTTCTGTTCACCCCATTAAATTGTTAGGTTGTCTATAGCAACAATGCTCAACCGATTTGGCTCAATTCCAACCAGTGGAAGCGGAGTTATTGCCGTCACAAAATTTTGGATTTGAATAAAATAGTATTTACGGTGAACGATTCTTTAATCATTTATGACTGTTGTGCCCACCGTAAATACTATTTTATTCAAATCCAAATTTTTCGAAATCACCAACTACGCTTCGGCTGGTTTGATTTGAGGCAAATTTGGTGGGCATCGTTTCTATAGACAATTTTTCATGGGTGAACAGAAAATTTTGAATTTTTTTACCAATTTTTAAATAATAAATAAAAAAACTTTCTTCTCCTGTAGCAATGCGGCTACTGGTTGGAATTGAACCAAATTTGGTGTTTAGGCTTCAATTCCGTAATCCAACAATTTTACGAAGTAGCCAGAAGAATTTGAGAATAAAGATTCATTTTTAACACCCCTACTGTACAGCAAGCTTGGCTTGTTTCGCACTGTACAGTTCTCCTGTAGCATTTCCAGGAAAACCAGACATTAGATTAGACTTAAAATTAGACCATAGAAAGATTTCATACATTCGATTAGAATTGGAATTAGAGCATAGAAACATTTCACAAATTAGAATAGCTTCTATTAGGATAATTCGACAACTAGAATACTGGCAACCGCCCATATCAGAAATAACTGAATATATTTTTGAAGATTCTTGCTGTTAGTAGTGTCATACAGGGGCGTAGCCAGCCGAGATAAAAAGGGGGTAGAACTGAATAAAGGGGGCAGAATGAGCCTCTATGCGTCATACCTTTAGCGATTTCTGTATTCCGTACGCTTTTGAAAGCGTAACTAATTGGCGGATCTAATTACCGAAAGCGAGTTAGCAATCAACAACTTGCACGGGGATCATGTTACGATGCGCACGCGCTCATCCCGTGACAGTGCAGGAGATCTTATTTGTATTCAAATAAGTAATCGACCTTGAAACAATACCAGAACAACATTTCACGACGAACAATCTATACAGCGCAGAATCTGTTATATCTTCATGAATTTTGACATGATTCAATTCGCGTGTAAGAGTAACGTCTTCTCGGCGTTTTAATTCCATTCATTACCCTACCCCGCCCAGACATTGCTTCATTGATCATTTGCTACCATTGTTTAATTTTTTTTCTATTTTCCTTTCCTAACTAAACACTTTTTTACAGCCAGACTGTTCTGAGTCAAGTGTACCTGTTTGATGCTGGTGTGATCAGACTAGATGACCTTCACGGTCTTATCGATCATTCCTATCTAATACCGAATACTGTGCACGCATATTTTCTGTACCACCATCACTGCCGTTTGTTATGTATTTTGGTTCGATGAAAAATAAAGACTCTCTCTCTCTCTTTCGAACAAGGCGCATATACTAATTGTACCGGCGTGTGAATAATGACCTATTCGCAAAGCCAGGGAATCCCAAACAAGTTTCGGCGCGGCTATTGAAGGCTGAATGCGTCCCGGTGGGATACCGATCACGAAAGGCATAACCTAGTATGACGTATACATGGTCATTGAGGTCAAGACGATGCACAACAATGGCGTCAAATATAAAATGCGAATCGAATGTATTATGTCTTCACGCTGTTTTGGGGAACAGACTTGAGATGCGATTGCTTTAAAACATTTCATTCAGTAATAAAAATAAGTTGTTATTTTCATGTTATTAATGTTCGTTATCGTTTACAATGAACTGTTGATGAGAAAACAACGCGTGAACGACGCGACAAATGTTATTGTTGCGCGACGGCTGCATTCAGAATAAATGAAGGGATTAAGCTGATCGCTAACCCTCGCCAAGAGAAAAATCTAACAATGGCCCTTTCACGCTTGCATAGACGCGCTTCCATAGACGAGAGATCGACGAGAAAAGGGCATGTAATCAGCGTCGGCGATCGGCGTCGCGCGCAGCAAATTGAAATTAGGCGATAACGTGATGAAATGTTGTTATAACAATAGCGTTGACTTGGGATTTTCGGGATAGAATCGAGCCTGGAAGGGGGTAGAACGTTCTTCAATTCTACCCCCCTGTCTACGCCCCTGGTGTCATATGCCATTAGTAATTTTATATTAGTCGCGAAGATTCATATTGCAATTTTCAAGGTAGAATCCTCTGAAAATCTGCGTACCATACTTGATTATTTTTCCAACATTTCGTATTCTACTTCCACTTGGCGTAGTTTTGACTCGTATTGGGAACTGTTGCATCTACTTGTAATCGAGTATAAATTGAAGTTGGTATTTCTACATCGACTTGAGTAGCAACGCTGGTAACTTTGACCATCTCTGCTTTGGTTTACCTCATAGATGCGACTACGAAAGTTGACATCAGGTGTCATTACTAGGGCAATTTTTTTTGACATGTCAAAAAAAGTCAAAATTAGGTCAAAATTGTAGCGTTAGGTCAAAATTTGTCAAAATTATTTACAAAATTTGTCAAAATTGTTTACAAAGTCAAACATTTTTTGACCTCTGCATTTCGTTTGTATCGTAGATTTTGTGCTGTCGGTGAACTTATCATTTGATATTTTACAGCTTGTAGCCTACTTCATAGGCCTACCGTTGTAAACGGACCATCGTCTGCTCATTGTGAATCATAAAGGGTCAAATGAAACAAACATGGAAATGGTTTTATGGTCAACGTACCAAAATATCCTAGCTGAAGCAAGAATGCTTGGACATTGCATGGTTCTTATATCTAGAAGCGCAAGCTGAAAAATTGTGATATAGACAACATTGTCAGAATGAAGCAACACGGTTTGTCACCAGCAGTGTGCACACAACTTGAGTGTTGTCAGCCAACAAATGCTGCTGTTGAACATTCTTTCTCCGTTCTTGGCAAGCTACGTAGTAAGGACATACACTTTCTACCCGAGAATGTAGGAAAGGATCTTTCGTTGTACTACAACAAATTTTAATTATTTCCACCAGAATACGAAATGTAACTACTGGAATTCTTCATAGGGCCAGATTTCGTTAAAATACTAGTTTTTCATGTAAAAATCTGTCAATTTTTGAGCAAAAAACGTTTTTTCAGCCCAATCTACTTTGTAAGGACAGACAGTTCCAACCAGAAATGAAGATAAGTAGTACAATTTTAACATTATATGCGAAAACACCTAATTTGCATACGTGAGGTCAAAATTTGGTCAAATTTCAGTTATTTTAAGTCAAAAAAGGTCAAAATCTTCCTGTTTTAGGTAAAAAAAAATTGCCCTAGTCATTACCAAAGTTGTCATACCTGCTGGCTTGATAACGAGTCTTTCAGTTTTCGCAGCAAACGTCTAAACTCGGTTAGTTCCTATGATATAATCTTGCTCTTGCAGCATCCAGTCTTTAAGCAGCATCCTAAAATTAGAAGAAAATCAGAGAAAGAGATGCATGGACTTGATTTAAATTTGACTACTTGGTATTAATGCAAAACACGAAACGTTTTCTAGTTGGGCAATATTGACTTTCAGAATGGATTCAAAGCGACTGCAGATACAGGTCTGATTAGAAAACCTTGACTTGCCTTATACATGGAAATTAGCAAATTAACTGGATGCTAATGATTACCTTGCAATATGTGCTGTTTGATAACGATCCATCACTGTTTCGCAGAATACGGTTTTATGGTTCAATGCGACGTCGACTTGGTTAAAATGCCCTGACATGATCTTGTATAGTAGCATCCTAAAATTGAAATAATAACCATGAGGTATAAACGTTTAGTTGACAATTTGGATTGGATTCTAAACTCATCTGATATGTGCGCTGGGGGTCTTCAAAAATGGATTTTTTTCTCAAATCGTACTGGCTACTTGATAAAATTGTAAGGTTACCTAATTTAAGCCTGCACACCAAATTTGGTTCGATTCCAACCAGTAGCCGCATTGCTACAGGAGAAGAAAGTTTTTTTTTTATTATATGAAAATGAATAAAAGAAGATTTGAAATTTTCTGTTCACCCCATTAAATTGTTAGGTTTTCTATAGAAACATTGCCAACCGATTTGGCTCAATTCCAACTAGTGGAAGCGGAGTTATTGCTGTTGAAAAATATTGGATTTTAATATAATAGTATTTTTACGGTGACCGATTCTTTAATCAGTTATTACAGTTGTGCCCACCGTAAATACTATTTTATTCAAATCCAAATTTTTCGACATCAGTAACTCCGCTCCGGCTGGTTTGAATTGTGGCAAATTTGGTGGGCATCGTTTATAGACAACAATTTCATGGGTGAACAGAAAATTTTGACTCATTTTAATATAATAAATTAAAAAAACTTTCTTCTCCAGTAGCAATGCGGCTGCTGGTTGGAATCAAACCAAATTTAGTGGGCAAGCTTCAATAAGGTAACCCAACAATTTTATCAAGTAGCGAGTAGAATTTGAGATAAAAAGTCATTTTTGAACACCCCTACTGCACCGCAAGCTTGGCTCGTTTCGCATTCTACAGTTCTCCTCTAGCTTTTTCAGGAAACCCAGACATTAGATTAGAATTAAAATTACCGTAGACCATAGAAAGATTTCATAAATTCGATTAGAATTAGAGCATAGAAACATTTCAAAAATTAGAATAGCTTCAATTAGTATAATTAGACAACTAGAATATCTAGTTGTCCAAGTCTAGCAACACCACCTGTACCAGGAATAACTGAATATATTTTTGAAGATTGTTCCTGTTAGTAGTGTCATATGCCATTAGTAATTTTATATTAGTCGCGAAGATTCATATTGCAATTTTCAAAGTACAAACTTCCGAAAAACTACTTACCATACTTGACTATTTTTCCGACATTTCGTATTCTACTTCCACTTGACGTAGTTTTGACTTGTATTGGGAACTGTTGCATCTACTTGTAATCGAGTATAAATTGAAGTTGGTATTTCTACATCGACTTGAGTAGCAACGCTGGTAACTTTGACCATCTCTGCTTTGGTTTACTTCATATATGCGACTACGAAAGTTGACATCAGGTGTCGTTAACAAAGTTGTCATACCTGCTAGCTTGATAACGAGTCTTTCAGTTGTCGCAGCATACTCCTAAACTCGGTTAGTTCCAGTGATATAATCTTGCTCTTGGAGCATGCAGTCTTTAAGCAGCATCCTAAAATTTAAAAAATAATCAGAGAAAGAGATGCATGGACTTGATTTAAATTTGACTACTTGGTATTAATCCAAAACACGAAACGTTTTCGAATTGGGCAATATTGACTTTCAGAATGGATTCAAAGCGACCGCAGATACAGGTCTGATTAGGAAACCTTGACTTGCCTTAGCCCAGTGGTTCCCAACCTTTTTCGACCCATCGCCCCCTTTTCAAGGTCAACACCGATCATCGCCCCCAAAATTTTGTGTACCGAAAATTGGGCATACAAACTGTAATCACCGGCGGGTTGACTAAAAAAAAAAGGTTAAATTTTCGGCTCGATGTCTAATTTGACACACTTTTGTAACTAAATTTCCGTGGGTTGACTAAAAAAAAAGGTCAGCCGTTTTGACGCGTCATCGCCCCCCTATCGCCCCTTCCTATTTTCGCCCCCCGTCGCCCCCTTTGTCCATTTTCGCCCCCGTGTCGCCCCCTTCGTCATTTTCGCTCCCCTAGACCGCCAAATCGCCCCCTGGGGGGCGATATCGCCCACGTTGGGAACCACTGCCTTAGCCTATACATGGAAATTTGCAAATTAGCTGAATGATAATGATTACCTTGAAATATAAGCTGTTTGATAACGATCCTTTACTGTTTTGCAGCATACGCTTCTACCGTTAAATGTGACGTCGATTTGGTTGAAATTCCATGATATTAGCTTGTATAGCAGCATCCTAAAATTGAAAAAATAACCATAAGGCATACGGTAAACGTTTAGTTGACAATTTGGATTGGATTCGAAAGGCCCACGACATCCGAAATGTGTACTGATGTTGTAGCCTTGACTTGCTTTATGCTTGTAAATAAGCGAGTTAAAGTACAATTTTGTAACTATCCTACGCATAGTATATTACTCACCAACAACATATTTGATTTCACATTCACAGAGTAAGAGTCTGCTACTAATAGCAATCAGTCCTTGAATCTAACAAAAAGCAGATTTGTGCATATGCACAGATCGTGTGTATGTCATATCATGAGTCAAGAAGTGCATATATTATGATTTGTTTATATTGATCGAAAGGATGGTTTGATAAACTTTGGCAAGGCTATGTTTGCCTCTTCATATTGGTTAAAACATTGAAGACCCAGCTAACCCGTGCATTGTTGCACACCGAGTTGACCGCAGTAGTGCGCATTGCTACTCAAACAATAGATGTCAATTTCTACTCAATGAAAGCATATAGAAGTGGCTATGTCAAGCTGCTTCAAATTAAAATAAATATATGAACAGAACTCAGAGAAGTAGTTTCAAAAGAAGTAGTCTGGTTGATGGGTCACATACTCTTAACAGATAGTCTGAGTTGGCCACTGCAAAATATGTTCAATGAGGTAAGCCTGTTCCTAGTCAAGTCTCTCATATTCATAGTGATGGCAATATAGCATCGTCATATTTTCACCCATGTCATAATATCATTAACATGTACTGGCCCCAATTTACGGGGATCGAAAGCTTTCATGAAATTTCCATTGCTCACCTCAGATACCATTGCTTCATATGCTTCAGCCTTTTGCTGTTTGTATGTTACACTTATTTTCTCATGAGGAGAAATCGATAATTTCATTAGCTTCAAGAGCCCCAAATTTGCGATCTTTGCCCATGCAAGTCTGAAGTAGAATAGATAATATGTTTACCTTCCTACCATAACATAACATAATAAATAATGTGTATATAGCTCAGTGATAATGACAGGGTGATAGGCCTATAAATATAGCTCTGCATAGTCAGTGGTAGGCTACCCTTTACACTTAAACAGGTCGTGATGTGCTTTGGTAATCAATATAACGACAATCGAGTCGATTTTTTTTCAATGCACTTACAAACGATGTCGCTCAAACCCAAATTACCATAGTTTATAATCATAGCTAATGCTGGACCTGTCAACAGTATCTCCATTAGAGACATTGAGCTACTGTGTCTTGGAGATTGGTATCGGTACTGGTGATACAACAATTTATGTTAATTCAATGTATCGACACTACCGGTACGTTTAAAATTCCAACTTGCTACATATAATTGTGTTCAGTACAGCTGCGACACTGAGTAACAGGAATCGGATCTGTACTGGAAACGCAACGGAACAAATGTTCTTTACTACAATAGTACAGATACGAAATGTAACTCACCATCCAGATATTTTCAATCTCGAAAGAGGCTTTCTTCACAGATTCACGACGACTAATACGGTCAGTCGATAGCCAGTCTGGTCTCTTAAGCGCGGAAATACGGCATATAACGAAACATTTTACATAGCTGTAGCCAAACATAGCAGCAGCTGTTCTGGTGACGACGGTTTGTATATTCCATTATGATGTGACAATTGACTAACTGATGTAATAACTATATTGAAGTTGAGGATCTCCGGAATATTTGTATGTATACTATAATTGATTTATCGAAAATATGGATTTGATAGCTGTGAAGCTGCAGATTGCATCATAATAAGCTTCAAAAAGTCTTGCAGTACTAGATTTATCTTCATAGATCGAACCATTGATACGATCCGAAAGCTGTATGCGAATTGTCGGTTAGGCTTAGTGTGCAATTCATAAAGCTACCAAATAGTGAATAACTATAGAAAGTCACTTTCTATAGAATAACACATCAATATAGATATGAAAATAACCAGGAAACTTTGCCCAATTTAGTCCCTCTTTCGCCCAATTCAATGATTGTTCCGTGACGTAACCTGGTGTTCCATTCTAATTTGAATTCTTGCTACGCCCATATTGCGTACTGCTCATATAAGTTTGTGGCTGAAATTTAACTCCTTCTAGTATTCGCAGCTCTAAATACCCTTAACCTGCATTATGGGGAAGCGAGTGGCGCAGTTGGTTAAACGCCAGCGCCACGACACCAATGGTAGTGATTCGAATCCCGGTTCGGACCAACTTCTATGTGTCGGAGGTTTCTCTGGGCTCCTCATCGCCGACCTCACTGCAGTAGCAGTGCTTTGAAAAGCCCAGACCGAAAGTGAGCCGTGCTACAAATTGGCAGCAAAGACCGTGACGGGGGCGCATGGATGCGAGAGAGACTGTCTGAATGAGCGAAAGATTGAAGAAGTCGTCCCCAACATTACGAAAGACAAAGACCTATATGAACATTACAAACATTCATGTCGTGGTGCACATAGCCTGAAAAAGGCGAGAAGCACCACTGTAAAATGTGTAATAATATTAATAATAATAACCTGCATTATATTGTGGTTATACACTAATGCTGTGCGGAATAGGCCCGATATATTTTGTACATATAGGCTACGTACAATGTACAATTGTGCATTTGACGTGACATGAAAGAAATTATAAACCAGTATCGTGACAACTTCATAATGTGTCGTATTTTTGCGACACACTTGAGATACATCGGTCACACTATAGTAGACCGGGTGAAATTTCAGCCAAAGTACGAGTACCGCAGTGCACGATAAATGTGAATTACAATATGATATTGCGGACTTAGCTATCATTCATTCATGTCAATGTAGCACACGAATGTTATACAACGAATGCTTATTTGTCACTGAAGCTGAAACTATATGCGTAGGCGAATTTACTTGATCGAACCGGGTTAAATCCATAAAAACTGAACAATGGAACATTGCCGAAGCCTACCCAAGAAGCCTTAAAGACATGGACAACAATAAAGTGGGCGAAAACACGCATTTTCTGTGGATAATTCAACCCTAAAGAGAATATGTCCTACACGACCTACAGTTAGACACAGCAGAGAAGTTCTCAAGTGCCCATACAATGATCAGTACAGTGATTCGACTGAATTTTTAACAAGAATCCAGACTTGCCGCACCCCTGCCTGCTTAACCAGGAATCTGAGCGACACAGACTTGAAACTTCAACAGTCAAGTTTTGTGGAAGCGGCTAGCGCGGATTGAATCCCAAACTTCATATTTGTCTGACAAAAGGTGTAATCTTTAACAATTCACCCCAAATGCCAATGCTTGGGGTGTATATCTTATGGTATATGTGTGTAGGGGTGAGTTCGGCTCATTTCCACCAATAGCTTAGATGTAAATGACAAATTTAGTACCCAATAGGTGTGATGACCCAAAACACACCCTACGCTAGGGTGTGAATTGCGAAAACACACCATTTTCGTTTACAGTGTACTATCTCTCTGTCTAATAGTCTCCCTAAACGCATGAGCGATCTCGTCTTCTTGTTGTTGTGATTGTGCGACGTGCGTGCATGTATATGTATATATTAACACCCACGTTTTGTGAGTTGTTGGAGCAATAGGGATTAGGCTAGTCGATGCGACTGTTCCTTTGTATTTCAGTTTGATCATTTATTACGGTATTTAACCTATGAATAAATGCAAAGTTGCCAATCAAAGCATGGGTCCCAGTTTTCACCCAGCGCAATATCAGGCCATTAAGGAGGAACCTCTGGCAGAGTCGCGAGCACACGTTACGTACCAGATTTGCGAAGCAGCTGGAATCTCTGTCGTTGAACACTAAGCCATTATCACCGCTTCTTGAAGGTGATGTCTGTCGCATTCAAAACCAAAACGGTCGTTATCCCCTTCGCTGGGACAGAACCGGCACTGTGGTTCAGTGCCGGGACCATGACCAGTACCTCGTGAAAGTGGACGGTTCCGGCAGATTGACGCTGCGCAACAGGAAATTTCTGCGTAAGGTTGAGCCGTACTTCCAGAACCAAAAGCACACACCTTTTCAGCCAACGGTCTCGTCTCCCGGCACAGCCATGTCACCTCAAGTCGTTTCGCCACCCGCTCTAAGTGGACAGTCAAATGAGGCAGACCCTGGCGCGCTGAGATCCACCGAATTGAGTGCAGAAGATCATCTACCAGTTGAAGTACCGATCGACGACACTAGTGTTGCCGCACCGTCTAATGACAGACGCCAGCGCTCGGGCAGAAATGTTACTCCGCCAGTATGGCACAAGGACTACGTTATTGGGGCACAAATTTTATGTTGATTCCCGCTCCAATCGCCATTAGAGTATTTGGTTGGACGTTCTCTACACGCTGTATTTTGAACTCCTCACTCAATGCACGTTGATTTCGTTAGGAGTTGGGGGGGGGTGATTATCTCTTACTACTATCTCTCTCTCTAGTAGTCTCCCTAAACGCATGAGCGATCTCGTCTTCTTGTTGTTGTGATTGTGCGACGTGCGTGCATGTATATATTAACACCCACGTCTTGTGAGTTGTTGGAGCAATAGGGATTAGGCCAATCGATGTAACTGTTCTTTTGTATTTCAGTTTGATCATTTATTACGGCATTTAACCTATGAATAAATGCAAAGTTGCACAGAATTATCATCATCGCGAAATGATAGTCGTGTCCAATTCATACGGTACAGCTGAGAAACGGATAACGGAATATTGATATCGCTCTGCAATGACGGGTACATATAATTCGTTGATTGTTTAGTGAAGCCATTATTTAGGAGACAGTCGGCACATTATCGAAAATATTTGGGCGTAGGAAAGGTAAGCAGCGTACGCAGTATTTTTAGATATAGTATCTAACACGCAGTTTTTTAGATGTAGTTTGTTAAATCATGTGATTAACACTAACTACATGCGCTGTGATCAACCGGTTTCCTGGGTTGATAAATCGCGACGAACGCGATAATCGACTTTATTGCTAATCCAACGTTATTATCGACGCCCAAAGTCTTGTTCTCGAATTGGATAACCATGTCGATGATAAGTCAGAGTGGTTGATCTTCTACGATCACAATTCAATTCAACACTTCCTGTGAATCTGTATGAATGTATTTTAATCACCGAAATTAGGAACTACCAGCGTAAGTAACGATTGCGACTTTATAGCTCCATCTCGCGGTGGTGGTAGTCGCGCGCTAGACAGATAAGGCGAGTTTAAGTGAACCGTGAACCCAAATGAAAGGTTAAACGATCTTTACAAATCTAGTTGCGTTTCGAACTGAATTTTTTTGGAGAATTACAAACTGCAGGTGTCAAATAAGACCAATTAGAACAGGGATCACCAACACGCGGCCCGTGACCTGATTCGTGATTTCGGAAGGCATTTAAAATGCTGAAATTGATTTCCATTAAAAATATTGTTGTTGTTGTTCAAAATAAGCCATTCTCTCGTGCCCAACATCACTATTCTTCACTAGCTGATACGGCCCCAGAGATAGCAATAGCATCCATGAAGGAGGCATTCGCTGACATGAATGGGCATTGGACACGGGCATGCACGTTCCACAGTGACGTGCGGTCCAATGAGGCAGGTGCGGCAGTGCCTCACCTGTCGCCAGGGCGAATCACTGAAAATTGTGAAACCCTCCATGAGTCGATGGTTATTGATATTTTACATCGATGTCCATAAATAACTAAATTTGAGCATTTTTTCACACAACATCATCAATTTTCATAATCATTATTCAAAAATACAGCGCGAAAGGAGAGTTGCTGCATAGGTGAGGCACGGGCGGGTCATGCCTCACCTGCGACAATGCAATTCATCATAAAAAGCTCGGAATTCATTACAACTGGTATCAATCAAATGCTATCGTCACACTGATTCCGGAAATCCAAATAATAACAGTGTCAGACCACGAGACCCCCCTCAAAATCGCCAAGGAAGGTGGCATTCGGCTTTATTACAAACAATGCCATCGCAGAGAAACAATGGCCAGGTAAGGCACAAACGAATTTGCCTCATGCACTATTCGCTAACAATTGGACAATCGCAGCACAGTGAAATGCGCTATCGATTTCGGAATACAACAGTCTTGACCAGTGATTCCCAAGCGCGGCCCCCAGATAAGCCTTCTTGTGGCTCCCAAAATATATTAAGAAATCGATTTATGACAAAAAATAAAATTTATAAGTGTAAAATACTCTTGCTTGGCTTGACCTCTGTAGTTTTAATTATAGAATTGCAGGAAAGTTGTGAGTATAGACTGCTAGCGTTACGTCACTGCTGCTTCAACAGAGGTGGTCAGTAACGAAGTACTTCTACTTTTTGGAAGTACTAAAGTAGTTTTCCTCTACTTCTGCTACTTACTCAAGTAGATCTGATTTTCTCTACTTCTACTTCTACTTCGTAATATTTTGTGATCTACTTACTTACTTTTCGCTATTTTCAGTTTGTCAAGTAGGAGTAGTCTAATCCCCCAATACGAAAGATAGCCTGAGGAATTTCGGGGCTGTTTTCACGGAGTACCAACATTTAATATTCATAAAAGTCAAGTAAAGCCCGGAAATTTTGTTGCGCTTCGCGCACAGTAGTTATGGAGAGACAAATATGTTTTCACGAAAGTATCAGTGAATATAATTTAGATACCGGATTGCTTGGTTCCGCTCACACCGCATTGTCGCCAATATCAAATATTTCATCACAGTAAATATGGCCCACCATAACGTTTGAAACTACCGTTTCGTAGCAATCACCTATCATATCGGAATCTGGCAGCCCATTACGCGTCTTAGCATGTCATGTGGAATATCCAGCTTTTTTGAACGTTGCACCTGTTTTAGCAGATCTCCTTTGAAGCTTTATGGACAGAAGACATGAAATATATTTTCCTCTTTTAACAAGTGGTATTTGTATTTCACTTTCAATGGCGATGCGACTATGCGAGTATCATACTTTGAGTTCTAATTACTTTCAGTTCTTTTGTCTGCAAAACATACATGTTGAAGCATAAAAGCAAGTGTAGTAATGTCTCTATTTTCCGAAAATAAAGCTACACTAAATATAACATTTACGCTCCACAATATGTGTTATTAACGTACTAATCGCGCAAAGTGATGAAACCGTAGCCTATACAACTTCTACGTATTGCTCTTCGCCTAAACATAGCGGCTATAATATGGGGTAGGGCGCCATGCCATGATATTCTCTAAAACGGCGTCTTCTAGTAAACAAAGGGTTAGTATCGCATTTTAATATCAGTACTATAATTTGCATCCGATGATGCGAAAGAACGCTTATTCTGTCGATGATACCTCATGGGATGCATCGATACGAATCAAGCTCTCTGCACCATTCGCATACCTCAATTCGCAGGTTCTGACAGTCCATGTGAACTAATTAAGACTGTTTTCAAAACTACTTACTTACTTGAGTAGATTTAAAGCCAGTCAAATATACTTCTACTTCAAGTAGTCTGAGGTGGCTAATTGAAGAAGTATTTCTACTCGTACTTGAGTAGATTTTTTCATCGCTACTTCTACTCCTACTTGAGTAGATTTATTGACTACTTTGACCACCTCTGTGCTTCAATGCAATGTGCCCTAACTTTCCAGTTGAACGAACCCTAGCTATAGATATAAATAGGTATTGATAACTTTCAAAACCGGAGGAAAATCCTGAAAAATGGTAAATTTTTCCCACTTCGTGGTAGCTTGACTAAAAATGAAAAACAAGCTCAACTCCCGGAAAATACAGTTTTTCTTTCACATTAACAGGTGGTTGACTGAAAAAAGGTCAACTTTCCGGTCCAGCAGCTTCCGAAATAGCCGCCGCAGCGTTCCTACTGCTGACTTAATGTATATCAGCCAAATTTGGCCCTATATGTAACCAAAATCCTCAAAAAAAAGACAAAATCACAAAAAAGAAGACATTTTGGCGTCCTCCGAGGACACTTTAATATAAATCAAAAAATAGGACTAATCATCTTAAAAGAGGACGTATGGTAACCATATGATAACTAGATGTGCAACACGTTACTCACGGTTGAATACGTCGAGATGTATACTGCTTAGCCGGCTAAAAACAGCATAATTGGTAGTCCTATAGTCAGGGCTGTGGTGACCTTTCGAGGAAAGCGTAGGTATAGACGAAGACGAAACTGCTTGACAGCATTCTAGGTTTTTATTAACTGAAATTCGGCTACAATCAACTTCACGGAACTAGGACATGCACTCGACAACACAGATATAAGCAACTGAGGTACGAAAGGAATGAACAGAGCAAAGTAAACTAATTACAGTAATCAGCACTTATACAATCACAACAATCACCACATTCACCCCCACCAAGAAAAATAGGGACTAGCTTTTACGAGGTCCCTTGCCCGTAACGTTCGGGAGCGCGCCTTATGCGCGTGGATCGGCGCAGTGGAGGTTCCCCGACATCTATACGCTGCTACTGGGCTCCACTACTTCGTCGCGACACGGAGAAAATGTTTTACAAGTAACGCCATGTTTTTCGCTGCTGGACGACGTCGTAAGTTCATCGGATGACGGTTCCGTTGTATCGCAGACTGAGGAAAACTCTTTTTCCTTTCTTTCAAGCGCCTCAGAAGACTTTGTAGAAACAGGGTAGGGTGCGAGATCTTTAACGGAAACCGTTGATTCTACGCCGTTTCTGTAACGTATTAAGGCGTATTTAGGGTTGGCATCCAATATTTCTACCTCATTAACGAGGGGGTCGCCTTTGTTCCGCACAAAATTTCGTAGAAGTACGGTGCCGCCATGAAGAAGCCAGTCGGGGATGGAGTCGCCCAACATGGATCTCCTTTCAAACTTGAAGAACCTGTCATGAGGAGAACAATTAGTTGCCCTGCATAAGAGCGACCGGATGGAATGCAGAGCATCCGGCAAAACCGATTCCCAATGTCTCTCCGGCAATCTCCGACTTTCCAAAAGCAACTTGACGGATTTCCACAAAGTCTGATTAAGCCTCTCGCATTGCGAATTGCCTGTGGGGTTATAAGGAGTCGACTTGCTGGTGGCAATACGCTTGCGTGTCAAGAAATCGGTGATTTCCTTAGATAGAAATGAGGCACCCCTGTCACTGTGTACATATTCCGGTACACCGACAAGCGAAAACAAGGATGAGAGACAATTGACTACCGTTGACGACGTCATGTCGCAACAAGGATAAGCAAATGGGAAGCGACTGCATTCGTCAATAATAACAAGTACAAACTTTCTGAGTCCATCAACGGGACCTTTGAAATCGATGCTAATACGTTTCCATGGTCGAGTAGCTTTTATCAACTTGTTCGTTTCATTAGACATGAAGAACCGAGGTTTCAATTTAGCACATATTTGACACTTAGCACAAGTTCTTTTAACGTCCTCCATTGAAAAAGGTAGATTCTTGGATCGGACGAAGTGATCAAGTCGTCGAATCCCAGGGTGACTCAGCGCTTCATGGATCTCTTGAAGGCTCATGTGTGGCTGGCCTGGGGACGAACAACAAACCCGAGACAGAGTATCAGGTCCGATATTCTCGGATCCAGGGCGGTGAATTATTTGATACTTTAGCGGACTTAACTCGAGTTTCCACAGAGTGAGCTTTGCATTTTTAATCTTACTCGGATGGTCTTTTCGAAATATGAAAGATAATGCCTTTTGGTCCGTTATCAATTTAAATTCATTTCGGTTCAAGAGATAATCCCATTTTCGAAGAGACTCGACAATGGCCTAAGCTTCCTTTTCTACAGCGGGGTATTTCATTTCGCATTTTGATAGCGTTCGAGACATGAACGCAACAGGCCTGCCTTTTTGGCTTAAAATAGAGGCGATCGCAACTTCGGAAGCATCGCATTCAACTTGAAACGGTTCGTCATCATAGACACAGCTCAAACAGGCGCGAAGTAGATTCTGTTTTAACGTTTCAAACGCGTTTCTCTGTTTTTCAAGCAAGGGGAACACGACATTTTCACACAGGGGCTTCACTTTGTCGGAAAAGGACGGAATCCATTTTGAATAGTACGAAAACATGCCCAATAGGGCTCTTCAAAAATGTCTTTTTTTCTCAAATCGTACTGGCTACTTGATAAAATTGTTAGGTTACCTAATTTAAGCCTACACACACAATTTGGTTCAATTCCAGCCAGTAACCGCTTTGCTGCAGGAGACGAAAGTTTCTATTTATTAAATGAAAATAAATGATGAAAAATTTGAAAATTTTCTGTTCACCCCATGAAAGTGTTAGGCTGTCTATAGAAACGATCCTCACCAAATTTGGTTCAATTCCAACCAGTGGAAGCGAAGTTATTGCCGTCGAAAAATTTGGATTTGAATAAAATAGTATTTACGGTGAGCACAACTATAATAAATAAGCAAAGAATCGGTCACCGTAAATACTATTTTATTCAAATCCGAATTTTTCGACGGCAATAACTCCGCTTCCACTGGTTGGAATTGAACCAAATTTGGTGAGGATCGTTTCTATAGACAGCCTAACACTTTCATGGGGTGAACAGAAAAATTTCAAATTTTTCATTATTTATTTTTAGATAATAAATAGAAACTTTCTTCTCTTGTAGCAAAGCGGTTACTGGCTGGAATTGAACCAAATTTTGTGTGTAGGCTTAAATTAGGTAACCTAACAATTTTATCAAGTAGCCAGTACGATTTGAGAAAAAAAGTCATTTTTGAAGAGCCCTAATGCCCAAACAGCGCTTCAGACTACGAGTATCGCTTGGAGCCGGCATTTGCGTTAACGGTCGCAAATGATCCGGATCCGGTCGAATATCATTGTGGGATATCAGATGGCCGAGCAGTGAGAGCTTCGAAACCCCGAACGCACATTTATTTTTATTTAGAGTCAGACCTGTTGAATCAGCGGCGGTCATGAACGAAGAGAGCCTCTCATTGTGCTCCTTCTGATTCCTTCCGTATATAGTTACATTATCCAAGTAAGCTATTGTGCCTTTCAAGTGATTGTCCGCTATGAATTTATCAATGAACCGCTGAAATGCAGCGACCCCATTGGTGATGCCGAAGGGTAGGCGACGAAATTGATACAGACAGCCATCAGCTTCAAAAGCTGTGAAGGGTCGGTCGGCCGCAGAGAGAGACACCTGGTGATAAGCAGACTTGAGATCGATCGTGCTATAAACGACACCTTTTGCAACTTCATTGACAATATCATCAATTTTTGGTAGTGGATAAGCATCCAAAGGGGTGTGTCGATTTATCGTCCGCGAGTAATCAATCACTAACCTTTTCTTATGTCGAGGGTCCTTGGTTACCAAAACTTGAGCTCGGCAGGGAGATACCGACTTCTCTATAACGCCTTCATCCAGGAGCTTCGACACCTCGCTCCGTACGAAAGATCGATCCTCTGAGCTGTACTTTCTCGACTTCACAGCTACAGGCTTTACAGCTGGATCGACAAACTTGAATATTTCAGGCGGATCACTCACTTTAGCGGCAGCTACGGCACAATGCTTGCGTCCTATTACGAGATCTCCCTTCGGCCCACCGAATTCAAATATAACTCTCTTATGCTGTTTGAGGAATTCCAAGCCGATAATTACGTCGGCGCACAATTCATCAACGACGCATAATTGAGTGGCGCCGTAATCTTTATCTTCAATACGAAGTGTCGCGTATGCGTGACCAATTACTCGAGCAGAAGATGACTTTGATGCCAAGGTAATAGTGTAATCCCGAGGAGTAAGAACGAGATTGAGAATTTTGGCGAACGATGAGCTAATGTAGCATTCGTATGCTCCCGAATCTACAAGTACTTTGACCAACCTCTCAGCAACAAAAACTTCCAACGTCGAACGCCTCAAAGAACCGGGTACACCGGCTAGCGAAGCCAAATTGAATTTGCAGACTTTGGCAAAGTGACCCCGTCGGCCACATCTCGAGCATTCGCTGTTTCGGGCTGGACAAAACTTGCGAAGCATCGTATGGAAACCGCCACAAAATAAGCACTTCTTTTTTTCAGGAGACTTCTGTAATGCAGCTAATTCAGAGCCGCAAGACAACACAGGCGATTGATCAGGCCTATGTAAAGTCTTCTGCATTTCCTGATTTCCCGGAACCATGTTAGCGGTAGGAGGCGATATTACATAGGACGAGGAAAACGCTTGCGCCCGTTCAAGAGAGTCTGCTATCTGCATGGCTTTTTCGAGTGTTAACTCATCATGTTCGAGAAGACGCAATCTAATGCCAGAGGACCGCAAGCCAGTAATTAGGGCATCTCGCACGGCCTCCATTTTATGCACTTCTGCATTAACAGTTTCAAAATTGCAATCACGCGATAGAGCGATCAACTTTTGTGAGAAATCAGCGACGGTCTCACCAGAGTCTTGCTTAGCAGTTGCGAGTAAATGTCGAGCATATATGGTGCTCTTTTTCTTCCGATATAACTTGGTTAGGTGTGCCATGGCAGATTCGAACGTGCCATGATCTTCGATCAAAGCGTACACGCATGGCGATATATAACCAATCAAAATAGCCAACTTATCGAGAACTGCCCCGGGGCGGCCACTGCTAGATTCTTGTCCAGTGTCCGTGCTGCTGGTCGATGGCAAAGAAGACTCTGCAGCCGATATGAAACTCGACAACATTTTGTCCAAGTGGTTGAATACTTTCGAAGAGTCTTGAGAGCTCGGTAATAAATCTAGAACCGGCACGCGGATATACTTCTCTTGAGAGAAAGCCATTCCAGAGTCGATCGTGTCAATAGCAGTTAATAAAATTGTGGTGACCTTTCGAGGAAAGCGTAGGTAGACGAAGACGAAACTGCTTGACAGCTTTCTAGGTTTTTATTAACTGAAATTCGGCTACAATCAACTTCACGGAACTAGGACATGCACTCGACAACACAGATATAAGCAAATGAGGTACGAAAGGAATGAACAGAGAAAAGTAAACTAATTACAGTAATCAGCACTTATACAATCACCACAAGGGCCGTAACTGCCGCACCTCAAACCCCCCAATTGAGGGGGCCGAGCTCGAAGGGGGCCCAAAATTATTTCGTGAAGTAGCATAAATTATAGAGTATTTTTAGAAAATTTATGCAACTTTTTCAAAAATTTTGAGCGCTCCGCGCGATTTCAATTCGCCACATATCTTGATTATTGGGTACTCTTCCCTAAGAAAAATACGCAAGATTTATAGAAATAGGCACATCAGCGTTTGCCTTGACCGCACCACAATGCACCAAGACATATAAAATTTTAGGCCATGTAACATGTGACTCCAAGAAGTGTGTCAGAACGATCGGCAGCGAGAAAGCCTTGGCCGTAAAGGACTGCTTTTATGCTGACCAAAAACTTCGAAATATCAAAAACTTCGTTATATAAACAAAATAGAGAAAGGTTTAATTGTCCATATAGGCGCCTAAATGACTGGCACCGAATGTTCTTGTCTTGGCAATCTAAACCTCACAAGACAAGTACCATCCCGCAGGAAAGAAAATTATATGCCAGTGAAGAGATACCAATCTGAAATCGTGTGATCTTTCAGTTTAGTAGGTTTGGGCAATTCTACATTTTTTGATATAGCAGACAGGAGGTCACAAAATAACATCATGTAAAGAAGTCATACCTAGGGGTCCGCCCGCCCGAAGATGTTTAATTTTACAGGGTCTGCAGTATCAAAGATACCTCTCATTCAGCTCTACCGGTAAATCTGATTACTTGGGCAAAGAGGACAACCATGCAACTCCCGATCTTATTCACCGATTTTATCATAAATTATTGCAATATTCGCGCGTCGCGCTGTCTCACTAAACAGCACAACTTTAATTTCGTGGCAAAAGCGAACAACGTGATGCGGGGTCAGTTTATCACCCTACGGGAGCCCGGGGTCCTGACGAAGTGCTGTTACGTTCCTGCCAACGGGTATACCCCCGGAGATGTTTAATTACTATTGAGGGGGCCTATACCCTTTTAAACACACCTCACTCAGCTCTACCGGTAAATCAGATTACGTGAACAGAGACAGAATGAAAATTGATAGCAATAGCCTACATGCAATTCCCGATCATATTGACCGATTCAGTCACGAAACTAAAGAAAATTTATCGCACTTCGCGCGTTTAAGCGCGAAAAGCTGATTCACTCAACGGACACCCAATGTAGCCGATAAGTAGCGGTAAACAGTGTACAGTTTTGAAATATCGCCAGGGCAATCAAACTACTCCGAAATGGCCGTGATGACTGTTTGGGTCCGTTTCATAGCCGTAGTATTCTTGCGGCCCCGACCGTACTCTGAAATTCTAAATTTGGCCCTCACACCGAAAAAGTTTGGGAACCACTGGTCTTGACTGTCTTGTAGGAATTATATAGTAGCGACGGCCAATACGTAATGCGGAGCAAATACATTCCCTAACCTGTTATTTATTTTCCGTTAAGTTGTGGTATGTGATAGCTACTTGCATAGGCAGCATTGTCGTTGCTTTATGCTTCGAATAATTTATACCGGTACTTGAAGAGATAGTATTTATTATCCGTCTAAACTGGCCCCTTTAGCACAATAGCGACCAATCCTAGATGTATTGTATAATGTGGAATTGCAACGCCTATCAGTGTGCGAAGAAAATGCTCTCTATACCCGCTGCTGTTGTTATTCACATTTTGGATCTCTTTATCAGGTAGGCTACGTTACGTGCGTGTGTGTGTGTGTGTGTGTGTGTGTGGAGGGGGTCCGTGCCTCACCAGCCATGAACCTCACCGCACGTCACTGACTTTCCATGACCCAAACCCCACCAAGACCAAGAAGCTTAGAAAACAACTTGGGGATTCCCCAGAAAAACAAGCTTAACGAGGAGATATTTTCCAGAAAGTACCGTGTCTCGCCAACCCCAATATCGCCAAGTGTTTTCGGGTTTCGTGCACAGCTAATAGTTTGAAATAGAACGAAAGTGATGTTCATTATACTTTTTGTTGTATTTGTATTTTCATATTAAAATAATATTTCTCTTGTGGCAACTATGCCTGTCACCTATGTCAGACCGCACCGCGTTGTACTGACGTAAAGTTTTAAAAGCGTGGTTGCTAAACTGTGTGACAGAATTTTTCTCGATATTGAATGCATGTGGCCCGCGACCTCTATATGAAATTTTAAAAGTCGCCCGTCACCCGTTTTGAGGGGCAACCCCCGGATTAGAGCGATATGTCGGTAATGTAATTTTAATCTCTGAAATGTTTATGTGCTTTAAATTCTAATATAATTTCTGGTTTCACTGAAATGCTACAGGAAACTATATTGCGAGAACGAGCCAAGCTTGTTGTACACTGTGCAGTCGTTTGCTATTCTCGTTGTTATGAGAATGAACTCCGATTTGATAAGAAGTGCACTTGATTTTTGTTCTATTTCTTTCTAATTCAGCAGTCGGGAACCTTTTTTCCATCTCAACTCCCAAAGAGCCATACATGCCAATCTACTTACGTCACAATTGCAAATTAGTGACGTCATGGTAGGACTAATTGGAACTCACTCTATGGGATTCCTCGTGTACGCCATATTTTCTCTGTAAAAACTGGTATATATTGTTCGAAAATGAAGATCGAAACAAGAGGTAAGTCACCGACGGGCCAAGCTTCACCATTGATAACGCAATCAATCGTAAGAAGCTTAGAATTTATTATAACTGATATTAATCGAATGTGACTGTCACAATGATTCGGAAAATCTTAATACTTATCGACTTCTCAATTCTCAAAGTATTCGGTGGTAACATAACGTTGCGCTACACGCCTACATTTTATCGCCGGTACTACACAGAGCTTTACTTAGCAATCAAGAACGTGGATAGCTATGGCGTTGTTTGTAATTCAAGTTTGTAATTATGAATGTCACATCCACAGCACTTCATTTCGCGCAGTAGATCAGGAAGACAATGTGTATTTGAAAACCACATTTTGCAATGGGCTTCGCCATGTATGCTATGCTCTTTGATTAATCAACGAATCGCACAATTGAAGATTTCGAGTCGGATACATAGAGTTCGCGAGTGATATTGGCCGCCGGCGTGACAGTAATTTAAATTTGAGGATTTTGAAAATAGGTGGTCCGAGCCCCTAAACCTGAAGACGGCATTGTCTTTACATCTCAAAGACAAGTTTATACTGCCACGAGACCAATTATTCTGGCCGTGATGAAAATTTACCAACATGTCGCTGCAATATTGATCAATTCAGTACAAAAATAAATATTTGGCAAAGAGCCATATCTTATACCCAAAAGAGCCATATATGGCTCGCGAGCCATAGGTTCCCGACCACTGTTCTAATTCATAGTTGAATTCAATTTTCAAGTTTTTACGAATGTAGTAAGTCGATCTATAATGGAATTCGTAGAAAATTGTGGTTATCATTGGAACTCTAGTCTAATTTAAAAAAGCTGAAATGTTTTGGTTGTCGATCTCTGCTCGTGAGGGAAAACTAGCTTGCTAGCCGGGTCCGGAGTTTCCGAGAGAAACCGGCCACCATCAAGCCATCATCATCCCGCCATTCATGTGATTCCAGGATGATACCGTTAGGTAAACAACACATCGCTACCAGATGGTCGGAATTATTTCTGACAATTTCAGAAAAGGTGCTGACTCGCGGTCACGTGTCGTTGCGCTTCTACGCGGCCAAACCCGCTTCTCACAATGGGTCTGGAAGTCACTGACAGATATCAACAATGGACATATTTCTGATGCTGAATGAAGAATATCTATGTTTTGTGTTGCCGGTTATAGTTTGTTTTATTTTCAGACAAGAGTCGTGCTCGATACAATTACCGCCATTTTTACGACTTCCTTGATCGCAACAATGGATATTATTTTTGCGGGTAAACCAGCTTGTCATTGTTACGAATAATGCTGGTTGTTTTATTGTCTCCCTGAACGCAAGGGCCCGACTTTACGGATCGGGCATTGGGCTTATTTCGGGATCACGCGAACGACTGATCTCTCACCTGCCTGTAACTTGGAATTCGGTATCTAACGATTAAATGTTTAGGACTTAGTTGATTGACGGCATGAACACAAAAGCTGTCGAGGTAAAAATCGCACAAAAGCTGACAACTTTCCGCTAGCCGACTCGCCACGAGCATCTTAGAACTTTATCTAAATAAAAGTCGCGTGCCGTAACAATCGACTCGAGGCTGCGTGTTGTCAAAATAAAGTCACATTTCTTGACCTCCGCTTCGACAGGTATAGTGGAAAAGTCATCCATGGTATGGTTATTTCAATATGAATACACTTTTCAATGTTATACTGAAGTTATGCACCTCCAAGAGTATATTCGTCGTATATCGTTGATAATTTCAATAGTTTTCATGCCCTTTGCGAATCACGTTTTTGGCCACACTTCACTCAGAAGCATGAATTTTTATTGTCATTGTTTGCCCATTTTAGGCTATTTCTTTGTGTTTCCCGTGTACCGCTCATTTTTAAAAGCTCATTTATTATTACTATATGATATATTGAGCGTTGGATGCCATCCAATTCACTTCCTTTCTTTTCATAGTATCACAACTATCTCGCGAAAATAGTTAGTTCCGTGCAGCTTATTGATCAGTTCAGCATTGTAAAACATCAGAAGATTCCGTAAGAATGAAAAGATAGGAAGGTGTCGAAACGACTTGGAGTAGTCTTTTAATCAAGTACCAACCTTGGTTCTAAACGTTTACATTTACTAGACCAAGGAACATTTACGCTAATCTAGAAGCCTTCGCGGAACCCTACGGCCTACATGTCCGTTCAGTCTCCACAATGCATAACTAACTAGACAGGGAATACATTACTATAGATTATTAGTGCACAAAATGAACTGCGCTTCAACAGTATCATGTCAATTGCTTGATAATAAATGAGCTTATAAATAGTAGAGATGGAATAGACATTTCAGGATGTCGACGATTCGATTTCGAACCCCCACATATCATAATGCGTACGCCAGTGCACACGACGTGTCATCGCGGCGTAACAGTCATAATTCGACTACTGATCGGTTTTAATTGCCTGCAATCAATGGTAACCAAGACCGGCGGATCATCACAAATCATATGTGTGAGTTGAGTGTGTGTCTCCACCTCTCCGCGGAACCCCTGAGACTGGTTCGTGGAACCCGTAGTGCGCCACGGAACACCGGTGAAGAGCCACTGGACTGAAACATGTAAATAATAGGCAAGTAGCCTTCATAGGATGTGATCTATTTAAAGATACTATAAAAGGACAAGCGATGAAAATCAACTGGCATGCATCGTTATATGAGAAGTAGATGTGTAAGATCATAGTTCGCTGACTATAGTTTGACAAAATCCGTTTCTATTTTGACACGAAAGTGCCGCTCGGAGACTGTCGGATTGACGACGGAATACTATCCCGCTATATTGTTGAGTGATGCTCGACTCTACCATAGTTGTGAAAGCTATAGCAATTGTCCCAAGTCTCATGTGATCAGATCTCCATCGTATACGATTGGTACGCTGTCACATCGATAGTAACCTTTTCGCAGTCCCCGTGTCGAGTCTACATTTGTAAAGGAACAAGAAAACCGAGATCCCGCTAAACATACGAAGTAGGATTCGAATTACCTGAATCCGTGTACTTCGGTAATTACAACACGGGTGACCCTTTCGGATTTCGTGTAAACGCGGCCTTTTGTTGCGAGGGAATGAAAGTTCTAAAGAGATTACTCGCGAATCAAGTGTCGCCTTTTCACGCTCTCAGCACGAGACTCTTATAGGAAATCTCGGCATGTTCCATGGAAAGGTCCGATGTTCATGGACTTGATTATCTCTTCAAATCTATTGTACTATCGCCGTTGCAACTTCACTCCCTATCTTCTCTCGTTTATCAGCCAAGATAGCATATTGAAAATAATAACTGAAATACGAATATTATAATAATTGTCGCTCACTGTTCCTATTTTTTTTGCATAACACATTTATCAGCACCATCAAACGTAACGCATTATATATAACCCCACTCCTAGCTATAAAGCTGGGCGCAATGACTCGGGTACTATATTCTGAGTCAAGTTTTAATTATGATGATTCGAGCCGGACAGGAGAGATGATTCCTTCTAGTAGGCCTACTTAAATAATACGTTCCTTGCCACAATAAGTGGCTAAACTTCAGTCGTATCGCAGCATACGTAGCATGTAGTACAAAGATACACACTTTACTGGAAAGGACATATCTAGGGATGGTGTGAACCTATGAAAGGTTCAGGTTCGTGTGAACGCGAACGTTTTTGAAAGGTTCTGTGTGAACGCGAACGTGAACCTTATGACGTCACGTGACGTCATATTGCTAATTCCAACCCTACATTTCAGTGAAGTGATAGCCTATATTAATGTGCAGTGTGCACGATGCCTAGCGACGACTCGAGTCACATAATGCCACAATGCGGACGTTTTAAACGTCGCCAAATGTATCAACTGGGGCAATCAAATGATATAATAATCCCATAAAATCAATATCTTCCGTCGCGTTCCCAACAATTTCGACGAGGACTTGCAAGGAGATATAAGCTTACGCCTTAACGATATAGGTCAGGCCGGACAATGCATTAGGCGTCCGAGTATTGCTACGTTGATATCGAGCAGAGTGTAAAACGGGTTTCTATACTTGCTACCGATATTACTACCTTAACAAGTTTTACAACAGTTCCCAACTCCCCAATTGCACGGATTTGGTTTATGTAATGCAATAAACATATGAAGTCAATATCGACCCTGGCCCCGTATGCCTGCTAGATTTTCTAAATCAGACAACGATATCAATTCTATTGATTGGTTGAATAAGAATCATTCGCTGTCTACATGTAGTGTATTTCGCTTTTGATATTGTGTGCTTGCGGGTTAATCTCACAGCAGAGCGTCACTAAATATTCACAAACGGAAAGCTGGATATTTCGAGCAAACTTTTGCAACAAAGCAAGTAAAATATTTGAGATTGTCAAGGTGCATGCTCGTTTAGTGTTGATTTTTTTTATCCTGCCAGCGCCATGCATAGAGTGGCCCGCAGTTGAAATGCAATAAATTTCAACCAAAGATGTTATAATGAAGCGAAAATATTATTATATGAAAAAGGTTCACAGTCCAGAACCTACCAAGGTTCGTTTGTGAACGTGAACCTCTAAATTTCTGAGGTTCACACACAGAACGCGAACGTGAACCTCACGTTCACACCACCCCTAGACATATCTGTGAATCCATATCATCAACCTTCAGCCAAATTCTCGATTCAGAATCGAATCCCTCAGCCACTTGAATTTGCCCAGCAATAGTTATAACACAACGTGCTCGGACGCGATTCGTGTCAGAAACAATATTTTCATATCAACCGCGTTCGCCCAAAATAATACATTCAGTTTGGGTAGTATAACGAAGTAATGCCTCCGAATAGCTTCAAATATCTCGAGTGCTTCTCTTCAGTCGTAAATAGCGACACAGCTCATGTTGTTAATCAAAACAAACGGTTTGAATGCGGCGACGCTAAAATAATATTGCCGGTCTTGTAAAACAACTTGTAAATTCGAGAGGTTTTGTCGCACGCGACTGGGGAAGCACCCATGATATTCCGGACTGGTTTGGAATTACGAACAGGAAAATTCGTGATGCTACGAGAAGGTCTGGCAAAGTTGATTATCGGAGTGCTTCGATTCTTAATCGGATATTAGGTGCCGAGCTGGGTATTTTGGTATCACTCGTTATGGCTTCCTAGTTAGAGCATAAAACACGCGGAAGGTTTACAAATTCACCATTTTCGCGACTACAAAGGATATCATGCCAGTTTTGCACCTCATGAAAGATGATTTATTATTTTTTCGACCATGTATTGCACTCTGCGACAATGCTGTGGTTTGATCACGACTTCACAGATTCGTCCTTTGACTCATTTCCACTAACGTTTTTTGTACTAACGACATGTTTCGTACGCTGCGACACAACCGATCGAGGTTTGAAGGCTTCCGCTGTGAAAAATAGTAGCGTGAGTCGTAACTGTATCGCTCTCGTCTGTAAATTAATTCTTATTGGCAAAGAGCGTGTAATTTTAGGCAATCGAAAAACCATCTTCAACTACTCGACTCGAATCAATTAGATTAAATTATTGATTCCGATTCGAACACTTTGCATTACACATTGCGGCCAACCCTAGTCCCGAGGCCTTGATTTTTGTACAAATGGTGTAGTAATCCAGGTTGCTACTCAAGTGGAAATGGCAAGTCGATTTCTAGCGTCATCATTTGCCGAGACTTGACAAAAGTACCTGAAGTGTGGAAGTACAAAATAAATTGTTCCGAAAAATAGATTTGATCTATAGGTATCGCATACTTTTAGCCATTTGAGCAAATAAATTAACAAATTATTGACTGATACCAACATTTTACATGTAATCGACTTTGTATAGTTGCGTTATGAATGATTCATGAGAATTAACTTTATATTGTGAATATGTAGCATCTCTTTATACAATTACCTGAAAAACTTGTGGTGCAATAGATATTCGACTTTATAAGCATCACAACATTATTTTAACAATTATTATCAAAAAAAAAAAATAACAATAACTTTTTGCAGTTCCGAAATTGCAGGACATATCTTCCTCATTAAATCAAAGTAACAAATGAAATACGATTAAATAGAATCTTCTAAATATATATTTTAGTTGTCGTGATACAGTGACTATTCCGTTCAGTTGCCATGACAATTTCACTCGTAATAATGACTCAAACTTATCCCAAACTACTTTCTACTTTATAAAGTCCAAAGTTTAAACAAGTAGTGTGTAACGTAGTAGGTAGCAAGCATATTAGTCAGTAGTTAATATAGTTTTGCCTACAAAACTCTTCAAGTAGAATCGGAAGTATTCTGAAACACGGCCCCTTTAGTGCACGTGCTAGAGTACTCCAAAAGCACAAGTACTTAACTATACTCGCCATCTTTGGTTCGATACATTTTCACTATATTCCGTCAAATTTCGAGCGTAAAACCGTTGGTGAATTCGCAGTCGTCCACTGCATTGTTGACAGAATAATTCATTGTCACATATAATAAGTTCCGGTTCACCGCCGTACTGCGAGACGCCTCGTTTGCCGTAAATCAGTCAAGATTAACCAGCTCGTCGCGAGTGAGGTCGTTCCATTTCACGTTTGGGCTAGTAACAAGTTGGAGCTCTCCAACTACTACATTTACAGACTTTCCGAATTAGATTATAATAAGCATGATAGCTACACTTTTTTCCAAATTTAATTAGAATTAGAATGAGTGATTCTGAAAATATTTTGAAATCGAATTAGAAACAATACAGCAAAAATCAAGGTGACTCCATATCAAATCAGAGTTCATCTAGATAAGCACGAGAATGAATAATGTCTGTATACAAAGATTGCCTCGATACAGTTCTCCTGTAGCATTTCCTAAATAGCGAGAGAAATAAAATTAAAATTTATACGACAGCATTAAATGGTTCGCAAATCAGACTGGCTTTTCACTTCAATTTGTCTCATTATACAACTAGAATGATGTAATTGTGGAAGTCTCTCTAGGAATAAATTTGTAGGAATGAATATTCCGCTACAGTTCACGTTTCCAAGGAGTGTTCGTGACAGATAGCGCAGTAACGGGTCGCGATGATTTTCAAAATTAATCTGCAGTTATGATATTATCATTCTCCGGCGCATCGCGTCGCTTACGGTCGAATAAATTACAAAGGCCGCTCCGTATTTACACCTTACCTTCAAATTCCGAGGTTGCTTCGCTACTGAATGCTTCACTGACAGATTATGGGCGAATTGGAATTGGAAAAGCTGATGGCGGCGTGAATAATTTTCGGCCATGTATCATAATAAAGTTGAGTTATTTCTATGGCCGGATTCGGTCTCGTTGAAGTGAGATAAATCCCAAACAAACATTAAGTTAAGCATGGTGAGACTGCGATATTAATATACGACAACTTGTACTTGAAATGATCGATGCCAGATGCTTCTTGATCGGTAGGTCGTGGGTTCGATCCCCGGCCGGGACAGACCAAAGACTTATTGAAAACTGGTATCCGCTGCGATCCTGCTAACAGGGGCGGGCAACTTCTCCGGTCGACGGGCGGGCGCCGCCATGTTCGCTTCTTTCTGATCAATCAAACACACGGTGCAATCCTTATAATTAGGATTTCAAGGCGTTCGATAAGCCCGGTACCCCAAATTTATCAAGATATCAATTCGTTAGGGTTGAGTAGGTGACGAGATAGCGTCGTTGTTCAACTGTGTGGCCTAATTAATCTCGATATTGAATTCATGCCCGCGTCCTATTCGAAATTTGAAAAGTGGCCCGCGACCCGTTCTGAGATGGCAACCCCTGGCATAAACGGTGTCTTACAAAAGTCTAGAAGTGTGCCGTGCTACAACTCGGCGGTTACGGAATCAAAAATAATAAATATCATCCTGGTGTAAACGACCATTGTAGTCGACAAACGCCATGATTACCACAAACAACACTAGGGTTGAGTACATCGTAAATGCCGATAATGCAAGTCTTCTCGCTTCGACGAACTTACGCGTAAGCTCCGCTCTCGTACTCTGCGCATACACGTGTAATAAAATACAGTCACTAACATTTGACGTAGTAAGCATATAGTGGGGAATCTACGCAGACTGGGGCCGCGGACCACATTATAATATAAGACAGAAAACTGTCCGCGAGCCGAATCCGGCCCGCGGGCCGTATGTTGCCCGCCCCTGTGCTAGGCGGTCAGCATCCACGGATAGCACGGAGGAGAAAAAACGGGGGTGCTGACTGGATGACCTTACGGTCGTATCGCGTCTCCGTCGTCAAAAGAATCTCGGTGGTGCAGGCGAAAACGAATACCTCTCTCTCGCTCTCTCGCTCTATCTCTCTCTCTCTCCCTCTCTCTCTCTCTCTCTCTCTTTCACTGTTCGTATAGAAACAAAAGAACTTAAAATGCAAACTGAAACTCATTTCAATCACTCAAATCCAGCAGTTTTTTCGGAAGTTTAATAATAATAACATCCGGACCCGGTGGATAAAATTATTTTGAGCAGACTTTGACAACCACAAAATTTTTAGCATTTCCAAATTAGATTTGAACTAGGAGTACAGCTACAACGTTTTCTCGAAATTAGAATTTAATCATAGTTATAGTTACGCATTTTTTCAAATTAGAAAAAAATGAAAAATTATAACTACAGTTTTGTCAAATTATATTAGAATTAGAATGATAACTTCATAGTTTTTTTTTCATCAAATTAAATTAAAGATATAATTACTGAATTCACAAAAACTTGGACTTTGAATCGAGTTCATTTCATATCAAATCATAATTCATTCTTATCAGCATGAGAATGGCACTATTCGCACTATTTAGTTCTTTTGTGAGAAAAGCGAGAAATTAGATTAGAATGAACATGAGAGCAAAGAAACATTCAACAAATTAGGTTATAGATTTAGATTTGCAGCATTTCGCTCTAATTCGTCTAATTAGACAGGTATAGTTTTGAAATTTCAAAAGAAGCCACCGCTGAGTCACTGTTCGAAGCATATGCGATTCCTCGAGCAGATGTATATATACGTTGTACAACTATACTGACTCGAGTGCTTCGAAGACCTTTATTTTCTACTTCCATATCAAGTAATTCTGATTTTATCTTGGAATCGCTACTTCTACTTTTATACTTGAGTACCAGCGATGAGTACGTTGACCAATCCTTAGAACGAACCACATTTAGTTACAATATACTTATATCTGCAATCGTTTATGTAAAAGAGTCTATACTCTATACTTCTGCGGCATAATATCAACCACAAACATTGTTAAGTACCGTGCTATCTAATCCGTGACTAATAAATTGTTGCCGGAATCTTATACACTTGGTATGCGCGCAAAACAGAATCAATATTCTTGAAAATCATGACAAATCGAAGCTCGAACGAAGACGAGATTTTCCGTCATTTCATGCAGGCTCTTATCCGCCATTTTGTAGGCTTTCGCCGTAATTACACAACGTGATCACGCGATTCACCATCATTTCCAAGGCCAAATCTACAGGTCATATTTCTATCTACAGCATGGTATGGTAAGATGTATACATTATCTTCAAAAATATTCCGGTCTTAGCAGATGATGCGTGGAATCTTTTGAATTTTGTAAATATGATACGATAATATTGTGACAATTTGCAAAACTTTGCCTTCTAAAAACTTGACTAGCATATTCATATTGAAACCATGCATTTGGTGTATAGAAAAGCTTCTCGGAGGTACACAGTAGTTACGCTCACTATATTGACCACCGCTGGTGGTAAGGCTACCATCACGCCGACTTGAAGGTGCGTACACAATCTTAGTTTCGCGATGCTTAGAGAATTTGGACGTTTAAAATTATAATTGTCCAACTTACGTCAATCAATCGTAGCAACTATTATTATGGTTAGAGAAAGATGTTGGTAATCTAATTCTAACACAATTTGTGAAATTTGTTTCTATGTGGATTTTAATTCTAATTTCAGATTCTCGTGAAAATGATACAGGAGAACTGTATCGTGTGAATAGAGCCAAGCTCGGTGTACAGACATTTGTCATTGTCGAGCTTATGAGTACCAAATCTTAGATATCAACTTCTTTTGTTGTATGTCTTTCTCATTCCGAAGTAGGCCTAACTCAATTTCCTACTTATTACGAATTACGAAATTATAAATCTAATCCAATTTACGAATAAATCTTTGTGGCTATCATTCTTATTCCAATCTAATTTGGAAAATCTGTAAATTTCCAAGTTGTCCAACTCTACAACAAAAGGCTACGATCTACCACAACCCCGTGGATTCAAGATTAGAGAAATGGCATTCCCGTTTGAAGCCTACCGAGTGTTTGTATATAATCCGCAATTTTACAAACCCTTCAAAGCCTCGCCAATGAATCACCGTGTTGCGTCTGTCACGCATTCCGACGACATTCGACATTTTCAAACGCCAGATCGGAATCTGAAAGCGCACATCTTCGCCGCTCGACCTCTCGACGATGGCTTTACAAATCACCGACATCATCGCCATCATTTGCCTTCGGTATAATACGAATTAACGCGGATTTCGTGCGGCGATTATTGATGACGCTTGCTTTCTATCCCACAAATTATACGTATTCATCGCGGTCGGACATCTAGATAATTTTAATTGGAGAAAAATACCGGTAATGTAAGTCTAATCTAATTTGTCAAATTTTTCTATACTTCCATTTGCATTCTAATCTTACTTCTGGGTTTCCTGAAAATGCTGCAGAAGAACTGTATCTTGCGAAACGAACCAAGCTTGTTGTACAGACATTCGCCATTCTCGCTTTTACGGCAAAGCATTCTGATTTGATATGACGTGAGCTTGATTTTTGTTGTATTTCTTTCGATTCATGAATTTAATTCGACTTTCAAGTTTTGACGAATTCAGTAATTCCAGTCCTAAATCTAATTTGGAAAAGATGACGAGTTTATTTGAGTTGTTACAGGCTATCTAGCGATAGCTGTGAAGGAAACGGTTGCGTTTTTTACATATACGTGTAGGGTGTAGAAAAGACACTGTATTCTCGTGAATCACGAAACTTGATAACACGAAAGTAAGGCATGTTTGGGAGATGCACCCGGGCGATTAAATCATCATTTCACCGGGATGCCTGTATTCAACTCAGTTCATTAACATTTTCATCATTTTAAAACACCGCTAAATTGCGATAAAATTTACAGATGAGATGGAATCTTAACGACTAGTTGCGGTGTTTCAATCAAGCACCCACTTTGGCCTAGTACATGTAGCCAAAATACGAGGCATCACAATGATGTTATATGCAAATGAGTTGGTATATCTGTCGGTCAGACCTGTACAAATTACACTGGTCAACACATATTTTTATGCAGACAAAGTAAGAGTGGTTTTGGAGGTTCTGAAGGGAACTGATTCCGAATATGACCTTGTCTTTCAAATTGTCTCTTGATTTGGAGGTAACTCATGGGGATATTTTGACCAAAACCTCCGATTTTTGCTGTAATAGCTGGATAGAAAATCGGCTCAGTCGTACTATAAAGTTTATAAATGGAATTTATATGTTATTTTTACACACAGAAGACTCTTTTAAATCAAAATGCAGCAACAGCACTATATTTAAGGGTATTAGATTTATCACAGTTAAAGACTTTCACGGATAAACTCCAATCATATATATAAGTATTTACATATTCAATATCTAAATTTATTTATTTAATAATAATATTTAAATAACGTGGCAATAATTCAAACAGTTTTATGCCAACCACCTATTATAAATTTGAAATAATTAGTTGCAATATATTAATATTAATTTATTTTAAAGCACAATTGTTTTTTGTACGATTTTCGTCTGTAAGTGCAGTTTCTCGAAAGGTCCCAGCAATGGTCTGCCATAAGCCTATGTTCATCTCATCTTCCCCCATATCTTTCTTTTGTTGTTTTGATGTCTTCGTGGAACCTCCCCCCTGGCTAATCAACAAGAGGCTGAGTAAATATATCAAGATGACTGAACAGAAAGTGAACTTTTATGCTTGTGGGTATTCCAAGTTTTCCATATGCAGATACGAATTTTCGGATTGATTGTTTGTAGTTGGGTGCTTTGTGATCATCTAAATAGTTTTATTTGCTACATCTTAGGAGAAATTACATGCAGCAGTGAGCTCCTTCCTAATATGAAATTGGAATCTTTCATCCGTTTCGGAATCCGAAATCTATCAAAGATACCAGATTTAAGCTTCTCGTTTGATTGGCAACTAGGTATGACTAAGCGGGAAGTTATCCATTTACTAGTCAAACGACATGAACAAATATGAATTCTTTGTTGGGGTGCGATTGACCCACTGCAAAAAACTTCAACATCGGATCACCTGTATCATTGCCAAAGTCCCACGGGGGCCTGGATGTGCAACTGACAAATCGCTTCTCAAAAGATTTGGTGTTCTAAACATGGAAGATATGAGGAAGCTAGACATTGCTGAGTTTATGTATCAATTCCATTGCGGTCAATGTCCCTCAAATTTAAACTACTACTCCACCTCGGGGTCAAGAACGCACAATAGCCTATATAACACACGTTGTGTCAACGGAGAAGAACCACCATACGATCAGGACGGAATACAAGAAAATGCATTGCTCTATTAAGTATGCCGGACCCCAATTGTGGAACAGCATCTCGCCGGCTATTCGACAGTCGCCGAGCATGTCCACATTCAAGTCGAAATAAAAGCAATTTCTTCTTAATGAATACTAGCCAGTCTTCAGGATTACCGGGACCACGACCTAACATCGACCTCGCCCACCTCTTTTTGTCGCTTGTGTCTTATATTCTCTGCATTACTATTCATTCAGTGAGCATGCCTCTTCATTACTTCGCCTAGGCTAAGGTGGATGTCTGATCTTAAAGGCTACTCCAAGTTGTTTCGACACCGTCCCATCTCCTATCTTTCCATTGTATCGCAGTCTTGTGATATTTTGAAATGATGAAAATAATAATAAAAACTGATTGATTGGTTGTAGTTAAGCTTTTCACGGAAAATTGTTATAGCTTTATACTCCTCTTTGATCTGGATAGAATGATCAATTGATGCATGAGAATTGTACATTTCCGTTGTGCAAAAGTACGACCGTTAGGCTTGACAAACAGCTTTTTTGACAAACAAATATTTCGCATGAGGTCATGTTAATATTGATAGATTGACTGATAAGAACATGATTGTTCATCATAGTCTATCTATATATGCATCGCATAAAATTAGGAAAACTACTATTTCTTCCTACCAAGTGAAATATTCGAGGGTAAAAACACTAATTTTGGGCTTTATAATGGGTATACAAAAATACATATCTTCTGAACAGCGCCAATCTGGCAAAACTATTTGGTATTCGTAATCAGCAACCGCGAAAACCCCTAAAACGGCAGTCAGATGTTTTGCTATTTTTTTCATTTTGTTGACAACGGAATTTAAGTAGTTCTAGATGCGTAGCCTACTTTAAAATTTAGTTCACGGAAAAATAGAAAACACGTGTTGTCATTTGGCGTCATTTGCTCAGTATGAAAATCCATTAGTTAGCGCAAATGTGACAGCGAAACATATTGCCAGCACTATGATCAGTAAAATCTGCTGATGTAAACACGGAGAAAATAGTTCGGATGTTATTAGGATTGGGCATTTAAAACACAATTAGCGCCACGTAATAGGGATACGGTATTGGAAAATCTGAATAGAATAGAATCACTCAAACAAAAGTCTTTATTTCAGTTCACTGGTATGTATACGTAAGTTGTCTGCATCGTCGTCGCGGCCGGTTAGCTCAGTTGGTTAGAGCGTCGTGCTAATAACGCGAATGTCGCGGGTTCGATCCCCGTACTGGCCAGAGTTTTTTGTTTTTAATTTCAACACCAACGTAACTGTAGTGACTTTTTGCAACATAACCAGCACACAATCACCCATTACTACCTCATGCTTTCTTTGATCTCTCGTCAACTAATAGCGATCGCGGACGAAATTAGAATTCAAGCAGGATATATATGACATTGATACTGATCAAATCTTTTAATGAGACGAGAGTCCAAGTTGGCATCTTGTATTTTACCGTGCGATCATAGACTCTGCTCCATTACCACCGATTTTATCAGCCAGAATTGCCGGTCTTAAATAAGAGAGGCCTTCACAATTATGAGAAGGCGGTTTGTAAGGGCCCTTTGAAGTTGTTTTATCTTATCATTTCAACAGTTTTGGGCAAATGGAGGGTTAATCGCCGTATTACGGACACAATGCGATGGTATATCGAATAACGACCGATTGGTGACGAATTTGGGAAATTTAAATCACCAAGTCCGCGGGTTGTGATTAAAGATATCGGGTTTTATAAGATGCTGAGTTGATAAGTCATAAATCTCGATCTTGAGACTTCAGAAAATAGCTGCTTGCTATCATCCGGAAGTGTTGGGACATATCCACAAGAAATAGAACCTCATAGCCTACATGTCAAACTCACACATCATGCAAATACCAAGAGCTGGGAGTAAGTTTATTCCTATTAACTATGGAATAAAATATACAATCCGTTATTTACGGGGATTCTTACCAAACAAATTCTCGTTTTGAGCTGTTTTTTCATCAATTTTCTGTAACTATAGTCATCATTTGGATAGAGGTAGGGCCTACAATAATCACTGGATTATTATATATCTATCATTTGGCTTCCGCGAACTCTAGAAACTTCACAGTTGGCAATTTCAATTTCAAAAACTTCTTGGAGGTAGGCCCTACAGAACTGCAGTCTACATATGAATAATATATTAATATTGAAATAACCCCGAATATTTTCGGCTGACACTCGTCAAGGGTAATCGTCAGCAACTAGTAAAGAATTGGAAAGAACATGGTACATCAACAATCGTGTCACAAAATATGTCACCACCCATTTTGCGGTCTCGCATCGAACCGAAATAACTGTATCTTATCCGTAGGATGTCTCAATTCTGATATAAGAAATAGTCCGTGCACAATTTCACTCCGGCGCCCGTCCTTTGTTTATAGTTTTGTATCAAATTTTGTTCGGATTTAATTGTAATCGAATCTTTCTGGTTCTTAACCCGAAATCGCTGATGGATAAATTATAAGAAGTCACGTAAGTGACGGCCGTTTATCGAGTTGCGGATCAGATTGATTGAACTATCAAATCTCTTCAATGGGTCATGAAACGTAGCCAGAAAACGAAGGCTTCAACTTGAATGTGTAACTCTTCACCTCAGAATTAAAAACGCGTATAAGACAATATATACGCGCGCCCTTGTTTTCCAACTTCCATATGTTATACAACCACAAAGAACACATCGCTCTATCAAGTATGTCGGAGCACAACTGTATCATTCCCAAATGTATATCTTCATTGTGTCGCAATCCTATGGCGTCTTTAAAAAGGATCAAAATATTCAAAATAAGCCCAACTTAACACTTTAGAAATAAATAATAGACGCCGTAGCTTGCGTAAAAGCAGTACATTCCCAGCCTGATGCCGCTGGATTTCCAGAACCCTAGAAATAGAAAAATGTGTCAAGTCTTCGTGGTGCCATCTCGGTCATTTTCGGATATGTTCGTAGATCGTAGAGTTCTCAGCAAAACTCCGCTACATGTTCTCTCTACGTGAAACGGTCGAATTTCGAAATTGCTATAATCAGTCTGCGCGATGCATCTACTCTCGAAGATAATTTGACATAATTTTATCGCTGTTTGTAAACTCGGGCATCATTATAAACATTGAAGTTGGTAATAGAGCGATCGTATCGCACCATTCACTACAATTACGATATCGACATGCCGGGCTGTGCGTCGCGTACGATTCAATTCCGGATTCATTCTGTAACAAAAATTCGATCGACCTTCTAAATTTGTGACGCTATCTTTTTTTGAGATGTCACTAGGGCCGACGCAATTATAGGAGTACTCGAGTCTGAATCGAGTATTCATTCCACTGATTCGTGTCGAGCAGCATTCAAAGATGATTTTTTTCGAGTACACTGAAATGATACCATCCTTGCTACTAAGAGTCCATTTGTCAACGCAAATGATAGTTTCGATGCTATTTCTCCCTATGAAAGTCTCAAAACTTTGATCGGTCGTATTACAATATACGAAACATGTAGTACAAAGCTACGCACGTTAGTGGAATTGATGTATCTGTGCAGTCGTTATCAAGTCACAGCATTGTCACAAAGTGTAATGACATAGTTATGGTAGAAAAGACCAAATCATCTTTATTGTGATGTAGAACTTGCATTATATTCCTTGTGGTCGGACAAAGGATACATATTTGAACTTTTCACTTCATTCACACTGCCTTGATATCATAATGAGTGATACCCGAACACTCGGCTCGAAGCCTATACTCGATTCAGAACCGAATCAATCAGGTATTTGATTTTGCCAAACCCTCATCGCCAGTCACTCACCCATTCAAGTATTTGATGAAAAGGTAACAAGACATTGCGACGAAATGTCGTTGCAAATTTTAGCCTTTATCGGAAAATAATGCTCGCAATTTGTATCGTTGAAAATGCATTTCCTGGGCCGTTACAATCTATAGATTACCTCGAAATAGAAATGAGTCATCGTCGAATCATGGTCTGTCTTAATCCAAAATTGACGATATGATTCTGAATACACTGGCCGATTGCAAAACGCCGCACATCTCAGTCATAATTCCTTTTATTTCTAACAGCACAGCCTACGAGCAGAAGAGAAAAAACGCCATTTAAATAAAAAAATGAATTTACTGCATAAGTTACGGGAAAACGGAGGCATCCGACGACTAAGAGCGCGTCTGATTTGATTCGGAAATGAAAAATCGACCCCTTTAGACGGAGACACAGTGAACGCACCATAATCACATCTCGGGTCCAATCTGAACCAGAACTAAAGTCGCAACACCTTTACGCCAATAAACAAAAATAAATCAGGAAAAAAGAACCAGTTCAACGTCCGCATCGAAAATGTCAGCATTCGTATCTTGAAAGGGATTCTGATTCAAATATTTCCGCACGACGACGCTAAACCTCTCATGAAAATTCACAGATAATCAAATATCATCAAATAATTCGGGCATGAAAACAACGCATATGTAGAACAGAATGTGCAAATTGATTTTACAAATTCGTTGACTTTCACTGTGTAACGCACATAAACGTTAGGTGTGAATTCTATCAAACGCGGAAATAAACACTGTTTTGGTTAGAGACATTGTGGCTAGAGGCCCCCGATATCAGATTTTTGAGCCTATACCGATAAAAACCGACCTATTCGATATTCAAAAGATATAGCATCTAGTTTGAGGCACATTTCAAAAACTTCATAGCATTGATTTGAAAAGCTTTACTGCCATTTATATTCTTGAAGCTTGAAACTAGAAAGGTTGCATCTGGACGTGTGTAAGCTATAACAAAAAGCTCAATATTCCCAGTGTAGCAGTTCAGACTCCATAACACCATGCTGGACGTCGCGAACTAACCGATAATATTTACCTCTTAAGGCCGACACCGATATTTCCTTCCAAGTGTGATATCGAGTCGATATGATCAACGAACCAATGATAATGGGCCTCTAATTGATCACTTGATTTCGAAAGTCATGCTGATATTGAAATTTTTAGCCTTCCATTTTTGTCACTTCTAGGATTCTAAGATATAGATGTCGCTAGGCTGGAAGGTCGCCATTTTCACACGCCGACGTCACAATGGTAGAAATTGCGCATCAATACTTGGGATACTCGAAGGGCGAGTATTTCCCGTGCCTGTGCATGGTCTGGTATTGGTGGTAGTAGGTCTGAGGCGCTGGGGTGGAATATCGCAGTTGATATCCGTGCGTCGCTATTGCGATTTCGTCTTCGTGAACTGATTGAAGCACCGACGTTTGATTCGGGGGGTAGAATTCATGGGATGGGTATATAGGGGGTTGCGTTTGGTGGTAAGAAACTGGGGTGTTGATTCCGTAACTGCCATCTGAAAACCAACACAGTCCGTTGCTAGTAGAGACAGCGGTTGGGGGCGGGGTCGCGATTTGGGGTAATACATCAGGGTTTCGGCAAATTAAACCTCTCCCTTCGTCTTGGTTTGCGGTTTGCTCCGAAAAAACGTTTTCCCGCTCTCGCCCGATCTCGGACGACGCCCCCGTCGCGTCGCAATGATTAGACGAGTCGGACGCAGGTGACCGCGTCATGCGCGAATTTTCCGCGTACTTCGCCGCGTGCACCGCCGTGTCCGGTAAAGCTTCATGGCGCGGAATTGGATCCGGATCCGGGTTTTCCTCAGAGTTGTGGCGCATTCGCAAATCCTCGGCTTTGTTTTCGGGACTAATTTCTTCGTTCGCGATTTCAGACGATTCTTTCGAGGAATTTTGTGGATCTTTGGTGAATTCGAAATCTTCCGTGTTGTCGCGTTTCTGAAGTTTTGATCTATATATTATTATATTGTATATAGCTCATATTGCTTTACATTTTCCTTTATATATATATATATAATTATTCGCTATCGGTTTAAGATAGATGGATAGATATATTAATAAGGCTAGTAACAATGATTCGAGTTGAGCAGGGAGAAATGATTTCTGTGAGTAGTGAAATGAAATAATACGCTCCTTGTTACTAAGACCTGACTTGAGTTTAAAAAAATTTTTGCTACTTGCATTTCGTTTGTATCGTAGATTTTGCACTGTCGGTGAACTCATCATTTTACAGCTTGTAGCCTACTTTATAGGCCTACCTTTGTCGACAGCCCCTTGTCTGCTCATTGTGAATCATAAACAAATAGGTTAACGTGGTGTTATTATCGAATGTTAACATTCGATAGTGTTATGCTCAACGTATTACCGCAATATCCTAACTCAAGCAAGACTGCGTGGGCATTGAATAGTTCTTATATCAAGAAAAGCATGATGAAAAATTGTGATGTAGAAACCATTGTCAGAAAGAAGCAACACGGTTTGTCGCCAGCAGTGTACGCACAACTTCAGTGTTGTCAGCCAACAAGTGCTTAGCTACTTAGTAAGGACAGACACTTTCTCACTGAGAATGTAGGAAAGTATCTTTCGTTGTACTACAACAAATTTTAATTTTTCCCACCATAATACGTGATGTAACTACTAGAATTCTTCATAGGGCCAGATTTCGTCAAAATAATTTTTTTTCAGGTAAAAATCTGTCAGTTTTTGAGTCAAAAAAGTTTTTTCAGGCCAAACTACTTCGTAAGGACAGACAGTTCCAACCTGAAATGAAGATAAGTAGTACAATTCTAACATTATGTAAGAAACACCGAACTTGCATGCGTTAGGTCAACATTTGGTCAAAATTACGTATTTTATAGTCAAAATTTTGATTTTTGAGGTCAAAATCTTCCGTTTTTTAGGTAAAAAAAACTGCCCTACTTATCAACCACAATTATGGTTTAGATACTATTTTACACTTTAGTAGCCCATAAACCTGGATTGCTAAAAAAACGCCATCCAAAGCATGCACCATCAAGCCGACTTGTGCAACCACATAACTCGATGAAGTTCTGTAATTAGAGCGAAATGCTAGTAATTTAATTATTATTTAGTTTGTGAAATGTTTCTATGCTCTAATCCTAATTGTAATCTAATTTCTGATTTTCCTGAAAATGCTACAGAATAACTGTGTAGTGCGAGACGAGGCCAGCTTGATGTAGAGATATTTGCTTTTTTCATGATTCTGAGAAATAACTCTGATTTGATATGCACTGAACTTGATTTTTGTTTTATCTCTTTACAATTCGAAATTGAGTTCAATTTCCAAGGTTTTGCGAATTCAGTGATTCCAATTCTAACCAAAATCGAACAGGCTGAAACTTTTGTAGTTGTCCGACTACGCACGTCAGTGGAAATGACATGACACGCTCAACCCGCAGCATCATCACAAAATGCAATGAGATAAGTACAGTCCGAAAAATACTAAAACATCTTTATGTGGGGCAGAACTGGCATTATTATGTTTCAGGTGATAAAAAAGTGCATATCCTACCAACCGTTAATATAATCTCACCTCTTTTTTCTCTTTCTTGAATCGCTTTCTTCGTCTGAGGTAGCTCCCGTTTTCGAACATGTTGTAGGAATCGGGGTCCAGGGTCCAGAAGCTTCCTTTGCCAGGTTTGCGGTCGTCCCTGCCGGCAAATATTCGTTCAGGCATCGGCATATAACTAGTTGGCTATGCTTTGGTTTTGGGTCGTTCAGCCGTGACTCATCATAATCAGTAGAATTTATTTAGACTATACCAAGCTTTATTCGTGATCTACACATGAATGAGATATTGGCGACTGTAGCCCAAAACAGTTATTCTAGGGTACGCACACTTTCCCAATAAGTGAAAATGAGTCAATACAACAATTGATATGGAGATATATCCTAGTGGTGTAGTGGGTTTAGTTTACGTGTACCACCCCGATAAATCCATAACAGGGGGTCATATACAAATCCCTGTGATATATCTACAAAAGGATTGATATTTTTGACTCATTTTCGCCCATTGGAATGGTGTGAAAGCACAAGTTCGTACCATAAAATGTCGTTTACTCTATTTCACCCCACGCTATAGTGAAATCTAATACACTCTTAGAAAGAGTGTGTATTCACACCTGTTTACCACCCGTGATATACGGTGTGAAAATATATCCGTGGTACACGAAATCCGAACCTACATCAGATTTACACCACGGTATAAATAAAACGCAACATTTTAATCTACATTATGCATGTACGTAGGAACATAGGATTTGTAACCGCGGTATCATTCAGATTTAGGTTCTGTGTTCGTGTACCACTTTTTGGGAGTGAAAACGCACCCTTTTTGCTAAAATTAAATAAGCTTTGGGCATCGGCCATGTTAGCATATGAGTTAAGGTTAGAGTTGGTTTGGATTATGTCAATGGGTCGTTCAGCGTTAGGATTACAAAGGCATTATATTGCGGCTAGGATTTAGGTTAGTTTTGGGTGATAAAGTCAAAAGCTCAAATGACGCGCGAGCTTTTTCTAAATGTGTTGCACATAATACTACTATAAAACTACTCGAATGTTATAATTGCGATGCCGGCTATTCCAGACAGGTGACTGGTGTTTAAAAATGCTACGCATTTAGCTCGACACGGCCACGCACCTGGGTATTTTGACGAAACATTCGTTGAGAGAGAGGTTGTGTCGAATGGAGTTCTGCCAACCCTGTTTGTTCTCTCGGTAGAATGGAAAACGCTCCATAATCCACTGGTAGATTCCGTTCAATGTCACCTGAAAACGAGAAACAAGCTCCGTTTTTAGTATTCATAGTGCTTCGACGTGTATGGCCAATTCCAGAGGTGGTCAGTAAAGATGTACTTCTACTTCTCCCGAATACTAAAAGCCTACTTACACTACATTCTCAAGAGGTTATGTTTTCAATTACTTCTACTTCTATACCACATTACATTTGGTAATTCGGATTTTGAAAAGTAGAAATTAGCTTTTTGATTAGTCTTATGAGTGAAATTGTCATAACAACCGTCTGAGAAAGTTCCTGTATCATGATAACTGACTATAGATTTGCTAGATTATTTCACACATTTCTATTGTCGTTTGCGTTGGCTGTGAAGATTGATGTTGAAATTCGTCAGATTAATTGCGACACTTCACTCTTAGCGAAAATAGTCAGTGTATTCAGTCCCTAAAGATGGTACACGGTAACAGAACCTAACTCAGAATTATATAGCGTAGCAACACCGACTGCTTAGAATCCACTGACAATTTTACTCCCGGAATCATTACTCCTTGCTATTCTGCTACTTCCATTGTTTACAGCCTTGTACAAACCAGCAATATATTTAGTTGACGGTCAACTACCTACTAACTTTTTGATACGGTCTAGCTTTAGTTGAAAATTTTGGAAATAGAGTAGTTCTAGTTCCAGACCTAATTGCGGATTTCACAAATTATTTAGTTGCTCCACTACCAAAAAGCATGTGTCATGTACGTATGTATTGGAGGGAGGGGGTGCTTCTCGGTAAACTGAGGCCTTTTACACCATGCCTGTTCATTAATACAACTATAAGTCCCTAGTGGACAATATAACAAAGTCTAACAGTGATTGTACCGTGTAAGGACTTTGAAATAGCGAACTAAACGAAAGTGGAATATTGTGTCTATGAGCGGATGTGTCATCGTTTGGCGTGAATCGTGATACCGGTGTTCTGTTGCGCGATGTTCTTGCATTCACTGCCGGCTCAGAATCATCACTACTAACAATGTGTAACCATAGGGCTGGGTTTTCGGGGTGGAAACCCCTCCCATTTCAAACTTGTACTGATGTTCATGTGGAATGTCGCTAGGATTCCGATAAAATAAAAATGAATCAGTTGCTTCGGAATTGAGTCTAATTAGTTCTGTTTAAGTTAATCAGTTGCGAATTTTTAAAGGTTGTTAGTTCTAGTTCTACGTCTAGTTCCGAGTTATGAAAACGCAATAGTCTGTACGCGTCTGATTGCTTATTATTACGTAAAAATGCGGCGAACCTTTTTGTCTGTGGCGTCGTTGATGGCCATCGCTATGAGCGCGATGTAGGAGTAGGGCGGCTTGACCATATCCTTGTTTTGGTGCGGGTGGGGGTGATGGCTCGCTTGCCCGTAGGGTGGGTACGGGGAATGGGGTCCGTGAGGCATGTAGTGATCATGGCGGTGCTGGTGAATCCCTGAAAATGAGAAAGTATAACAATTGTCACGCAACGTGAAGGAAAAGAGGCATCGAGACATATTGGTACTCGAAAGAATTCCGTTTTTAACAACGCGACTCGAATCGTTACAATCCACACTAGAATCTAAATCGAATCTTGTTGATACTATACTTCTTGGTGGAAAGGATCGTGTCATTTCATTACTAGAAAAATAATCTATTACTACCAGGGCTATAAACAATGAATCGAGTATTACTCGAATGATTCGAACCGGGTGTAGTGAAAGATGATTCTTTCGACTACTGACATGATATGCGCTCCCTGCCACTAAGAGTTCATTTGATAACTAGAACAGTGGCTCTCAACCTTTCCGTCGATGCGGGCCCCTTTTGGGCAGTCACGGACCCTGCGGACCCCTAAGCAATATTCCCTCTAATTTTTGCCGAGTCTGCGCGCACTCACCAGCTCACTGCGCAGACCCTTGGAATACAGCGCGTAACGACTAAAAAAAGGTTATCACTGCGGATTTCTTGTGCGCAACTTATATTTTCTGTGCGCAGAGACCGTGTCAGCAGTGCGCATTTGCGCACGTGCGCAGCTTAGAGGGAACATTGCCCCTAAGGTTTTAATTCCAAGTAAGCTAAATTATCGTGCAACCGTCATCTCTTTTGTCCAAATAGGAACTGCATGTTAGTGATAAACAACAGTATGATGACTAGGGCCATTTAAAGTCATTAAAGTCATTAAAGTCATATTTTTTTCTATGCATCATTAAGTCGTGAAATCAATTTTAACGCAAAAACCGCATCCATATGGGGTATATTAAGAAAGTTATAAAGTCATATAAAGTCATATTTTCCTGGTTAGGTCATATTTGAGTTATAAAGTCATATTGTTGTATACTTTAAATAAAAAGTGCCAATTGAAGCAATTACGCACTAAGAAAGTAAGGCAATTTCTGATTAAACGAAGACAAACTGTAAGGTTAGCCTACATAACATTACAGTCGCAGACCTATGAGGTCACACATTGCATTGTGTTGCTACACAATCTGTTTTACTTCTGTGCACTGAAGTGAAACGTCATTTGAAGTTCAGAGACTTAGTCAACGCATGGGAAGCTGAAGGAGTTATTGTAAAGAGCGTCAAAGATTCAGTGAACGATCCAAAGTTGACGAGTCAGTTAACAGAAATATGCCTCCACTACAACAATATTTCAAACTTGATACTGAAAATGACAAAGTTGTACGTGCCCTATCAAAGAGGCTCATGCTGATCTAAATGCCCTCGATTTCGGAAAAGATCCGCTTGAGCTCAAAAATTACATTAAGAAGCGATTGGACAAAAACGATGTGAAACCAATTATTGAGCTACAAAGACAAGACATTTCACCAGAGCTGTATGCAAAACTGCAGAAGTGTCAACCAACATCAGCGTCTGTGGAGCGCTCAGTTTCCTTACTAAAGTCATTTTTACGTCCAAATCGTAACTTTAAAGACTCCAAATTCCACACTACATGAAACTGCACTACAAAAGTGGTTTAAAATAAAAATGGATGTGTATTACTGTTATGTTGTTCATGTCTTACTCGTCAGTTCCATGAGTGACGTTGGTTACATGTAAAAATACACGATTTTCGCATAAAGTCATATAAAGTCATATTTTCCCGAAAATAAAGTCATATGATTGATTTCTTAAGGTTATATAAAAATGGCCCTAATGATGACCTTTTTTGTAAATAATATCATACTGTCAGTAGAAATTACGCCTATTTTATTATTTCAAAGCGAATTCTGCAGCTACATTTCTTGAAATATAAGGTTGTGCCTTGAAAATACGAGCCTTCGATTTGATGTGAACGAGTGCCGAATATCCATTTCCACAAAGATAGGTGAAGGCGAATGTAATAATAACGCGTAACCCATCCGAAGACGCAACATATGTGGCCCCAAAATGGGGGAAGATATTTTAACGAACCTTTTGCGTACACTGTACAGTCTAGTCCAGAGGTGGGCAAACTGCGGCTCTTTCAGCCTTTGGTAGAGGCTCTTTAATGATTGCACAACAGAGACACGCGTTTCGCCATTTTGGTAGAAAATTTTAGGGATGCATTCTATCGCGTATATATGCGTATTGTTATGTCCTTATGGTTTACGCCAGACTGGTAAAAGTCAGGGGACGGCGGAACTACACAGACTACTACAGTGTTGCATATCGAAGTCTCGAATCAAGTTAACATAAACGTTTCACCCGCAATAATGGTGCCGGGTCAGTGGGCATCAATCAATGATTGATCTCAGAAGGTCATTCTGACGATGCGAGTCTTGAAGTTTTAGCAGTTATGAAGCGAAACTGCATCGTGATTTTCCAAATTTAGAAAATTACAAATTACGTTATCAATCATTTTCAATTTTGGAGGTTTCGAGGACCCCCTAAAAATGCTTCGCGGACCCCAGTGGTTCTCAACCGCGGACGGTTAGGAACCACTGAACTAGAATCAAAGTTTCAATCATATTTTTCACTGTGGAATGCTGTAAACCTTGATTGGTCGTGTCGCAGCATACGAAACATGCAGTAAAATGCTACTCACGTTAGTGGAAATGACATAGTTGTGTTCAGTTATGTGTTCAAGTTATGATCAACTCACAGTACTGCCACAAAGCGTAATTAAATAGGCATGGTCGAAAAAATACAAAGTCATTTTTCATATTATGTATAACTGGCATTTTATTCCTTGTGGTAGCATAAAAGGTCTATGTTTAAACTTTCCACATATTTCATACTGTGGTGGCGTCATAATTAGTGCTGCTCGAATAGTGGACTCGAATCCCAATACTCGACTCAGAACCGAATCAGTCAGATACTCGATTTTACCCGGCTCTAGTTATGATAGTTAAAAGATCTCCATAATCGCTCATCAAACACCCCGCACTGCCGCTAGTCCGTAAGAAACGACCGGAGCATTTTTCTGATACAAATCAGTGTCAAACATCATCTCAAAAACGTTTTCAAAGTTCATCGGCTCGTTCAAAGGCCGATTACTGGCGAAGATAAACTTGGCTTTATGTCGCAGCCGTCTCCGATGCGTTACATCCCAATTAAGATCGCAATCTGGCCACGCGCGCAAATTACATCATCAGATTGCGATTTGGCGAATTAAAAAAGCTCCCTGTGAAATCGTAGCGTTCGGTACGGCGTAACAACGAACCGCTAGCCGTCATTTCCAGTCAAAAGTGTGCGACCGCACGGCGTAGGTAACTTAATAGCGTGTTACAAGCACAAAGACATTCGTTCTATTGACAAGTGACAGCTTTGTCGATTCCAGTAACATTGCTTTGATCACAACAGTCACTGCAGGAATACATGTATGATAACACGAAGTGTGACTTTAGTCTGCCGTTAACTCTTGATAAAATGCACCCGTAAAGTCATCGAGTTATCGTTGGGGCAAAATCTGAGTGATCACTTGAGTGATTCGATTCTGAGTCGAGTATCGCTCATTATGACAACAATCTAAATGATGTGAAAAGTTCAAATGTGTACTTTTTTGTGACAACAATGATCACAATGCCAGTTTTACATCACATGAAAGATAATTTGTCACTTTCTCGACCATACCTATTTCATTGCTGTTCGTGACCATGCTGTGATCACGATTATCAAAGATATGTCATTTCCTCTAACGTGCGAACCTTCGTACTACGCGTTACGTATACGGCCATACCCTCAATTCAGTTTACAAGGCTTCCATAGAGTAAAATAGTATCGAAACTATGATTTATCGTTGTAAATAATACAACTCTCATTGGCAAGGTTCGTATCATTTCAGAGCTCGAACGAATCTGCAGAGTCTCACTGCACGACTCAAAACATCAGAATGAATACTCGATTCAGATTCAGAGTGCTCGCATCATTGTGTCCAGTCATAGTTATCATAAATGTATTCCCGAAACGGATTCGATTTATGTACCGTGAACCAAGTTATTGACGGTAGCATCGGTAACGTATTTTCGCCTCGTTATCAACGGCAACTTCATCGAAACACGGTCAGACCTCGCGATATAACGGGACGCTATCGAGCGTAGAAATCACAATGGATTTCAGCGCCCGATGACATATTGACTTCCGACAGGCCGTCGTAAATCTGGCGTGTGGGAAACGGTTCGGTAGGCCATGAGTCGCAACAAGATTCATGCGGTGATTCTACTCTTTCCGCCTTTCAAACTCTAACGAGTTGAGACATTTGTGAATTCCCAGGCAGCCCATTTTAGAAATTCAGCAGCGGCCTTCGAGAAGCGCGACCTTTCGAATAGCAAGCCGCCCACGGATGAGTCTGCTGGTTTATCCGCGAGTGAAATTCAGTTGTGCTTAAATGGGCGTTTCCTGTCCTTACAATGCTTTAGTAGCACAAGATACTGGATAATCACCAATTGTGTCGCACCCTGCTCATGCTGATACCTGCATCGTACGTTAACTTCTTGTTGTGGAATTGTAGAGTTTGATGTGATTGTAAAGTTCAACATCCCGAATGGCTTGTTTTAAATGGGTTGTGTTTTAAGGCTGGGCACAATGAGTAGTACTCGAATCCAAATCAAGTACGAATCGCGATGATTCGGGTAGAGTGGTGAGAGACGATATTGTTAAGTCCCAGATGATTCGTCCCTCTCCAAAACCAGTTAAATTATCAACTAGAATTATATTTTCGAAAGTATTTTCCATTACGGAGCCTAGTAATCTTGATTGGTCGTATCGCAGCATACGAAACATGTTCTACAAAGCCACGCAGAACACACGTATTTGAAAATGAGATATCTGTGATATCATGATGAATTCGCAGCATTGTCAGAAAGTGTAACGGAATAGGTATGGTTGAAAAATGCCAAATCTGCTTTTTGCGGTGCAACACAGACATTTTAACAAGCCATTTAGGGTACTGAACTTCAGAGTAACGCGAAACAATACTTCATGTCTTTAATTTATTCGCTACAAGCTTTTCGACTGACTCTCATCAGTAGCGAACGTCAGTAACAGGGAGAATCAAATTAGAAATGAAGGTACTATTTTGTCTGTATGACGTAACAATAACATGCATTATTCTCATTTTGGTCGCATAAAATGTACATATTTTAGCTATCCGCGTCATACTGTAATGCAGTTATAACAAGTGATACCGGACTCGAACCATGATACTCTGAAACGAATCACGAGCGGTATGATACTAGATTTTGTCCAACCGTACTTACAGCACCTTATCGAATTGTGTAGTGCAGTGCTTTTCAACCTTTTTGAGCTTCATTCGCACTCTTTTTAGAAAATAAATTTCATTCGCACAAGCCACCGAAAATTGTTATACAAAAAGAAAATGAAGATATTTAAGAATATTCTGTTCAGATGTGCAACAAATTGGCTAGTATAGCTTTTAGGCCATGAAGTGTCTCATTAATAAGGCAACTCTTTTCCCTCGTTTTGATTTCAACTATTTCACTAAAACGCTTCTCGGCCAAACAAGTTTTTGGATTTTGTATAATAACGCCTACCATGGTGCTTGGATGGCCAGGTCTTAAGAACTGTTCTGCACTCCTATCCAAAACACAGCGTATTTTCCACGAGTGAAAAACGCTTGCTGGCAGAAATCGTTTTTGAGAGATGACACAAAGGTCCAGGAGGGTCCAGTTTGTCGAAAGGGTGAAAAATACACATGCTTATGTAGAGGCTTGTGCCTGATATCTTGGAAAATATAGTCCAGTAACATCAAGGATAGTATGCACATTAGAGCTCGCTACCTTATGATACGTTGCTCCAACTTGTGTTCCATTTTTTATCGGTTTCCTATTTTCTGTCTCGCGAGTATATGAGAACAGCAAATAAAGTCACGATACTGTATGTTCGGCTCTTCAGCTAAATCTAACTTGAAAATTCATGACAGTTTAGTAACCTTAAAGCAGCTTTTCAGACTACCACCAAAATCTGAATGTTTGTGGCATCTTGCGACCCGAGCCTCACCCATGAAAAGGAATTCATTTTTAGTATTACAGTAGTGTGCTACGATTTTACGGACATCTATGACATACAGAACGCGCACACCACAATTCTACCCAACACAGCTCTATAAAATATGTCTGACGCACGTGATTTCAAATTAGGGTGAAGTAAATTCCTCTGCGTGTCGCATTTGTACTACTGTCTACTCAGATTGCAAGAACGGGACTATTCCGTGCCGACAACGGAGTATATCTATATCGAAAGGTTTGGCCATCCAATGACGGTCATTTTTTGGCCAAGGTTTTGTCGCCGCTTATGTTTTTGGGACCGCATTTTATCAGCGGTTGGTTGGCAAAAACTTCACGTCTTCATGTGCCCCGACACAGCTAGGGGTTGGCCTCGAAATGAATGACTCTCATAGGCCTGAACTCGCTCCTTGCACACCCCTACACTAGTTCATCCCAACGGTCTTCGTCCATGTTTTCCAGAAAAAACATACGGACAAATCTTATTATGAATTCAAACCAAAGGTCGGCTGATTCTCATGATCAAGCCATATTTTCTGCGTGTCTGTCTTATTGACTACAGTACCCAACACAGTGACCTTGGATATATGTAAAAACTATCGCAGGACTTTTTGCAATAAATTCAACAAATATTACATACATATTATCAGATAGCTCTCGCACCGTATCGACCCAAAATTATACTCATGCGGTCCATACTTGGAATAACCCTTGAAGAAGTAAAAATGTGTGTTACAGTAACATGCAAATGTGAGAATGTAATGATGGTATTTACTACCTCGCGCTAATCGAAGAGTGATTACGAAAATATGATGATTGTTTAGCGAAAGAAAGCAGAAAGTCAATTTGACGTCATTTTTTCAGCCTGTCGCAGGCTCAGACGGGCTCGTATACTGTATGTCTGCAACAACACCAGCTTCCAAACCTGGTTTTTGATTACGTAATAATTAAAGTGCGAAAATGTTAATTCACTACGGCTTGTGAGAGCTACGATTAGTGGTGCGTCAAGTTAAACAAGTTTTTACAATTGCGTCTCAACTATACAGCAGTTACACTGCCTTGAATTTCCAATAAGGTTTATTTGAATTATTCCACGTCAGAATAATTAACAATTATTTACAATTTTCATTCGCACTCATCCGGATTTTTCATTCGCACTGTTCGCACCACCTTCGTCATTCGCACTGCATTTTTTTTCATTCGCACCAGTGCGAACCGTCACACAGGTTGAAAAGCACTGGTGTAGTGGATTTGATGACATCGTTAGCAATCACAACACTAGCAGGTATTCGGGGTAATCTCTATAATCCCACAGTACCCATTTGTAATCACAAAGCCCACACGGCTGGGATGATATCATTGGGGTAGTTTACGACGCAAAGATTTTTTCATAACACAGCGGGCCATTTAGTTTTTAGTTCAAATTGACACATTCAGCTGATCTAGCAAGCAAATGCCGGTCCAGAAATACTGTTTGATTTATCACGCTACTCCGCGTGTGCAATTCGACATTTGCCTCCAGCAATATTCCAAGTCACACTTGTACAAATACTAGTGCAGTGGACGGTCAACTAACTACAGACTTTTTGAGTAGTTCTAGTTCTATTGGCTAGTTCTGGTAAATGAGCCGTTTTAATTCTAGTTCTATATGCTAGTTTTGAAATGTAAGTTGTCCTAATTCCAGTTCTAGTTGTTAATTTTGAAATGTGATTAGTTCTAATTCCAGATCGAGTTGCGAGATTTGAAAAGTGAGTAGCTGCAGTTGTAATTCTAGTTTCACATTTTGAGAACCATTTTACGAATCTGATTCTAGCAGCTACATACACAACAAATTTCCACTCGGCCGCCATTTTGCGTAGAAACAATGTTTGTCCAACTCATGCAAATTGTAATAAAACACAGCACTACCAATGAGTGTGTCGTTATACAAGTGTGCTGCGACACTCTTCATATAATGCAATAATGTGGTACATGTAAAATAAACACACGCAATGTTATTTTAACTTGCGCCGGTTTTGAGTAAGAGTTATGCTCAGCGCCTTAATTCACTTCATTACAAGACGCCTGAAATGACTTAATCGCCCACCGAGCTTCAAACCACGCCAGATCCATATCATTTGTCAGGCACGGGTAGTCGAATACGTTTTACCGGAAATTCGCAATCAGTGAGTTGCATATGAAAAATCAACATGGTGGTTATTATGTTACATTTCAAACCATCATTTCATATGAAATCATTCACAAAGTTTTATACGGCCCAACGATAGCTCCGATATTTATTTACATTTCAGAACTATATAAAACATTCGGAATCATGTTTAAAATGACAAGAAAACTATTTTACAACAACCATCAATGTATCGCACACTGTGATATGTGTGCGTCGATATAGCGGCTTTAGCCTTTAGCACCATCCATTTAATAACTCGCAGTCAGCGCATCAACTAGAATAGCTGCTATATGCAAGGCCGGGCTCGCTAAACCGAATTTAAAATAACGGACGCAATATTGATTGTATTTCTCGTGACCAAGGACAGTGGAACTTACGTGAGAAGATTTTTGCGTTAAAAATCAACCATTTTGATAGCAGGATCAATAAATTATTTGTGATAAGCATATGGATGATATAGTTGTCTGATCATGATGTCAACCTTTTAACCCTCCAAGTTATAATCAATTGTTGAATTTGACATTTAAGGTGCTTCGAGTATATTGGTTATTTTACACCAGGCCGATATTCTTTGTTATGGACCAGATCTGTCGACTTGCAACACGGCCCATTTTCGTTCTAAGCTTTTGAAAGATACAGCGCACGCGGATCAGATGATGGCGGAATGCTTCATAATCTTTATTTAGGTCTCCGCCCCTAAAACATAATCGAAAAGGCTACGGACCTACTCCGAAAGATATCGGGGTACGCTGCTCCATATTACGTGAATCATGTACTGTTTTATATTTGATGACATGAAGCTCACTTGATAAGCATGGAAGAAAACGAGCCTCTTGTTGGAGGCAGAAAACCTCAATATACGATTGATTAGTCTATTGATATTGAAATAAACTCAAGTATTTTCGGCTGAAACTCGTCAGGGGTAATCTTCATCATCTAGTAGAGAATTGGAAAGAAGATTGACATTTCTAACCCGAATTTGCGTACTACTCAACAAGAATGCAGCTTCCGCCATATATAACCAGACGTTACCGTGGGTGCTCAGGACCGGTTATTATTTTTTCAGCCTCTTCCTGCAAACGCGGTTCAGGGAAGGAACACGGTAAGGTAGACGCGTTCGCCCGCATTTCCGATGTTATGCACATTTTCATTCAATAGAGACAAAGATATTTATGCGGCCTATTTTCCGGCCTGGGCACCCACACTTTCTACGCAAATGATAGGATCCGAAACCAGAAGAAATAGCGAGCGAACAATCGATGTTGTCCAGTTATATCGGCCCACTCAGACTTACGATGCCATGCATATAAGTATCGATATAATATAGTCTACGTTATGTCTATGCTATCGTTTATTTATTTTTATGAAATATACATGCCTTTTGTTGACTTGCTCTAGACCAGGGCGGGCTACCTACGGCCCGGCGGCCGCAGCCAGCCCGCGACCGGATTTTGAGCGGCCCGCGGACACTTTCCGGTGTTACATGATAATGTGACCCGCGGTTCTACATACATTTGCGAGCAAACATTTTCGACCATGAACAATGAACATGAATAAGACAAAGCTGCGTTCCTATAGAACAGGTCTTAACGTGCAGTCTTTACTAAGGGTTTCTACAGCCGACATGCAGTCAGAGTTCAAGGAACTAGTTGACAACTTTCATCGACCACAGATGTTTCATTGACTTCGACTGCTATTGAAGTACGTTTGGTTAATAACTAACTTCATTGAATGTTGTTTTTGACCTCTGTGCTTTAAACTTATAATTTACATTAAATACGGTTTATTCCTTGTATAGATGGATAAATATGCGAAAACTGTATCGATTCAGGAATCCGACCCACGAAGAAGCCTACGTCGTTTTCCCATATCCAGCTGCCAACTGGAGAAATCAATTGCCCGACCCTGCTCTAGGCCAAGGCGGATGCTGGATTTAAAGACTTATATACTTCAAGTCGTTTCGTCACCTTCCTATTTTTCATTATATCTCAATCTTGCGGTGTATTGACCTCATAAAAATTCCAATGAAATGACTCTCACTCTGACCGACCCACAAATATTACAACATGTAGTTGAATATGTTAGATCGGCGGGAAGAACGTTAAAAGCTACAGGGGCGACTGTGCACTAAGGCCTTGCGGCCCCTCGTCGTCACCCTAGTCCGTACCGGATTTTCACTGGTGCGACAAATATCTATGTCTATATTCATACTGTTTGTACGCACATCGGTAGTGTGTTATTTTCGTGTTTTATATTATGAATGTCCTCTAGCATTAACTTCACTCTGTCAATTGTATAATAGATTCATTCGGAATGAGCCCGCATATTTTCGGCTGATGCTTGTCAGGGTTGCTCGTCAGCAACTAATATAGAGAATTAAGAAGAGCTTTTTATATCAACAATTGTATCGCCAAATATGATGTCAGTGACCTGATGTTTCGAATAATCGATGTCACTGTCGCAAAAATCCTACAGACTTTATGTTCTCCACTCTACCCACTGTTTAATGTATAATAATAATTCGCCCACTCACACTCATACGCGTGTTAAAATATTTCATGGAGACAGTAACCATTCACTGATAACGGTATAAACCAATGGTCATCAACCTTTTCCAGCTTGCGAACCGGTCAAATTTCAAACATAACTTTACAGTGAAATTTAAAAAATGGAAATCAGCCAAAATGTGGGTTTCGGGTTAGTTTGGCGCTCTGGCCCAGTTGGGAGGGTTGGTGTGGGGCTATATTCCATTTCCAGACAGTATTACAAACCCTGTTAACGGGTGTACCATCATCATATTGTGATTATGACAGGATCACGCACAGAATGAATTAGAATTTTAATGTAATGAAGAATTTCCTGCTGTATTTTTAATATCACGCACGTTACGATTGGTTTTATTGAAGCTTAATAAAGTCCTGTTAAAACCACCAACTTGATTTCGTATGTTGCATTTCTGTTGAAAGAAATCCGACTTTGCTCATCGCTAGATTCTATTACAATGTCAAACGTCGCGAAATTGTGGTGTTGTATTTTGTCAAAATTTGTCAAAACGACTTCTTACCTTTCACATAGTACTGATCCTAAGCGAGTGTTACGCTGTTTATAAACAGTACACAGAACTTGTAGCATTGCGACTAAAGCTAATTAGCAAGCAGACTACGATCAAGACGTCACGTCTCTGAACCCGTTCTAAATTAGTTTTAGATTTAATGTTTTAATTCTTCAATTCATTTTCAAGCCTCCAACCGCTGATGTAAACCATAAACGAAACAGTGGATTTGACAAAATTTTCTTGATATCGTTAGATAAACAAGTCTACGCTACTGTATTGTACAAAATCCAGTCGCCCGCAGTAGATGGGCAAAATCCAAATGTCTGGTGTACGGTGCGCTACGTTTCTGCGAACCATCGTCTTCGATAACATCGTATTTTTAATCTCAAACTATCAACTATGCCGATAAATCGTCTCGATTGAGCTTACCCACATATTGTAGCATCGCAGGTTAAATAATCACCGCATGTCCACCGGTTTCAGAGCATTAATCATTTCCAAGTCCTGAATCACGCCCGCGTCTAGTCCTATACACTTGCTAACATTCTACCGTGTAGGAACGATACGGTGGGTGATTCGCAACACAAACTACGCAGTGAATCAAAATTGACAAAAAAAATATTTGCCCTGACATGAATGAAAATAGATTAAAACAACAGCGTGGAAAAATCATGTTGTTCCTCACCTGCGACGTCGATGGGTTGGTAAGTCCCGTGTTGGTATTGCGTGTAGTACGGATGCTCGGCGCTGGGATACATGTTTGGCGGCACGGCGGCTGTTATTTGCGGCAAAGGAGATCTGTGCGACGCAGGATGATGAGGAGAAGACGGGTAACGAATTTGCATCGCCATACTCCGGCATAGACTTTGTTCAGAAGGCAGCTATCAATTTCATTCGTAACACAATCCTGTTCTAGTGCTAAGCGACACTGTCAATCGACCTCACGCCTGGCGTTAGCAAAATGGTGCATCCGACACTTTCCGTATGCTTATAAATCTCACCCGCGGCCGTTGATGAACGAGATAGATCGCGAAAAAAGGTTGCGCGAAGAAACATCTAAAGATTCAAGCAACGGTCGCAACGCGTCGCATTAAAACCGAGCTTATGTCGCGGACTGAACTGTGATGAATCTAGATTTGTGACACCGCGCAGGTGCGGCACCACGCGGATTTAGTTGCTTAAAGATTTCGCTTAACAGAAACGATTCGAATTTCCGCCGGGCTTGTACAAACTAATGAATTTTCAAAATGCGCGACTAGAATTAGAACTAACAACCTTTCAAACTCGCAACTTAGTAACTCAAAATCAAACGCACAACAATAGATTCAATCCTTGTATATTACAGGAATTGCTTCGGTTTAACGTGCGTGAGTCATAAGTCCTAGTTTGAAATGAAAGGTGTTTCAACCCCTATAATCTACCCGCTGGCTACGCCATTGCTGGTAGTGATGACTCTGAGTTAGCAATGGCTGCAAGAGCATCACACAACAGAACTCTGGTATCGCGATTCACGCCAAACGACAACGCGTGTTTTCTAGTTGTTCGACCAATATAATTTGTTTTAATAAAAGCAACTTGAACTAGAGCTATTCGATAATGGCAATCTATGACTAGAATCAGAACTAGAACTACTGAAAAACCATAGTTGAGTTGACTGCCAATCAACTATATTGGTAAGTTTGACCGAGTCCGAGTTCCGGGCCTCTGTGGCTCTGTCGAGGTGACACCTGCGAAGGAAATCGAACGTCTCTGAACCACTATTTGTCGCTCGATATCTGGGTTAAATCTACAGATATTAAAACCAGGGAATCTAAGACTTCCGTTTCATACTCTAAAGGAAGATATAGGACCAAAATAGTCGATATTCTCCCGTCGTTGAATGAATCTGTAACGCGAATTAGTATCTTATTTACCTCTATAGCAGACCTGGTCAAAGTGCGGCCCAAAAAAGTTGCTTGAAATTCAAAACATAAAGCCTACTTTTTATTACTGCTGCGTGGACTAAAACCATATGCTGTATAAACTGAACGGAAAATCTGTTTACTTTCGAGCCTGTTCATTAATATGTCGCGATTACGCAGCCTACGAACCTCGCATGCGGATTCAAAATAAAGTCTACGTAGCAACTTTTGCCGTAACAATTTAAGTCGCAAGAAGTCACCAAACCTTTTTTGTTGACATTGTCACATTACACCAGTGGTTCTCAACCTGGGAGTGCGCCCCCCTTGGGGGGCGTGAAAGAATCTGAATGGGGGGCGCGAAGCCGTGGTCATCTGAAAACTGTTTTCGCGCTCCGCGCGATTTACCTCCAATTCATAGTTATTACTCTGCGTATAGTCCGAATTTCATATTCAAGATTTCTCTCATCAACTGTCATTAGGTTCCACGCCATCAAACTATCCGTTGGGATTGCTAGCATTCCGGTTTATTTCGTGATATGACCATAAGGCGGGCGCGAAATATTTCACTGTCATTAAGGCGGGCGTGTCTAAAAATGTTTGAGAACCACTGCATTACACGGTCTGTCTGTGCTTCAAATTATTACGGGATACTTTTTTAAATTCATAATTCGTAAAACATATCAATCAGTGCCCGTGATTCCTATGTGACATCATCACCCGTAAAGGATGGTTGGGCTTGTCAAAAAAGAAAGCAGAAAGCTGAGATTCAAAGATGGTTTGGCGCACTGAATATTAGTCTACTGAAGTCAGGAGTAACCCCTTTTATTTAGTAGTTAGTAGTGAGCAGATCGCAGTGTTTAGGGACCATAACTCAAGTCGGTCTTATGATAAAACACGAAGCACTCGGGACTCAGCCAAAGGAGTGCGTAGGCCTACTTCAGAAGAACTACCAGCTTCGTTCCAGGCTCTTTCGCCAAGCTGCACACAGTGAACACTGCTCGGAAGGCAGCGACCACAACAATAACCATTACAGTATCCGAAAAAACGTTTTAATGTTTTGATAGAAAAGCGCGATTAGGGGTTTAATGAGAGTTCAAAATGTATCATGTTTAACATTGTTTCGAAGTATCAAGCCAAATAAGCATTATTTTGGGGAATTAACCGTCACTTTCCCATTCCCTAATATCAATAACACCCACTGTGCAGAATTTATTGGCTAACAGTATAATGTACTGCTTTCAATTTAATAATAAAATGAATACGCTTGAGAATACAGCTAAAAAATTACTCGGCCCGCCAACGTATTTCCTGCTTCTCATTTGGAAAAATAATTGCCCACTCCTGCTCTATAGCCCACATTTCATTTCACAGCCTGATCTTGTTTTGTTCCCAGGTAGAAAACCAACCCAACAAGTCCTGACCTGAATCGTTACATTTTAAAGACATCTTGCAGAATAATCATTATAAAATAAGTTTTACTGTCCTCAAATATCGTTTTCACCGAATCGTTTCACAATAACATATCGTCATTGGGAGGGAATGAACGCTGCGGTCAACACCTTCCTATCTTTCCATTATATTGCATGCTTGTGGCCTTTTAAAATGGAGAAATTATGAATAAACTCAACTGAACTAAAGTTATTCACTAGATTTTTTCTACTAACCTTCAAATGAGGCCTTTAGAAGATATAACGACGGTACGATTTATTCCTAACAAGTGCAAAAGATCATAGCTATGCTATGAATAAAAGATATGAAATTGAAGCGAAGGAAAAGTTGGAATCACTCTCGAATTCCAGAAAAAAGTCGAGGCTGATCATTTTAAAAGTTTCTAAGTTGGAATAAATTCCTAGATAATGAACAATAGACAGAGTGGCGCTCCATAATCCAGATCATAAAGAACACATCCGATATTACAAGTGTCCCACAGCCGGCGGTGATTAACGTCCGTACTCCTTGCGAGCCTCGCCAAAGGCGCGGTTACGTAACGATCGTCCTGCATGCACGTGCAGTAAGTTTCAGTAATTACTGGCAACTCGATATCCGAGATTACGGTGTCCAGTAAATAGAGGTGTATTGGATTACCCGAGTAACTTATAATGAGCGAACATCAGTTTACAAGTGCCTTGTGTAGTAAGATGGGGAATAGTTATCATGTTCTACTTCCATGATCATAATTACGCGCCCGCTGCTATATTGAGGAAGCTGTGGTACTGCTACTAAACTCCAAACACTTAGGTATGAGCGCACTAGCGTTTCAAGTTACATTCAACGATTCGTGGCCGGCCATAGACAACTAATGGACGGCCAAGGTTTGGCGACCAGATCTAACTAGAAAATGATATTGATGGCATAGCACTGTGCTTCGCAGCCTTTTTCTGTTCGCGACTCACATTAATGCAAGTTAAATTGTGTGACCCACTATGAGATGGACCAAACCATGAAAAGAAATAATGAGTATAGAAATAATGTATTGAATACACCTGCAATTTACTATTAATCCGAAAGTTGAGCTCGCATATATTAGATATTATCAGATCAAATCTAGGCTTAGTGTGCAACCTTTAGGGTGTCAATACACACTCTGTTCGCTTAGTTTGGATGACCAGCCTCGCAGTCACGTGTTCCGCATCTATCCACAGTTATCTTTAGTCGGACACTTCATTTGGAGGTTAGGACCGAATAGCAGAGACGGCGTTTGAATCTTCCATGACGACAGTCGCACATACTGACCCTTGCATGTCTCAAGTCTCAGAAAACTCGATCGACAGAATCAAGGGTTTGATCTGGAATTTTGATCACTTGTCTATTTTATGTTATCTCCTGATACCAGTTAACAAATTGTATGATATGACTCGAGACTGCTGTAAAATAGTGGCACAGTGTTACCACTCCCCCAGTTGCCTCATAAAAGCCTGTAGCACTCATGAGTCTTATTGGGATAGCCCAATATATGTTGGTCGGCTAACCTTCGTAAAAAAAAATTTGCCCAGGCGGCATGTCACACAAGCAACTATTAGAGCTGGGCCCAATGATTCGAATACTCAAATCTGAATCGAGTATTAACTCTAATGATCCGAAGTGAGTAGTTTGAGATCACGGTGTAGGTCGCGACCTAAATCTGAGTTTTAAAGGCTCTCGCAACCCAAGCCTCACACATCAAAAAGAATACAGGTTTAATATTCGTATATGCTACGTTTTTACGGTCATTTATAACATAGAGAACGTACAAACAGCATTTGTACACAACGTAGCTCTATGCAACATGTCTGACGCACGCGATTTCAAATTGGGGTGCTTTACACTTCTCTAGGAGTCAAAGTTGTACTGCATTTGTACTATAGGCCTAATTGTCTACTCAGATTGCGAGGACATAAGGAATACCATTCGGTGCCGACCATTTCGACGACCGGACGTATCAATATGTTTTGGCCAACCAGCGACGGACAATTTCGGCCAAGGGTTCCTCGTCGTAGATATTTTTGACGTCGCACTTTGCCCAACCGTATATTGGCCTAAACGCCATGTAGTCATGTGTCCCGGCACGGATGGCTATGGCCTCTAAGGACCAGCATATGATACTTCCGAACTCGCTTGCACACCGCTATACTGAAGCATACCAACGGTTTTCGACGGTGTTTTCCAGAGAAACCAATGTCGGACGAATCTCATCAAGAATTAAAGCTAAATTGTGTAGCCTCATTCAAAGGTCGCACATTCCCATGATCAAGCCATACTCATACTGTAGTAACGACTTTTCTGCGTGTCTCGATTATTGGTTATAGTACCAACATAGTGACTTCGGATATGGATAAGGAAGTCGCGCGAATTGCGAATAAATTTTTTAGTTGCAAGAATTTCACGATCGCGCTCGTGCCGTCGCGACCCAAATTTATACCCTTCGCGACCCATACTTTAAGAACCCCTGACATAAAACATAAAATCGCCCTATAGCTGTCATGCAGAGATCTATAAATCTTGAACAGAAAAAATGAGAGAAGATGCGAACCATCATTGCGAAAGAGTTGGCTGTGCACCAAAATTCTCATTCCTATTTGTACTTCTATCACCAAGTTCGACGGTCCTGTCCCTGATCTTGGAACCATTGCTAGGTCAGAGTCATCACCGCGAACAGTGGCGTAGCCAGGGGTTCGAAACCGTCCCATTTCAAACTCGAAATTCCGTCCCTTTGAAATGACGATTCTGTCTCCCCCATTTCTTAGGTAATTAACAATTTACTAAACCGTGTCATCGTTTATTAATTATAGTCGTGTTTTGGTTATTTATAGTTGCGGATTATGGTAGGCCGTTAGTTCTACGCTCCTGCCGAAAAGAATGTGTGCTTCGACCCGTGTACCACTCCAGATGTACGGGTGTCAATATAAACCCGTGACACTTGAAACCAGAAACAACTCAGACTTATACCACGGTATAAATTAAAAACAACATTTTAATCCAAATTGTGCTTGCACCTAAGCACGTAGGATTTCAGACCGCGATGTTATTCTGAGGTAGGTTCTTTTTTCGTGTACCATCCTTTTCGGCCCTTTGGGTGTGAATACACACTCTTTTCGGTAAAAATGTAATAGCTCCAGTGGTCAGTATTGAAAAGTATGAATTTCTAGTTTCAGTCATAGTTGCGCATTATGAAAATTCAGTAAAGTTCGAAAAATGTTTTCGAAAAGATCATCCAATTGAGTTTTCAGGCATCGCCCGTTTTGAAGTATATTTTTATAGTTTTCTTCGAAACTTCATCTCTGAGTAGCGCAGGTAGCGTCTGGAGGCGGTTGCATTAATCCACCACATTCCGTTGTCCCCTGTTCTGTAGAAGATTCCATTCAGATTGGCGGAGACACAGTTACGATACCACCAGCCTCCGTTTCGTTTTTTAGCGCAATTATGCGAAGACTTGGTGTCATATGTTGTGAATTTTCGGTTGTTGTGATGAGAGAGAGCATCGTATGTTGCATTTCCGGAGAATCCTGATACGGTCAGTGTGTAGTTGTCCGTACCGGGTCCGATGCGGAAATTGCTAAATAATAAAAAATGTTGCGGTTGTGGAATAAAGCCAATTTTGAAGTAAATTGGTCCAGTGCTAGGGGTAGGGCCGGACACAAAAATTCGACTGCTCAAATCTGAATCGACAATTAATTTTCATGATTCGAGTCGAGTAGTGAAAAATCAATTCTGCGAATACTGAAATGATACGCTCCTTGCGAAAATAACGAAAATTATTGTGCCGATGCTATTTCACACAGTGGAATGGTCGTATCGCAGCATACGAAACGTGTGCACAAAGCTGCGTACGTTACAGGAAATGATGTATTTGTAAAGTCGTGATCAACCGACAGCATTGTCGCAAAGTGCAAGGAAATAGGTGTGGTCGAAAATAATCTTTCTAATGTGATGTAGAATTGGCAATATATTCTTCGCGGTCGCTTAAAAGGTACAGATTTGAACTTTTCACATATTTCATACAGTTATGACTTCATGATGATATATATAACTTAATATATTCGACTCGATTTCGGCCAACCCTATACAGTTATTGATTTTGCAAGCCCCACGACGATAATCTATAGATCAAATTTCGGTGCGAAAAGCATTACCGGCGTAAAGATCACAATATTGCAGCACATACTCACCTGAACATTGTTTCGTGAATGCTGTCAACGCTGATTCAAAATATTACATACTGATTTCGCTCTCATTCGCTCTAAACCAGCTCCAGCTGTTTTTAACCTGTGAGCACTGTGTCTAGTTTTGTTGGGCATTTTATTCTCCTAATGATATTACCATTATTTCCAAATGTATGCATCAATTGATGTAACGAAATACAGCTTACCTGTATTTAGCCACCCAATGAACTCTTGTATCGTTCGTGATCATGTTGATTTCTAATTCCATCTCTCCTTCCTTTGTCCATTCATGCAATCGCTTGAGCCCTGGACACGCACATTGTGAAATGATTAGAAGACGTTGGTTTTGAATCAAACTACTTGTCAGGCGAAAATGCTATAATCCATATAACCTCTACAAAACAGAAAAAATTGTACTCCCTGCATAATGGGCTGCATTTGTTATATAGGCCTAATAACTAAGTTAAGATCGACAAAACTCTACAACTAGATCAGTGGTTCTCAAACTTTTTTAGACACGCCCAACTTTATGATACTTAAAAATCCCCCCCCCCCCCCCACCCTACTGTGATATCACAAAATATCGAAGAGAGCAATTAGAATGCTGGCAATCCCTACGGATAGTTCGATGGTATCGAAGGTTATGGCTGTAGACGAGAGAGTTCACAAATATGGGAAATTCGGACAATAGACAGAGCAATAACCATGAATTAATAGTCAATCACGCAGATCACGACAATCTTTTCAGTCGACTGCGGTTTCGCGCCCCCTTCAGATGCCTGCACACCCTCCCAGTTTGAGATCCAAGTGAACAAGTTGGAATCAAATGCAAATCAAAACCTTCGTACCGAGCCAGAAATCGCCGTCACGATTTCCGAATCCTTTCTCGTAATTATCCCAATCTCGGTAGAAACTCACGTTTCCGTGTTTTCGTCGCTGGAAAACCTACAAAGAAATTCAACAAACAATCAAACCATCAGATATCCCATGAATACTCTTCTGTGAGTCAGTTCGGCCTTCGAAGTTACGGTTGAAAAGTATGTATAGCTGGGAACTTATTTCAAACTTTTGTTCTTCTTGAACCGAGCTTGCTCACGGTTAGAGCCCGGCCGATATTGGATTTTGAGCCGATACCGATAAAACCGATCACTAGCACCTTCACCGATAACTGCGATATATTCCGACGATATTCCAAAAGTGCAGCATCTAGAATCTAGATTCTACATTAAAGTAGAAAGGTTCATCTGTACACATGTGCGCAGAATTGGTTGGTAATGAAAAACACTTGTACTCTACAAAGCGCCCAAGTAGTTTTTGTGTACTGCACTAATTGATCGAGTATACGATTTCAGACCACTTCTACTTCTGCTTCGTTTTTCAGATTTCATGCAAAACTAGGCGTAGAATTCTTACTTTTATCTTACTTTGAAATCGCTACTTCTACTACAGGAGTACCAAATATGTCTATTTAGGTCACCTCCATATGCCAGAAAACTGTAAGAAATATATGCATATTCGCTATTTGTTTGATATTTATTTACTTACCGTCCAATATTCGCTATTTGTTTGATATTTATTTACTTACAGTCCATTTCTGCTCATTTTCCGCTCTGAGTTGACTTTCCTTCATTATCTCCGACACCCTTTCCGGACCCTTCATGAAACGTACACAGAATAGAACTTCCAGTAGTAAAGTAAAACTACTTGCATACCAACCCCACAATCTCCCACTGAAATCCATTCACCGTCAACGTGTCTCCTCGTGCAAAATCGGGCTGAAAATGACAAAGTTGCGACTCATATCTAGGCGGCTATAGCCTACGTGTTGTTCATACCTGATGCCGGCGGGAATCCATACATCGAAAGAGTCCAGATAAGGAGCGACACTTTCAGAAGCGATTTCATATTCAATATCCAGCGGCCGTGAAGTTGTGTATCCTACTAAGCTGAATGCGGTGGTGCAGTGGGTATGAATGTATTGGCGCACGGTAGCCTATAATGCGACCAACTTCAACTGAGCCACACACATCAATGCTTTTTTAGTTCAGTGTCCGACAATTTACTATGAATAGCAACCAACTCTTCCGTCGAGTGCAATACGTATGCATGGGCTCAGGAAGGCGGCTCGTTGATATCGTTTATGAAATACCCGGAATCGCGTTTAACAGGAAGCTCGCTCGATGAAGCATCAGTTCTAGAAAATTAGATCTAAACAAGGAAACGTTGACGCTTTATTAAAATAGGAATTTCTGGAAATGGCATGAATGTTATGATGAAAAAACGAATTCTCCATTTTGGGCGAAATGGTATTATCGTATCCACATAAGCAGACTTGTACAAACTATCAATCTAATTTGTCGACGGTCAAAACTGCTGGCTTTGGAGTAGTTCTAGTTGCGAGTTTTGTAAAGAGAATATATAGTTCTAGTTCGCATTTCAAATAGAAAGTAGTTACCGAAAAACTAAAAAAACTTGTCGTCGTTTAGCATGAATCGTGATACCGGTGCCGTTCTGTTGTGTGATGTTCTTGCAGTTATTGCTAGACGAAAATCATCGCTACTAACAGTGGGGATAACAGTAGGCTTACCATATTTTGGAAATGTAAAAAGAGGACACTTTTTCAGAAATTTCAGACACGCAAAACTGGAGAAGAATTCTCAAAAACCGGTAAATTTTTCCCACTTCGTTATCGGTTGACTATAAAAAAAAAAATTCCGCTCAGAGCTCAAAATAACGTTTTTCTCTCCACATTGCCAGGTGGATGACTAAAAAAAAAGGTCTTCTTTTCGCTCAGAGCTAAATTCACCGCTTTTCCCTCCGAAATACCCGCCGGAGCTTCACTTCTGCGCTAATTTGCGGCATATCACTCGCAATTTCCTCTAAATCTGACCTAAATTTTCAAAAAAGAGGACAAAATCTCAAAAAAGAGGACAAAAGGGCGTCCTCCGAGGACACTTTCAAAAAAGTCAAAAAAGAGGACAAATCCTCTTAAAAGAGGACGTATGGTAAGCCTAGATAACAGGGATAAACAAACTAATGGATGTCAGCTATTTTAGTGATGCGCATGTGTTAGTTTAATCACTGGGTAGTAGAACAGAATATCCTCATCGCTGACCTCACTGCTTATGCAGTGCCGTACGAAAAGGCATCACATAGACTCTATACCACGAACAGCTCACAAGACGAGCGAGAAATGTTTTGGCCCTTCAGAAATCACATCGCCCAAGGTAAAAGCGAAGGCTAACGCGAAATTCTTCAACAAACATAAGAAGGACACTCACAAAACCTGGTTAAGAATTAAATTGCCCTTGCACTAGAAAAAAACGCCCCAGGCCTGTCACGCAAATCACGAGCTCGACTACCGGGGACAATCTGACAGATCCTGCGGCCATCTCAAATTACTTCAATGAGTATTTTTGCAATGTATATAGCCTCAATATAGCCTCATCTATTTCGAAACCTGCGTCGACCAAGCTTGAGGTTAAATCAGCCGTGCTCGAGCTGCAACTTCCACGGAAGTGTTAGGCTACTTAATTGCCATTCATGAGCTTAAATCTAACAAGGCAACTGGATATGATCTAATTCCAGCCTGGTTTTTAAAACTGATTAGCCTACACATCGGCCATCCCATTTCTCATTTTTTCAATTTCATGATAGAAAATGGTGTCTACTCAAATGATCTGAAAACTGCCAGAGTTGTCCCGGTTTACAAAGCCGGAGATAGAACTAACGTCACCAACTACCGACCTATATCTGTCCTACTGTGTATTGGAATTGTGTTCGAAAATTGCTCCTCTCCCGCCTATCTTCGTTCCTCGCCAAGAAGTCTATCATTTCTCCGCAACAATTCCGCTTCCGCAAAAAGCATCAAACCTCGCATGCCCTGCTAACACTGGCCGAATAGTAGGCTACTACGACATCTTGAGGAAACGAAGTGTGGGCCGGGTGTAGCATTTTTCTTGATCTAAAAAAAGCGTTCGACTTCGTCGATCACAGTTTGTTTGTTTGGGGAATTCATAGTGTTTGTCGACTACTATGGTCATTTACACCAGGCCGATATTCTTCTTATTTTCCGTAACTGCGGACTTATAGCACGGCCCACCTCTAGGCTTTTGTAAGACACCGCTGACGCGCATGAGGTGGCGAGGGGGAGCCTAGGTAAACCTCCTACACTAAGGTATTGGAATTCAGAAGTCCACCTCGGTCGGACTCGAACCCGCACCCATTGGTTTTGCAGCCGCGGATGATACCACTGCGCTATCTCGTCGGTCACAGTATTCTTGTCTCAAAATTGGCGCGTTCCGGGTTGGTCCACAACTATAGAGCCAGAGCTCATGACAAGCCACCTGACTGGGAGATATCAAATGGTTTCGATATACAACACTTTGTATTGCCCTCAGCTTGTTACCTATGGTATTCTGCAAGGCTTTTTTCTTGGGCCGGTCTTTTTTACTTTGTATGTCAATGATATCGTTGAAACCTCATCATTGAATGCCACACTGTTCGCTGACGATACTCACCTCTTATCTCACGCACCTACTACCTCAAGCTTGAATGCCGGCACCCGTGATCAAATGCCCAAAGTGCATGAGTGGACGTCCCATAATAGCATTCGGGTTAACGCTGCGAAATCCCAATTATTGGTCGTGAACTCCTGCGATGACCTAACCGTTGACATCGCAGGCCAACCAATTTCCAACACTAAAAAAGCCAAATACCTTGGAGTCTTTACTGGATTCGGACATGTACTGGAAGAGTTGATCACATACAATCACTCAAACCATAACTATCGAAGGTATGTAGTATGTTTCGCCGCCTTAGCTGCACTCTGCCAGTCAGGGTGCTGTTGATGCTCTTCCACACTCTATTCCTATCAAAGTTACAATACGGAATTCTTTGTTGGGGTCATGCCTGCAAGAATACGATTGACCCACTGCAAAAACTTCAACATCGGATCACCCGTATCATTGTCAAAGCACCACGGGGGCCAGGATGTGCAACTGACAAATCACTTCTCAAGAGATTTGGTGTTCTAAACACAGAAGATATGAGGAAGCTAGAAATTGCCAAGTTTGCGTATCAGTTCCAATCAGGTCAATGTCCCTGAAATTTCAACGACTACTTCACCTCGGAGTCAAAAGCGCACCAGTAGGCCTATACAGCACACGCGCGTCAACGAATAACAACTACCATATGATCAGGACGGAATACATGAAAACGCATTGCTCCATTAAGTATGCCGGACCCAGGGGCGTAGCCAGTCGAGAAAAAACTGGGGATATTTAAAAAAGGGGGTATTTTATTTTTTTTTAAAAGGAGAATGCTTAAAAAAAATGATGTTCCAAGTTCTAAACGATTCATCGGGTTAATTGTATAAATAAATGCAGACATTACAATGGTCAGATAATCTTCCTTGTGTTTGTGACTTCATCATTAGCATATATATAACCCAGTTGTACGATTTAAATCAGTGGCTCCCAAACTTTTTCGGTGTCAGGGCCAAATTTAGAATTTCAGAGCACGGTCGGAGCCGCACGAACACCAGGGCAATTAAACGGACCCAAAATGTCATCATAATATGAAAATCGGCATTGTTCCGATCAATCACTTGACGCTATTGGCCATTGTTATGGTCACTGTATTGCTGCGCTCCCATTGCTCAGAACTGTCGACCATTGGAGGCTATTTCGGAGTAGTTTTACTGCCCTGGAGAGATTTCAATTTGCATTTTTGGAATCAGTGCAAAACTAGCTTTCGATAAAGACCGGACCTATCAAATTATGCGGAGGCTTCGGTCGTGAGCTATAGGACTACCAATTATGCTGCTTTTGGCGAGATTTACTGAGTCAGGTTTTATCGCCTAGATGCGCTAAGCGCGAAAATTTTCTGGAATTCATGATTGAATCGGTCAATATGATCGGAAATTGCATATATATTGCCATCAATTTTTATCCTCCCACTGCTAACGTAATCAGTTTTACAGGTAGAGCCGAGGGAAGTGTGTTTGAAAAGGTAGGGCTCCTCAATAATGATTAAATATCGTCGGGCGTATATACCCGTAACAGCACTTCGTCAGCCTCCCCTCCCAAAAAAATAGTAAACTTGGGTCTTGGGCTTCCATAGGGTGATAAACCTATCCCTATCACCTTGTTCGCCTAGCTGTACTACTAAGTAAGCCAGCGCGAGGCGCGGAAATTTTCGATAATTGCCTCCTCTTTACATCGCCTAGGCCAAGGTGGGTGTCCGATTCCATAGACAACTCCTAGTCCCTTCGACATCTTCCTTTCTTTTCATTGTATCGCATTTTTTGTGGTGTATTGAACTGATAAAATTGCTGATAAACAAATGATGATGAATGATGATTTATGATAAAATTGGTCAATATGATCGGGAATTGCATATATATTGCTATCAATTTCTTGTCCTCGCTGCTCACGTAATCAGATTTACCTGTAGAGCTGATTGAGGTGTCTTAGAAACTGTAGGGCCCATTAGTATGATTCTGTAACATGTTATTTCGTGACCTCCTGTCTGCTATATCAGAAAAATATAGAATCGCCCGAACGCAGGCTTCTAAACTAAGAGACACACACGATTTCAAATTGGTATTTCTTCACTGGAATATAATTTTTCCCTGCGGGATGGTATTTGTCTCGTGAGGTTAAGATTGCCAAGACAGAATTTTGTATATACAACGACGTTTTCGGTCAGCATAAGCGCAGTCCTGTTCGGCCAAGGTTTTCTCGCTTGGTGCGTCGTGGCGCGGTAAAGACTATAACGCTGATATGCCCAATGCCCATTTCTATAAATCTTGCGCATTTTTTCTTGGGGATGAGTACCCAAGAATCAAGATATTTGGCAGCATGAAATCACGCCTACAGCAAAAAAAAATTGAAAAAGGTACATTGGACGTTTGGCGTGCGGCAGTTACAGTCCTGTCTTTACCTATATCTGTAGCTATACTGCTCGTTCGATAACAGTCTACTCACGACTTTCCTACAATCTTAATTAAAGACTCCAGACTCCAAGCCAAGCTAGTGTATTTTATAAATATAAATTTATTTTTTGACACAACTCGATTTCTTAATATTTTTTGGGGGGCCGCAAGAAGGCTAGCTGGGGGCCGCATGCGGCCCTCAGGGGCGCGCTTGAGAATCACTGATTTAAATACAACACCGCAGCCCCTAAGCTAAGATAACAGCAGAAAGAGGGACAACGAGGTATCATGACCTAAGCGAGGATCGTTATCAAGAAATCGCGCGCGCAGATCATATTACACCACGGCGGGAGCTTTCTCAATTTTGCGATCAGATATGAACACTGAACGCTGAACAGCGAAGATGCACAAATGAATTAGCCTGTTGCCTTTTGTAGCCTGTTGCCTGTTATTGCACATGATCTGGATTAAATTTGTTTTAAATCAATGTGATGTCTACTGTCGTCTAAGATGGTGTAGTATTTTGATGTGTGGAGCCGAGAGCGTAGCCAGGAAAAATATTTGGGAGGGGCGAAAAAAATCGATGACGTAAATGAACACCCCCCTTAAAGATAAGTATAAAAGATAGGCAACAACGATGGTCTTGGGCCCTTATTGGATGATTAACACAACAGCTGGGGCGATCGTTATACATATATTCCACTCACAGACATAAAGTGATGTGATAAATGATTGTGGAAGTATTAGGCGTCAACACTTTCGCGCCATGCGCGAAAATTTTACATGGTTAATGAATGAAATTGGTTCCTTATTTTTACTTGCATATTGCAAATAGGTTTTAATTATCATATTTACCGGTAGGGCTCACCGGTAGATCGCTCACACGCAGGGTCGTACCCACGTAGGCAGAAAAAAACATTTGTCTTAAAAGGAGGGTTTAACGAGTTTACGGGAGCTCCCCCATGGGAACACCTCGGAGAACCGTACATCCTTCCATTGCCCATATTCATCACTACCCTTTTATACATACGATTCTTAGACACACACACACACAAACACACCCTATGGAAGCTCCCGGTTGCCAACTACAGCTTGTATAAGGCGGTCCTTTCACGGACGAGCCCAAATCGCTGACACTAAGTGGTGAACAATCAGTGTGAATTTTGGGCCTAGTCGCGCCGCCGAGCGTAAATAATATATTTTTGAATAAATGAAAGAATTGATCAATATTATTGGTGCACGCGTGTATATGAGCAAGTGCTGTCCATTTTTAATAATTAATTCGTTGAAGCACGGTTATTTAGTAACCTCATGAGGTATAGATTGACGCTACTTCAAAGATTGGAATCGCTGATACATACCAAACCAATTAAAAAAACTCCTTTGATCAGACTCGTGCGATTTCAAATTAGCCCTTTTTAACGGGAGGTGGCGATATCTTCTTGTGTCAAACGCATTTATGTCGAAGGTGTCTGATTGCAGGGACAGAGTCATTAGGCGCCAGCCATTTTAAGCACCCGAAAATCCATATCGAAGGCTTCGGAATACATGCGTAGGTGTGATGACCATCAATAATTTTGGGAGCGCACTTTGCGGAGTCGCGTGTAGCCTACTGTATATGTCTTCGTGTATGTCCCGGAACGGAAATTGCCGGCACTAACAGTCCCCGACCCGATACTGAGCTGACATCCCTAGACTAGGGCTACCATATCTCCGCAACCTGAATTCCGGACACTCTTTAGCGCCCACTAGTGGATTTCAAAATGAGTTATGATGTCACACTAGCTTTTCTCGTATATACCAGAGGTGGTCTCGATCCGGTTCAAGAGTATGTTGCTGTGTGTCGCGTAACCGGGACCGAAAGCACATGTTTTCAGCCCCTTCCCGCCCAAATAAACAATTATTTTGAGCCCAGACTATAGGGTTATCGATGCAAACTATGGGGGGGGGTGTTGCTTCCAATATGAATCTGGTTTCTATATGCATTTGGTCGTTAAATTATTTGAATGAATTCTGGCAATAATATTGGTTGTTCCATATATTAATATATAGATACTACTCTCCGCACATATGATCAGAGTTACCGGTAGAGGTGGTGGAGGATGATGAGGTCGAAAATACAGGGAACGCAATTGCACATCGTTAAGTCATGTTCATGTCCTACCGATAAGATTTTTTATCAGCCTTATGCCGGTGCGCACCACGGAGCTTTATAAGAACCCCACATCCAGTGGTTTCCAACCTTTTATGGTCGCGACTCCTTGTCCAATTTGAAAATGTTCCGTGGCCCAGATCAAAATTTGACCAGCTGATTACCACAAGAAGTCAGCACCTTGCCTAGACGTATACTCACGGGCTATGTTGGAAGCCGCATGATTACGTTCAACATAATCGCAAACTCAAGAATAAATAAGGCAAACGCCCCCCTCCCCGTTTGGAACCATTATCTTTGAATAAAGCATTTAATTTTATCGATATCTATGAATATCCCGTTCTCCAGTGGCGGCTCGTGACAATATCGGGTGGTGGGGCAAGGGCCGCAAGCGACTTGTTATCAATATGACGTCACAGTAGCGTTTTTCAACGTTCATGATGGCCACATGAATTTCCCGTAAACAATGATTTTTAACGTAGGTGCCGCGAGAGGTTTGCCGGTGGCGTGACTTGAAGTGCGGTAACAAATGTTTTATTCATTGTTTTTTATTCAAATGATTATTTTACAAAATGTACGCGAACTAAGAATCGTTCCCATGCCACGAATCAATCATCAGGTTATCCTTAGTAGCATGCGTTATGATTTCGTGGTAGAGATTACGCAAGCGCCGAGTAAGACTATACCAAAAATACACAGACCAACTACCTACAAAGAGCATTCGCATGACACCTTGTGGTGTTTTAATCGTTCCATGCTCAGCAATTCTGTAAAGTGCTGCAGCGCCTCCGACCCGATTTGTATATGGATTCTCGTCCCGAAAGCGAGTCAAATCGATTTGCCCTCGTCCGAAAGTGTTTGGTACACGATCCTGATGCGTTACGACCAGGGGATAGGCAATCAAAGCGGTGGCACCCATAAACGTAAAACATTATAAAAAGCCAGCTGTTATCCATGGAAGATTAATTACGAGTCTGCCTGCCATCATTCAAGCAGGAATCAAAGCATTGTGTTAAATTGAAATGCGAGCACATATCGCATTAAACAATTTCATGAATAAATTATTTCATCTTGATGAATTTTTCACTTTTTTTCCATAGCCATAACAAAATATATCGGTAAATTAACTGTCAGTGTGCCTCGAGTAATAAGGATGAAAACCACTCACTTTTGCTTAGCCATAGACATGGTTGAGTTACCTGGGCTCACTTGATTGAAATTATTCGGAAAGAACATGATGTGTACACTGTACAGTAGGGCTGTTCAAAAATAACTTTTTCTTCCCGACTCAAGCCGTTCACCTCTTAAATCGTCAGGTTGCAGTAGAAAACCTTGCTCACCGAATTTCACTCGATTCCAATCAGTAAAAGCATTCGCAGATCCAATTAAAATTTTTAATTTATTATGGAAAATTAAAAAAAAAAAATTCCAAATTTTTCTGCCAACCCCATGAAATTGTTGAGCCGTCTTCAAAGACGTTGCAAAACAAATTTGAGTCAATTCCGACCAGTAGAAGCGGAGTTATGTGAGTTTTTCGTTGATAAATTGCGGATTATCCACCAATCAAGGATAATCCGAGGATTATCATCGAAAAACTCACATAACTCCGCTTCTACTGGTCGGAATTGACTCAAATTTGTTTTGCAACGTCTTTGAAGATAGCTCAACAATTTCATGGGGTTGGCAGAAAAATTTGGAAAATTTTTTATTTTTATTTTCCATAATAAATTAAAAATTTTAATTGGATCTGCGGATGCCTTTACTGATTGGAATCGAGTGAAATTTGGTGAGCAAGGTTTTCTACTTCAACCTGACGATTTAAGAGGTGAACGGCTTGAATCGGGAAGAAAAAGTTATTTTTGAACAGCCCTACTGTACAGTCGTCCGCCCACCAGCATTAATTTATGTCTTGTATAAGTATTGTGCGCGACGTGATTTCTTATTAGCAAAATGTTCAATAACGAGTTTATTGAAATCTGGAATTCCCAGAACCACGTCGTTGTGAATCGAGAGAACAGCCAACGCATTAAGCCTATCTTGGCCCATCCTGTTTCTGAGAAAGGTCTTGAGACGTTTCAATGTGCTGAAACTGCGCTCGGATTCCGCGGATGAAATCGGGGTGGTCAAAATGATATTCAGAAAGCTAGTTACTGTAGCAAAGTTGATCGAAAGCGAATTTTCAACAAGGAATTTTGAAAGTTCACTAGTGGTTTTAATTTCCGAAAAGGATGTGTTAGAATACAAACAAGTCAACTCGCTCTCCAACCGAGCAATGTCGATCATCGGGTAATAACGAGGCACGCTGCGCAGTAGTCCAGAAGGATAATGAATTTTGTAGGCAGGGAAATTTCTCGGATTTAACAGGGCGAAAGTAACCAACTGGTCACTATTCAGACGATGTTGGATTTGGGACATCAGTATATCGCAACATTCGTAAGCCGCAACAAGCAGGTTTTGCACACTTATCCCACGACGTAAAAGCGCTGTGTCACCAGCGAAGTGTACATTCGCCCGGATATGCGAAATTGCCTCACAAAAATGTGCAATACACAATTGCGCAGTAGTACCATCGGCCATACGCGACTGAAAAGTGCTGTACAGTGTATCGACGTGCATGAAGATGTCACAAAAAAGCTTCAAAAAGAACAAAAATTCTTCGTCTTCCAGGAGTCGTTTAAGCCCCGCCGCTTCACGTATGGAAGTATCATCCCAGACAGGAGAGCTCTCAATCACTGAGAAGCATTCCAGAAGCTCCACCCTACTCTCTGACACTCGTTGCACAACTCTGGATTGGAAGTTCCACCGTGTTGATACGCATCTAGGTAACCGGTGCTTGCATATGTCGCGCAATAGATCAGATCGCTTTGGCGAAATAGAGAAAAAGGAGGAGAACCCTGAAAGATTTGCAAAGAATATCTTGACAGAAGATATTCCTAAGCACATTTTTCCACTACAAGATTGAGCTGATGCGCGTAGCAATGCAAAAAATGCGCATGCGAGTAAACTTCTTTCATTAAAACTTGTACGCTATGTCGCGATCCGCTCATGACTGCTGCGCCGTCGTAGGTTTGCGCAATAAGTTTCGACTCAACTGAATAGGGCTGTAATGTTTTTTTTTAATACGTAAGAAATTCCGACAGCAGTGCGATCGTCAACAGCCACAAAGCTGTGGAATCGTTCGACTGGCATACCAAATTTCGTGAACCGAAAAATCACGACTAGTTGTGACAAACACGTAATGTCAGTTGTTTCGTCAGACTGAATAGATAGAAATTCAGCGTCAACAATCTCGGTAAACAAATGCTGTAGATAGATGTGATATATCGAATCAAGCACATCATTTTGAATAGTCTTTGAGGTACCCTTAGCTACTGTCGCGGTGTCGAGATGTTCGCGCAAAATGCTATCAATGGAAGCCGTGTATTTAATTAGATCCAAAAATACCCCCCTATTGAGAGAGCATTCCTTCTCATCGTGGCCTCGAAGGGGCAATTCATGAACTCCAATAAATTTAATGGCATCAATCACCCGAGAGAGAACATGCAAGCTCATTGTGCTTGCAGACTGATACGCGATAACTTTCATTGAGCTGCGACATTACATTTACTCTGCCAAACAATTTATATTTAACTGCACTAGCCATGTGCACTTGGGATTTTTGGTGCGTTTTCAGACGCTCTGACAAATGCTTCAGATCGCGATAACCAATTTTGTTCCAACAAGAGCCACTGCTTCCGGTACCGGCACTGTCGAATAAAAGACAGTAAAAGCAAAACAAGGCGTTTTTATCCTCGCCATAAGTAAGCCATTCATTTTTATCGAAATGCGCTGAAGAAAAGGCACGAGTGCGCTTTCCTCCGGCGTACGATTGGATCAATGGGCAATTTCTAGGCTGATACGGACCTAGTCGCTTTACCTCTAATTTTTGCTCTAAAGGCAGCTGGCTAAACGGCGTACGGAGCAAAGATTCAACACGATTCATGTTCGCACTTGACCTGACTACTTATCTGCAGAAATGGAAATGACTATAAATCGAGAGATTGCGTATGCCTAACTGGAAAGGTCAACGAGTTCGGACACATACGCAATTGTTATCTCATAGATTGGACAAGGAAATGTCATATTGAATCCAAAACATCATTCTGAAGAACTACGGATAGCAGCCTCGGAAATTCGGTCCCGGTACAGCTTGGGAGATTCTGGCCTTGAGGCTGGAGACTGTCACACGACACATACGGCTTACGGTCTATAGTGTCTATATGTCTGCTGCAAAATCGCCTTCGGAAATATATTACCGAATAAATACGTGGATGAAAGCCGAAAACTTGGTACACTGTTACATGAAATCATCGAGAAGTATAGCCTCATGACCGTTTTCGGTATGGTACACTGTCAAAATTAATACGAACAGATCAACGCCGAATTTTGCGTAATATTTACTGAGGAATCGGCTGATCAAGCGATCAGCTGTTAGCCGCCATCGAAAACGAAACAGCTATCGCGCTTGACAGGGGTTGTAATTGTGAGCAAATGGCCCGAAGGCCACCATTCCACGGTGAAATTGACATTGGAGAATATAAAATAAAACTAAATATTTGAATGCAAACCGAGGATGTTAGTAAACTGTTTCATGATATCATCATCTCATCACCTATCTCAGTATGGAACACAGATACACCGGCTTTTGCGTGAAATCCGCAATGCGTTAGGTAGGCTAAGTGTCAGATCAGCGCACATCTCTACCATACTCGAACTTAATAACGAAATTGCTGCCCTAATCATTGAGTGTCAACCTTGAGACTTGGCACAGCGTTCGATACTAAAATCAAGACATACCATGTAAAAGTTCATGACGGATCTAGCTAAGGAGCATCGTTAAAATCAATGGAGACCAATACCGGCTTTGCGTGAAATATGTTTGCGATACATGACCGATCAGCACACACTCGACTTTGGAAACGGAATTACTACCCTAAACTTTGAGTAGAAACCCTGAAACTTAGGACAGTGTTAAATACCACCATCACGACATGACATACCAAGTTTCAAGAATTATCATGGTGTGAAACACCATCAAAATCGACCTGTACCAGCAACGGTCGACTCAACGCATATCACGGTATCCGAGTTCAGATATAGATACGATTGTTACATCACACCTTAGGGGCGAGCAAGCATATTTGCCCCGGTTGCTCGGCCATTTTACGAATAGGAGAGAGTAAAGCAACGTTTCTTAATTGTGCGCAGCTTTGAGAGAATAGATAGTGAAAGCTTGTTATGAGCGCTACCGGGGCAAGCCCCGGCTAGGCATTCACAAAGCGAAAACACAGAAGAGAATTCGATTTTCGCGGAGACTTCGCTATGTATGGGCATTTGCAAGCGAAAGCACAAGAAGAACGCGGGTTTCGCTGTGATCTCGATATATATTGAGCGCTGTGCGTCTATAAATGGTTAAATTGTTATTGAACATAATTTTAGGTGGGGCAATGCCCCAGTTGCCATATAGGACGAGCCGCCACTGCCGTTCTCCTATAATTGCGATTACAATTAGGCTTATTCCAGTAAATGAAGGTTGTTTTTATTTATATTTCATCGCAGTTTTTGCGGGGGTGGTAGTCTCCATATTAAAATGAATAAATGTGATGGTAAATCGCGCGCATCGCGAAGAAAAATACCATACATCAACATAAATATTCCCAAAAAATATTGTTTTTATTTTTTGATTTACAAAGAAATTATGAGCCCACGTCAATCTTCAAAATTCCGGACATTTGGCATATTTTAGAATTTCCTACCGGACGCTAGTTTGAACAGTGAAATTTCGGACGTATGGCAACCCTACCCTAGACTCAATAAACTCAACGTCCTCGGGCTACTCTATAGATCAGGGGTCACCAACACGTGGCCCCAATTTTCAGTATCATAAAGCAGGACATGTCTAAAAAGGTTTGAGAACCACTGGCTTAGGGCTTCTTCACAAGATCAAGCTTTATGTGGAAATGGTCTTTCATCTAGTAACGTACCTATCTCGCTAGCCCCATAAATTAAGCGTTTCAGGGTATCGTGCACAGCTCAGAGTTCAAAATCAAATGAAATTGATGACGGTGATATTCTGTTCTATTTTTATTCCTTTAGTAAAATGTTACTTCTTTTGTGATCACTATGCCCATCGCCTATGTCATAGGTAGCACATTGTTGTACTGACACAGAGTTTTAAAACGTGGTTATGCCTACTTTATATCGATATTGAATTCATGCGGCCCGCGACCGCTACGAAATTCTAAAAGTGGCCCGCGACCCGTTTTGAGTTGGCGACCCCTGCTATAGATAGTGTATCTATACTGGTCCTGTTGTATTCTCATAATTGAGAATGCAGCTAAATTCAACTATGGGTATTTGCGGTAGAATTTATTTTTCGGGATACCGATAATAAAATCAATACATCTGTATATGGACAGTGGACACTAAATTGCGCGAACAAAATTTTAAGGTTACATTCATCTGCCCCAAAATACTGTAATCCCTACTGATTTTACGAAAATGTTCAAAAAATTTGGGAGGGGCGATTGCCCCTTTCGCCCCTCTCTGGCTACGCCAGTGAGTGGAGCTAGTAAAGACCAATTAACGCTCGAGCTTATGCGATTGTATCTCGTAAATAACAGCGGCCCGGCGCAGGCTCAGGCTGCAACCAAAAAGCATTCCCAAATGCGTTTGCCGTCCAAGCCAAGACTTAACTTCTCATCGTTACATCGAACATTGATAGCACTATGACGCGCCTCGAGTCACGGAGTAGCCTAATTTTCCTAGCCTCCGATGTTTCTACTACTGCCTACTGACCAATGGCCATTGGCCAATAATGGCCATTGGCCAATAATGGCCATGTAGCCAAGCGCGTAAAAACAGGACAATTAGCAGATGCGTCAGAGGCCCGAGACGCGCAAAGACTGAAATTTACACTGCGCCGAACTAAATGATCGCAAATTGGATCAATACATAATAGATTCCACATCGGACATTTGATTAGTACAACCTATTTTGGTACTTTAGGGATCTGCTATCTCTAACAATACAAGCCTAGGTCGGCTGCAATGTAATGTGATACGAGATTCCCGAGACTGACGCATGGAACGCGTGGGGTTCGTCGGAACACCGGGCTATAAAAACCACTAACTTAAATGTCTACGTGATTTCAAATATGGCGTACCATTGCTCAACAGATAAATATAGCGCAAATGGACTTTCGAGAAGCCATGAAGTCACAATTCATGAAATCAAATAAAATTAATTGCATCAATGATCCGAGATCAAATATGACGATTCTCGTCCATCAGCTCGTTTTGCCGATCTCAACAACTGCCGTGGACAGTGCTGTACTGATTCTACTCTTCAGTTTTTCTTTTGACTCAAGTCATGTTCTTAAAATTGGAAAAGAACTTGACTTCAGTTACTTTGTGTATTGACTCGACTTGCTGGCCTACTCTAGTCGATGTGTAGGCTACGACTTATTGACCAACAGCGGTGGTCAAAGTAGTCAAGAAAGCTACTCAAGTAGAAGTAGCGACGGAAAAAATGTACTCAAGTACGAGTAGAAGTACTTTTTCCATAAGGAATCTAAAACTACTTGAAGTAGAATTGACTGACTTTAAATCTACTCAAGTAGATGTGAAAACGGTCGTAATTCATTCGCATTGATTGTCAAAAGCTGCAAATTGATTCATACTTCTACTTGACAAACTGAAAATAGCGAGAAGTAAGTTGATCACAAAATATTATGAAATAGAAGTAGCAATAATTTGATCTACTTGAGTTAGTACTGGAAGTAGAGGAAAACTACCTGAGTACTTCATGAAAGTATAAGTACTTCGTTACTGACTACCTCTGTTAACCAAGTGGTATGACTCGGGATATTTTATGTGAATTGGTTCAAGTCTCGAGTATCACGACGGATACTTGAAAAATAGACCCAGAAACTGGCCTTTCAATGAATTTTAGGAGTGAGAAAATGGGTAGCCTATATTATGAAACCTAAGGGGAATCGAGTGTCGCGGCTAGTTACGTCGCTATGATCGTCGCGACACCAATGGAAGTGAGTTCGAACCCTGATTTGTCTAACTTATATGTGTCGGGGGCTTATCTGGGCACCATCGCTAACCTCACTGCAATAGCAGTGTATGAAAAGCCCAGAGTGAAGGTGAGACGAGTCAAAAAATTGGAGGTACAGACTAAGATGCGAACGCATGAAAAAACAAAGAGAGACGCTGGTGAATGGCCTCGGGCGTGAAAGTCGTCCAAAAGAATACAAAAAGCAAAAGACAATGGACATTTTCTGTGACCGTCGTGGCGCACAAATCCTTGATACACGACAAGCGTCACTGTATGCGTGTGAATAAAACTAAACATAAATCCGAGGCCGTCTTTCGATATCACTAGATACTTCTGAAAATATAGGTACCCATTTATAAAATTCATAGAAAATCTTTTTTTTTCAATTTTCTGGCCATATCTTGGCCACTTATTTCTGTCCCGCTGTTTCAACGTTAACCATGGCCAATATGCTCGAAAGGAAATAAAAACTTCACATAAAGTCGATTTTCTTGAACGGTGTGAAATGGACATAGCTACTTTGATTCTCCAGCGACGACATCCTCTGTGACGACACGCGTGATCGTGGGTTGCAACGCCTGCTTGGTGCTTAGTGTCAGTTCAGAAAATTAGCCTTTGATGCATAAAATCACACGAAATCTAGATATTTCGAATACGATCAGCTTGTTACGGTTTCAGATCTCTCTGGCCGCGGATCCGGAAAATCGCAGGCAGAAACCGGGTTGAACACAGAGAAATAAAATATATAATTCGCACACGACATCTTTGCGGACAACAAGTGAAGATATATAAACATTGCACAACACAAATCAAGCAGAAGTCTTCCCCATTTTGGCCCTGGAGCTGGCGATCACCCCGATAATGACCCCAAACAAGCCAATGGCGCTCCCGAAGATCTCAACGATGAGAACTTTCACAAACAAGGACTCATTGGCCGCATCTGCTAGCGCCGCTCCACTGCCAACTATACCAACACAGACGCCACATGCCAAGTTAGTGAAGCCCGTGATCAGTCCGGCCGCGAATATCGAGAAACCTGCAAAACAGACAAGGATTGATGATGGTGCGCGTGAGGGTGCCTACGCATACGCACTCCCCAGTTTTATAACTGGCGATTTCTCGTCCACAACTAGGCTTTGGCGTTTTTTTCCAAATCAGATTAAAAATACTGAGTCCGCAATTACTGATTTCAATTCCGAATTAGCAGGGGCTGCGACAAAACTCAAGTTCACTTGATATCAAATCGCACGAGAATGGCAAATGTCAGTACACCGATCTTGGCCTGATTCGCACGACACAGTTCTCCTGTAGCATTTTCAGGAAAACCAAGAATTTGGACCAGAATCAAGATAAGATCATATAGAAACCGGCATTTCGCTCGCATTAGTAGTCTGAGTCTGGAACATTATGAAACAATAATAAACAAAATCATATCCAGATTTTGATTTTACAATCTAATCCCGACATAATTGCAATACGAATATCCACATCTAGACAATTTAAATACTAATTTGTACTTTTCGAACTCAGAATCAGGGGGCTGATTAATTTTATTGGTTTCTCAAGTTCATTCTAATCTCATTTGTTATATGCTCTCATTTCAAATAAAATATCATTTATGGCTGCCCAGAAAATGCTACAGGAGAACTGTATCTAAGGAGATTCTTGGAGGTACAGAACTTCAACATGCAATTGAATAGTCTATTCATATTGAAATGAACCCGAATATTTTCGGCTGACACTCGTCAGGGGTAATCGTCAGCAACTAGTGGAAAATTGGAAAGAACATTGTATATCAACAATCGTGTCATGAAATGAGATCTGAAATAAGATGGTAGGGGAGAGTGTGTAGGTATGGGCCACTGCCATATCAGGCGTCTGTGACATCATATATGCTCGTCAAGCTCTGTGATTGTAAGAAAAGGCTCCAGACTCACCGATGTTACTCACAGCCATGAAGCCAGCAGAGTTTTTGACTCAGCTAGAGATATATAATTTTTGCAGCCTATAGTAAATTTTTTTGAAAATAGGGAATTTGGGTTTGAGTCTATGCATGTGCATGTTTGGATAAGACTTAGTTAGGGTGTGAAAGCTATAGAAATATGCTATCTACTGAGAATAGTTATAACGCGCTGTCTATCACTCGGATCTTGAAATTATGGGAAGAATCACCAAGATGGAGTGTTTGAGGTGCGGACCTTTCATCAGGTTGGGGTATGGGCCGGCCCATACCACAATAGGCTGGGTTATGGGACAGCGTAGCATATACCTGAGGTCAATATTTGATTGATCCTATTATATATATTTACCACTATAATACAGAAAGCGTTGGTCTTATCCTTCCCACATACAATCGCTTAAAAGTAGATCATGAAACCCGCTAAAAAGGCCAGTTTTCAGAATCAGATTTGAGCTTGGCAAATGATACGAAAAGTTAAAGCATGGGAGGTATCAAAAAGAGAAGCATGCTGTCAGTACAAAATTGATAGAGGTACATTAAACAGGTATCTGGAAAAAAAACGGGATGAATCTCGCACGAAAAACATTTCAAAATCGTTTGCCAATACTGTCTTTAATGAAGAGGCGAAAAGTTTGTTAGCACAGTATGTCATCATATGCTCAAAGATGTATTATGGTTTGTCCCTCCCACTTAAACAAGAGATTGCTGTGAGTGTGACATTTGGATTTGATGGGGTAGTTAAGGCGAAGGAAGCATAATTTGATAGTGATTTTCATGTTTCATATTTTCAGTTACCTGGTTTCGTTATGACTTATGATCAATACAGGAATTGAAATATATGAATTGTTCACTTCCAGACCAGCATTATATCAGTATATCCAAATTGTTGGTTACTGTGACAAGAGTTGAGGTTTTTAGGATAATGAATAGCATTTATTGATTTAATACAGGCAGCGGCCCATACCTCATCACCCTATTTTTTATTTACAATAATGATGTATTATTACAAAATTTCATGTCACCTCCAAATACATGGGTATTTTAACTCAATTCTATCAGTAATAGTTAGCCATATAACTAATGATTGTCTGTACCAAAATGTTGGAATATTGGACCAAGTTTGGCCAAGTTATAGCTTGGCAAGATTTGGTGGCCCATACCTACACACTCTCCCCTACATGAATTTGGGCAGATGTATTTTGATTAAGGTCGACTCCAAGGAACACTGATGAAACGGTGAGCGGCCCCTCCCAATGTTGACATACGATGTTCTTTCCCATTGTCTATTAGTTGCTGACGATGACCCCTGACGAGTGTCAGGCGAAAATATTCATGTTCATTTTGATAGAATATACTATTCAATTGTATATTGGTGAACTGTATCGTGTGAAACGAGTCAAGCTTCCTGCACAGACATTGGCCATTCTCATGTTTGAGAATGATTTGATATGAACCGGTCTCAATTAAATTTTAAAGTTTTTGTGGATTTAATAATGCTAATTATATTCAAATTTGAAAAAAAATGTAGCTATGATTCTAGTCTAATTTGAATAGAAGTGCAAAGATTTAATCCTAATTCTACAATATTTTGGCAAAACTCTTCAAGTAATAATGTATAATTATTAGGGCAAGTTTTTGTTGCACTAAAATCGCGAGAAAGTTGCATTTATAATTTTTGTTGTATTATTAGGATATAAGATACTCAAAAGGTTCCGTTCTATAACCGATGCATTACAGAAAAACTCGCTCTTGGAGACTTTACCAAAATCAATAGCCTGAAAAAGGTGACCCAATGAAAATCTAATTTCCGGCGGGCTCGCCAGGGCGTTCATAAAATGGGAAACTATTTTAAATTTAACAAAGCGATCTATTCACATATTGTACGGGCACGGTCGTGCTTGGCAGGTGTAGTTGAACTTGTTGCTTACAAGCCATTGTGTCATAGATAACAGTGAGATGCAGCCAACCCATCATATAGATCTTTGTTATGCAAATCAAAGAGAATAGAATCATACTAGAAATAGTTCATACTGTAGGCATAGGCGCCGACTTAGGAGGTTACCACCTCGTGACCATATTTACGAGGTGGCGACCACCTCGTACAAAATGCTCAGACGCTGAAGTGATTTGTGACCAGTAATCAGGCGAATCGATGCGACCTCGTTAGAGACGTCTCCGATTTCGATACGCGAGTGTGCCAGGCGCGTAGCCACAGGGTTTCGGGGGTCGAACTTCCCTATTTGAAACGCGAAACCCCGTCATTTTGAAATGATCATTCTAATTTCTAACTCTAGTATTCAGTTGCCATTCAATAATTTTGTTATCAGTGTTACGCGCGGCTGATTTGCGAGAAACGCGTTGTCAATTAGTGAGAAGAGTCAGTGGTAATCTCCCGCTGAGATGGTCGCGAAATTAGGTCATTCATTCCTGTGCGGGTGGCAATCGTCGCGAGCCCGATTTATCGCGTCTGCAATAGGCTCAGTTAACACTATATCGCCGCTTGCCTGCGCAATGGCATCTGCATTTGCATTGGAGGCTTCAGCCTGGTGTGCACGATATCATCGCTGGCGTACACAATAGCATCTGCAATAGGCGTGTTGTTGAAGATATCATTGCTGGCCTAACTATCGCGTCTCAGGCCTAGCACGCTTTGGCTCCTATCTCTCGCTGGTTTGGAGACAATGCGGTCGAGTTTACGCTAATTAGTAATTGTTTTATGTCATATTGATTAAAAAGCAACATCGCGAAACTGAATAACATCGAATCGCTGCAAACAGACGTAATTGATTCCCGCTCATACTTGAACGTATAACGATCAGATGTGTGTCATGCAGGGCTTTGGAGCCGGAGCCGGAGCACAGGAGCCGTGAATTTTTGCCGGAGCCGGAGCTCTACCTAAAATTCAGCCGGAGCCGGAGCTGGAGCTAGGTATTTGAGGGGTAGCTCCGGCTCCGACGTAATACATAAGATGCTATTCTATATGCAACAACCATATCTGCAACAGCAGGCCTTCGCGAAATTAAGAATTTTTTACCTTTGGCGCTACCTTTTCTGACCAACCATGTTCCTGGGGATTTAACAGCATAGCAGTCATATATTCAATGTTCAATTTTCATACATGAGTTCCGAACCTCGGTATGCTAGTTATCCCTGTAGATATAGTGAATATTCGGCATACCCGCAATTTCGTCATCAGCACAACCTTGTTGGCCAATTGTACGGTTAGAAAATAATGATAACTATGTATTACGCGAAATGGGAGAGAGGATAAAAACATGATTTCGTTGCACAAGTCGATATGACGAGCACGAGCCAAGAAATTCCATCTCATCGTCGATATGAATCGGATGAGCAAATACTCGTTCTTTCGTGGTAGTTGTTTAAATCGGACGCGAAATTGGACAGTGTTATTGAATATGCAATTAAGCATGCGAATTGGAATTCAATACTGCGCATGATCGTCATTCACTCCAGTAAGGATTTTCGAGCATGAATAGGGGATGGCAGAAGAGTAGCCCAAAACGCCGTTACACTCAATGAACAATTTTCGCGGTGTGAGCTACTCAATGCGATGTCAGGACCCCATGGTATTTTATGATGGAGACAAATTAACTGATATGATACGCGATTTCCAATTTGTAATCATCTGTTTCGTAAATTCATTCTTGATGTCTGCTTGATACTCTAGTATTCCCGGATTATCGCGGACTGTGACTTGTAAATGCGGAATGTGCATACTGCATAGTTTAATTCGTTATGGGCATGGCGCAATGTGCATGGTACAGTGTTTAATTCGATTATTCGATTCGTTTCAACGGGAAAATTACCTATTCGGATAAACTTGGTCGACACCGGATGGACAGGTAACGAGTGCACCAATATCGAACGTCGAACCATTGGCCATTTGGTACAAATCGAATCTCTATTGATAAGGTCGTGATGTCCGCCCATATTGCTCAGTTACAGTTGACTAATAATCGCTTATTTTAAGATTTAATTGAGCTTAATGTTAACGAGTACAGTGCCAGTGTTAAAACGCCGCGTTGTACACAGCAATGGCATGGAGTAAAGTGCGTTCTAAAATACGTAAAGTGCAACTATGATGTTATCGACAATTGACAAGTAGGCTATTCATAATGAAGTCACAAGCCGACACGGCGGCACGTATGTCTTCGTTGCTGCATCCAATGTTTCTGACGGCTGACAGACTCTAGATTGTTATAGATAACTAACCTACGGGTAAATTAGTAATCTATATAGACCAGGGGTGGCCAACCTTTTCGGCTAAAGGGCCACATGAAATTGACGAACGAGTGCGGTGCCCACTAGCCGCGCCAGGCGCGTAACATTTTCAAAGTTAATATTATTATTACTTGGGTATATTGCGGGTCGACTGTATACCGCCCGCTGGGCTCAGTTTGCAAGGACAGGACTATTCGGCATCTGGACATATTGATATCGAAGATTTCCGATGATATAAGACAATCATTTTGTGCCTACATTTCAGCGTCGACGATCTTTCTACGAGCGCAAACGCGAAAAGACTTTCTCTCATAATTGCGAATATAGTTAGACTCAATCGGCTAAATCGGTCGCTTTTTTCATTTTCAGCAGGGGGTAGGCTACAAAGCAAGAAAATGTGTGACAATTAAACACGCGAAGCGTGGAGAAAAATTATACTACTCTTTTAGTTTATTGTAATGTACGACAATTTACTAAAAAATGTGACTGGACCCTGGATCTGCCAATGCGTCAGAACTGATATTCTAGTCATCAACATCCCAAGTGTCGCGGTTTTTTGGTTGGCCTTGTAAGTTCACAATCTGAGCAAATCAATTTCGATAATATAACAGAATTTCGATAATATATAATGGGAAATTAGCTCGCGGGCTACTCAAAACCTTCTCGCGGGCCACATATGGCCCGCAGGCGGCGGGTTGCCCACCCCTGATATAGACAGACACCTTCCATAGTTTTCAGAGCCGGAGCCGGAGCAGTGGTAATAATGCGGCTCCGGAGCTGGAGCCGGAGCTAGTGTATGATAGAAGAAAGGTCCGGAGCTGGAGCAATTCAAATTTACGGCTGCTCCAAAGCCCTGGACTGTCATGGCTCGAGTTCTGAAAGACGTCAAAGATTTGAAATCGGTGTCATCAGGTTAAGACATTTTGATTTGCGAAAACTGTCGCCGAGACTACGTAATACGCGCACGTATTTAATTGTTCACCAGAAACCAGGGACTCGCTAATTGACAGCACTCCCGGACTCTTTGACAAGCTTATCATACGCCTAAAATCATAAATACGAAGAGAATATATGATCGCCATTTACGCATGTACTTGACCCGAATTGAATTGATGCTATATTGGTAAATTTGAAAAAAATCCAAATCCCCCTAATTTGCCGAGAAGCACCATCCTAGATCTCCTCTACCGACCAGGCGCTCAAATAGACGTTCTGCTTTTCTGAAATCTAAATTATGTGCGCCCATATTCGTTTGCAAAACCATTCATGGGCGAGCTAGCTTCGTGATAGTCTTGGTAATCGGAGCGCGGAATTGGAGGGTGTGTTGATGTGTGCCTGCAAATTGGAATTCATTTCTGCGCAGATTCGTTTCTCTAACAAGGCTTTGCCAGTGACATTAATCGGGAACTGCAGCAATACAGCTTAAACGCCGATATAATGAAAAACAATTGTCGCGACGAAAGCTACTCAATACGGTGTCAGACTCAAAACCCAGTCGTGACGATACTAATTAAAATACACGCTTTCTCATTTGCCATCATCCATATTTCTTGTTATCTACTTGATACATTCGTACTCCGAAATTGTCGCACAAAGTCATTTTGCAGTGTTCCTTTCATTAATAACGTGTAGTAGGCCATGCCATGCCATTGTCAAATATTGATGCATCACAAGATTCTGGGTGGCACAAATTCTGATTTTATTCGATTCGTTTGAACAGGGAACCATCTACATTCCGATAAACTTGATTGTTTGATGTACTCGTATCAAGAACAACATTATCGAATATTAAACTATTAGGCATTAGATAGACAGTGGATTTCTATTGATAAGATCGCGGCATGCGCCCGGAAGTGGAATTAATTCTAGCCCAGGGGTGGCCAACCTGCGGCCATAGAAGTAAATTTGTGCGGCCGTCAACACGTAATTCAATTAGTATGTGTTGGCGGCCGTCGACATGCAGATTGAATTTACGAATTGACCGATGTACTCCCGAAATGCTTCGCGAACATCAATCGGGAAATGCACCAATGCCGCCCAAATCGCTGTTTTAATCAGCAAACAATTGCCGCGATGCGAGTTGGTCAACGCGAAGCAAGAAACCGCAAGAGACAATTACTGATTGGCTGCGCGATTTCGCGTTTGTAATCATCATTATTGTCTGCTTGAAGTATTCGAGAGTTGTCGTGTGTTACTTTAAGACCAGTGTATTTCGTTAGTTACTCACACGGCGCAATGTGCGTGAATAACATTGATGGAACTGCAGATTCCCAGTGCAGTAAATGTTCGATGCATTCCGTCGGACGGACTGGTAGCGCCGGCCGCAGTTACACTTTCGAATGATATGTTTTAAGATTCCATTTAATAAATCGACTGCATGGTTTGATATTAATTAGTGCAGGGCCGATATTAAAACGACACGCGAATGGTTTAACTCTGCACTAGGGCTGTTCAAAAATAACCTTTTTTCCTGAATCTTGCTGGTTACTTGATTAAATCGTTAGGTTGCCTTAAAAAAACGACGCACACCAAATTTGAATTCATTCCAACCAATATTCGCGGATTTCGTAGAGTTTGAAAATTTTGAATTTGCCTAGAAATGAAAAAAAAAAATTTTTTCAAATTTTTCTGCCAACCCCATGAAATTGTTGCGCTGTCTTCAAAAACGATGCAAAACAAATTTTACTCAATTCGAAGCCGTAGAAGTGGAGTTATTTCAGTTTTTCTTTGATAATTCTGGGATTATCCTTGATTGGTGGATCATCCCAGAATTATCATAAAAAAACTTGAATAACTCCGCTTCTACAGCTTGGAATTGAGTCAAATTTGTTTTCCATCGTTTTTGAAGACAGCGCAACAATTTCATAGGGTTGGAAGGAAAATTTGAAAAAAAAATTTTTTTGCATTTTCAGGCAAATTCAAAATTTTTAAACTCTACGAAATCCGCGAATATTGGTTGGAATGAATTCAAATTTGGTGTGCGTCGTTTTTTAAGGCAACCTAACGATTTAATCAAGTAACCTGCAAGATTCAGGATAAAAGGTTATTTTTGAACAGCCCTACTCTGCACGTATGCTACACCAGCGGCATTTAGTGAAATGCGTTTTCGTGCGACGATGACGTCATCGATATGGAACAATTATGACGTCACAAGACTTCGCCACCTCGTAAAAAAATAAAAGCTGGCGCCTATGACTGTAGGCCCTAGCATGTTTTCAAATCATTCCTTAACATTTTTACGCAATATTTGATTAAAGTTGCAGTAAAAATTGGCATGAAAAATAGAGAAGAGTTGCAAAAAGTTGCACTATAAAATCGCTCTGCACATTTCAAGACATAATAGTATGTAGATTATGAGTATCTAGGCAGCTGTCGGAAGCTGTAAAAAAAAGTTGCAAAAACCGTCTGATTTGGAAGAAACGCATAGATTTCATTCTAATCCGAATGTAATTTGTAAAAGATGACAATTTTCCAGATGTCCAACTCTGTCAGATTCTCCTTACCGGCATAATAATTGGCGGCCCTTTCTTTGGCGTTGAGCGAGTCCCAGTCCACGTTTTCCAGATTGCTGGACATGACAATGGCGACGATGATCCCGTAAATGGCGACCGCCTCGCAGAAGATGATGCTCACCTGACAATGGTTGGAAATGACGGCCTTCTACTAGGACTGGGCAATGAATGCAATGAAATTGGTATGGTTGAAAAATATCAAATTTTCTTTAATGTGACGCAGAACTAGCATTAAATCCTTTGTAGTTGCAAAAAAGGTACATGTTTCAACTTCATGTCATACTGTTACGATGTCATAATGAGTGTTACTCAACACTCGACACGGTTTTGTCCAGCCCTAGTGACCAGCTCTACATTTCCAAAGGATTGGGTACAATAGAATTGTCAACTCTCCTTACCAGGTTTTTCGAGTAAATCCTCGGCGTCATGATGCCGGCGCCCATTATCGTAGAACCCGTCGTGAAAATACCCCTGAAAGTTAGTTTTGAGAAATTGTCATTCAATCAGACTTCTGAAAACTACTAATCTACTTCGTTGACATTCAATCTGTATTTTGAGTACCGGTGGTTCTAATTCTAGTTTTGAAGAGCGAGTGCTTCTGTTTATAGTTGAGAGTTTTGAGAATCGAGTAGTTCCAGATGCGGTTTTGGATTTTGAAAAGTCAGTAATTCTAGTTCTAGTCGCCAGTTTTGAAATGTGACTAGCTGTAGTTCTAGTTGCACACTTTGAAAATCCAATATTTTGGACTCAAGCCGACAGATAGCAGAAGCTTACCAAGCCGCTCCAACGACAGACAAGGAGACAGACAGACCGACGCCAACGGACCCGTAAGCGTACGGACTCACAGACAATATCAACCAACCGACATCGAGACGAAATTTCTGCTCCGTGAATAGAAAGTAGAGGCCTGAAATGGTAAGGTTCAATGAAATCATTGCTATGTTGTCATAACGAGAACCCGGCAAACATATTTTTGAGCCGACATTCAAAAGATATGGAATCTCGCTTTAAGGCACATTTATTTGAACATCTTTGCAGTCATTGCTATGATTGGACTTGACATAAACTAAAAAGATTTCATAAGGACTCCTGTAAGCAGTGGCAGACAGTAACAAAGTACTTGCACTTTATCAGAGTGCTCAAGTAGATTTTGCCCACTTGCGCAACTTTCTTAACCGGCGGGCACGTGCGGGTTTTTCCGAAAACTTTTGCTTCACTTTTCAAAACTGTAAAACACGACCTCAATGGGATGCGAAACCAACAAGCAACATATCGTTGGATTCAGAATGTCAACGACTAACCAACTACGCTTTAAAGCTAGACAAAAGCATGTCAACTGAGTGTGTATATAATCAAGAAGACGAGAAAACCTTGTTGTAAAAATGTACATTTTTGTACACGTCCACAACGGATAACTAGTGTAAATAAATACATGCTATTCACTGCGACAGAGATATCATCTTTCAAACAAGCCATTAGTGACCGCTTTTGCTCCACTATTTCAATCCATACTATCAATACATGGTAGAGCCACCAGGCAGGTTATAACGAATAGGATTTGACTATATACTTTGACGCAGATGAAGCAGCCACTCTCCAGAGCTCTAAATATCACACTTTCAACTGTCCAAAGTTACCCTGTTCTGATAAAATATGAGGGGGTAGCTTTGAACATCACATTCTATTCTATTGATCTGAGGGGGAGCATACTGATATTCCTGTTGTAAATTAAGACTACAAAGAGGTGTCTGCTGCCAAGTTTTGAATCGATGGCTCATATGCTATCAAGAATTTTGTAACCATCAATTTTGATGAAATTGACCAGTACGCCATTAATTTATCAATGTTGCGTCAAGTTTATCTGGTAGTGAAATGAATCCGCCTTTTGTCAAGACCACTTGTAAAAAAGAATTGGACATCCAGCGGCATTTCCATCAATAACCTTTGAATGTTTTACTGATTAGTGCTCAAAGTTACCCTCAAGTCCAAAGTCACCCCTGTTTGGTTTCGTTTCAAAACTTTCTACTGCAGGAATCTCGCTTCTACTGGTTGGAATTGAGCCAAAGTTGATGTGCAGCGTTTTTAACTAACCTAACAATTTTTTCAAGTAGCCATCGAAATCTGAAGGGAATTATTTTTTTTGAACAGCCCTAGTGTCCAATTTATTGGACAGAAATCTTGAACACCAAGTCTTGCAAATACTCACCAAAAGCGCTGATCGCGATCAGAGCGGTTGAGATTAAAGTGCTATAGATTGCAACCTTGACCATGATTAACTGCAAGAAAATGCTGCAAAATAGAAAATTTGATAGGTGGTTCAGATACCTGGGAATGGCGGCACTGGAATGGGACAATAGTAGAGTTGAACATGGCTGTTTGCAATCATCCAATCAATATCACATATCGACTATAACCAAGACTAGAAACGACTTTTCATTACGAGTGTGTCACTCTGTCACATGATACTGCATTCAGGAAACATGAAAATCAATACGATTGATGAAATGGCCTCTCACTCCAATGCAGATTTACGTGCCACTTAGCAAATCTTTGTTTGAATGCGAAAATTTTGAAGGCTATTAATGAATACTAAAATCTCAAAGAACGGCAGCTCAGTTCAAGCAAACTCAACAAAGTCACTTGAAGCACAACAGTCACCCAAAAATGAACTGCTCTCAAATAGGGGGCTGGGCAGAATCAGGTAGGGTTTACTGCAGGGGCGGCCAACCCGTGGCCCGCGAGGTTTTTGAGTGGCCCGTGAGGTAATTTTCGAAAATATAAAAAAATATATAAAAAATGGATTGCCCAGATTGTGAACTTGCAAGGTCAACCAAAAATTTGATTAGTATGACCGCAAAACTTGGGATGTCACGACTAAAATATCAGTTCCGACGCATAGGCAGATCAATGGGCCGGTCACATTTTTGGTAGATCGTCGTACATTACAATAAAGCAGAATATTCTGCGGTAGATTCAAACAAAGAAAGAATGTTCTATCCGCTTCCCGCAATATGCTGTTTATTTATTTCTTGCTTTTATTATTGTTACCCCTCCTGAAGATGAAAAGACGCCCAATGTACTAGATCCAACATCCGTTTGCGCTCGCAGAATGACTGTAGAGGTTGAAACCTTGGCACAAAATGGTTGACGAATGTTGGCTAAGCTTTCGATATCGATATGTCCAGGCGCCGAATAGTCCGGCCCTTGCAAACTGAGTCAAGCGATATACAGCAGACCCACAATACTCAAGTAACAACATCATTGACATATACACTATGAAAAATGTTCGCGCCCAGAGCAGCTAGTGGCCCGCACAATGATGTGTCACTTCCATGTGGCCCTTTGGCCAAAAAGGTTGGCCACCCTGGTCTACTGCCTTCTACAAATGAAAATAGCATCGAAACTACAATTGTTGTCAATAAATTAACTCTCAGTGGCAAGGCGTATATAATTTCAGTATGCGAAAATATCTCTCACCACTTGACTGGAGTCATCAGAATTATGGGAGAGGAGGGTAAGATGAGACACTTTTTGAATATGTCAACAACACACACAGATGCCTTCCAAGAATAAATTTTCGTTTTATTCATATGCCTAGCAGCCTAGGTTTGGAACAGCATGCTCCAGGATCTCTTGAGCTTCAAGAGTACTTGATCAAATGTCTCAATTTACCCGCGAGTGAGGGTAACATGGTCTTCAAGATGAGACACCAAGCCAATCTTGTTTATTGCAGCACCAATTCATCGCAAATGCTGAATCAACTAGTAACATCATAAATGAAATTCATAAATGAAATAATTCACTTTCAAAGAATTTTTATATCATATATGATTTTAAATGCCAAATCGAAAGCAAAGCATCCTTGGGATCCTGCAACAATAAGAGTTGCGTCATTGTTTTGTCTTGTACTGCCACATCTGGCCAACTACTAGATAACTACTCTTAATCTGTGCTGTGAACAGTTTCAATTTCGACGGGAATTTCTTCCGATATCCATGCCTCAACTTACCCCCGTGGCTTTGTCTCATCTTACCCCACACCTCAATTATTGAATAAACTTCAATAAAAACTTTTCTGTCTACTACTTTTTGAAGAAAAGTGCATGATTGTACTGCTATTATCGCACTCTACCAGTTCCAGTAATGTCAACATGAATAGGCATACTCGCATTTATAAACTATGAAATACCATTTTTGGCGTTTTTTTGTCAACCTAAAATCCGTTTGCCTTGGTCGTATATTAGGGCTAAATAACGACATATCGGGAACATTTACATGGTTAAAAGAACCTGTCCCCGTTCGTAAATTGCTCCATGAAAAAGATGCATGTCTCATGTTAGTCTCCTCTCCCTTAATACTCCATTTAGATTTGAGTACTACCCAGCCCTAGTCTCAAATATTCCACCGTCATAGTACAACAGGGAATAGATAATCTTGGATCAGTTCGGCCCGATTCTTGGAATAACAGGCAGAATCATATTTCCAAATCCAGAATCTTGTGGAATGAAATATCCGAACGAGGTAGAACTCGCCATCTGCATGGCCATACGCTGCGATACTCCGATACTGTTTGCGTTTTCCGAGCTTGCGACTGGAATGTTCATGCGTTGGGAGCTAGGGCCAGACGCAGACATAGGATTGTTGTGCAGCATTCGAAGACGCGCTTTTTCTTTCTGTAAATCCGATATGATCTTTCGATTTTGTATTTCTTGGCTGGCGTATTGTGGGAGACCGCTGTTGGCAGCTGACATGTCTCTGAGATTGACAGTTCGCTTGTTCATATCGACAAACGCAACAAAAGCCAAGATATTTAATCTGAATCGAAGAAAGCTTACTCAAGGTAATCCATAGAGATAAAAGCATTTGTAACGTGTAAAAATAGTACATTGAGCTGAAGCGATCTCTTTGCCTCGATTATTCGTAATTTCATGTGGTGACGTCATATCAGATAATACATTTGTTGATATGAAATGTTATATATATCCAATCTTTCACTAGTTGCTGACGATTACCCCTGACGAGTGGCAGTCGAGAACATTTGACAGACTAACAAATCGCTGAAATATGGGACCACATCCATTTACCGTGTAAAATTTAAAACCAAATTGCAAATTATATTTTGTAGTGTATACCAGTGCCATCTTCTTATTATGAAGGCTAACCGATCAGCGCTATTGCAATTTTCAATGTTTTGCTCAAGATTGATCAGCTTTAGTTTAGGAGGTTGACCTAGTATATGACTATATGCGGTATTGCTGTATAGCCATACTAATTGACTAATCAGGGGAGAACACGTAGCGGTGGCGATCCTGTGTCGCAGGTTATTCTGGACTCCTCTTCCCCCGCGTCGTTGTTCTTACAACGACAAAATAGCGCAGAAAAAGACCCGATGAAAGAGCGCACACACAGGAATGGAAAGAGCTGCGGAATAGAGACCAACATCGATAAAAGAACTGCATGTGGATGTGACATCGGGCACTAGGTCGATGCCTGTTCAAGAGACCGTAACTGTACATCGAAAATATAATCTGACACTGACGACTATTGACCAGGGTTGCCAGTGAACTCGCCACTTGGTGAATTTGGCCCTCGGGAAATTTTGTATTAAAGTGTATTAACAACTATTAATATGAATTATCAAACTACTAATATTAGTATCGAGTGATTTGTCAATGTTGTACTGAGGTCGGGGCATACAAAGATCACGCAGTCACGGCGTCATTAGATCACGGATTGCGTAGCCGCGGGAAATAACGCAACGCTGGTATTGGTAATTTGACGGCGTGAGTGACGGGCGTATGAGTTTTGAGAAGATGGATCCTGGCGTTGCATGCGAGATCGGAGCCTTGGAAGATCTTCTTCGTTTTACGATTGCGACAAGCCAGTCTTCCTCATCAACAAATATGTCCCATGGCATGATCACGTCAAAATAACTTATTTTTTGCCTTTGAAGATACGGATATCAAGGTTGGGAAGGGGGTATATTAGGGTTGAGGGAGGGGGATATAAGGGTTGGAGAGGGGGTATTAGGGATGGAGATGAGTTAGGATTAAAGTTGGGGTTAGGGTATCCCAAGATTAAGGGAGGGGGTATAAGGGTTGAGGGAGCGGGATATCAGTGTTGGGTGCGGGGGATATTAGATTTGAGGTGGGGGATATCAGGATTGGAGGTTGGTTAGGGTCAAAGATGGGGTTGGGGTATCCAAAGATTATAGTTTAGAGAGGGTCTATTCAAGTTGGATTTGAGGATATTAGGTTTGGGGTGAGTTAGAGTATCCCGATAATGGGGTTCAAGGATCCCAAGACTACGAGATCTACCACGATACGTTTAAATTTCCTATTTGAGAATGTTCATTCATATTAAATGCATTTCTAATGCAAAAATGTTAAAGTACCAATTCCTCCAAGGGCCGAGTTCACCAAGTGATGAGAGTCGGGTTATTTCCCGCGGTTACGCAATCTGTGATCTAATCACGCAGTGACTGCGTAATCTACGCATGCCTTGACCCCCGTACAACATCAACAAATCACTTGTTAATACTATTAGTAGTTTATTAATTCATATTAATAGTGGTTTATACACTTTAATACGAAATTTCTCGAGGGCCGAATTCACCAAGTGCCCAGTTCACTGGTAATCTTGACTAGATATCACACGGTATAGACCACTGTCCCCCCTATATAGAATCTCTGTCCATTTTTTGAAATAAATCCTGCGTGATGAGAGCTTTTCTATATAGAATAATTAAGGAATTAAACAGAAAATCCTGCGTGACGTTGCCACCAATTCCACTCCGGCTGTCCCCTATGGAATCTCGGTTCATTTTTTGAATTAAATCCTGCGTGATGAGAGCTTTTTTGCATAGAATAATTAGTTAATTAAACGGGAAGTTCTGATTGACGTTGCCACGAAATCCACTCTGGACTCCTGTATTGCAGCGAAGTTACGATCTTAGGGTTAAGTTTTTCAAGTCACAGCTTTGCATGGATACAGAACCGTGTACTGGAAAGTTAGAGTAGTCAGTAACTCAGTACATATTGGGCAAAGGTTTTGAGTTTTGACAGAAGTTCCTAATTTTCAACCTGTTTTATGGTGGCGCAGACAAGCAACGTGGAATTGGTGGCAACGTCACGCAGGATTTACTGTTCAATTACTTAATTATTTTATGTAAAGCTCTCGTCATGCAGGACTTATTTCAAAAAATGAACCGAGATTCCACAGGGGATTGCAAGTATAGGCCCCAATATGGAATCGGTGTCTCGTGCACACCAAAGATTCTACTGATTACACACAGGTGTGACGCTGAGAACCGTCTTGGCACACCAAAGATATTACGCTAAACCGGAGTGGAATTGGTGGCAACGTCACGCAGGATTTTCTGTTTAATTCCTTAATTATTCTATATAGAAAAGCTCTCATCACGCAGGATTTATTTCAAAAAATGGACAGAGATTCCATATAGGACGCTAAACGTACCGGGATTCCAATCCGGTATAGGCCTAGAGCAAAAAGTGAGCATTTGGCTGAATAGCATACACAAAACATGAATAATATTCTGAATATGACTAAGATAGCGAGTGGTAGGCTACGGGTAACCAGTAACCACCGTGTTACCCGTATGTACGCAGGCGGCAGGCCTATATCCAGCATTTCGTGTCCAACGAAATTATGGTCCACTGGTCCTATTTTGCCATTCCCTATTTAATCGCCAGTATCATCAGTCTGTAAATAAAGTTCAGAAACTGCACTGCCTTTGATATGATCAATATGCTAATTATTTGATAAACCCTCCCTACCACTGTAGTAACCATACAATCTACAATGTTGTAATTTCCTCCAGTCATAAAAACCAGAGATCTATTGAAAATCACGATCACGGGACTCGGGGAATCCTGAGGAATCGCGTCTCTCGGCTGTCACCACATGGCCAGAGAAAGTTTTGTTGTTGATGCTTCGATCACTGGCAGGCTGACTAAAATTGCAGTATAGAGACAGTCTCTATAATTGCAGTTACAAAATCACAACTCTCCGCATTGTGTTGATCATGCTCGTTATGCAGTAATCAGAATACAAGCACCTGCTATTGTATGAATACTTGTCAGCCCTCAAGATTTCCAGACCACAATCTGACATCGACCTCGCCCATCAACAATTCAACACATCGCATCGCACATCAGCATCAGTCAGTATCAGCCGCATTTATTTTCGTCGCTTGCTTTTGTCATAGCCTTGGTGAAAAAAATTGCTTTTATTTCGACTTGAATGCGGACATGCTCGTCTACTGTCGGGTGGACGGCGGAATATTGTCTCACACATCAGGTCACAGCTAGAGCGTTGATTTGATGAAAATTTTAATATAAATGACGATGGACGACGGAGCTGTGTTCGCTACTGCAGCATTCGCGGTGCTGGTGCATCTGATGGGATCGGCATAGGCATTATATTCTGTTATGGTAATTCCAACTATTCCATAGACTACTCCAGGTCGCTTCGACACCTTGCCATCTTTTCATTGTATCGCATTTTTGTGGTGTATTGAACTATAGATAACTAACCTACGGATAGATATACAACACCCGTCGTCGCGCTTGCTTGCTTGCTGCTCAACAATCTGAACGGAACGCAACAGTAGCTTTCAGATAACATCAACTTTATTCAATTTGAGGGCTCGGGTCGTCAGCTATGGGATTGGCTATTACGTTGCGTTCAGATTGTTGAGCAGTATTTTCCTCCGAGCAAGCAAGCGTGACGACGGGTGTTGTATATCTATCCGTAGGTTAGTTATCTATAATTGATACCAATGGGGGAGTTCCACTTCATTTTGGACACGCGCTAGCGATGAAGATAACTCGATCCAAATCTGTTTTGTTGCTATATGCTTTACTATGGGACTGGGCTAAACATGGACCTATTTTCGTGTCTAGACGTGCAACGAGGATGGTGAAAGTATCCATATCAATATAAATCATCCATATGGATATCAAATAGCTGTTAGCCGACGAAAATGATGCTATTTCTTGGCGTCTTGTCCTCGTGATAAGTGCTGAAATTATGATTATATCCTTATCACCGACTGCAATGGTTGTATCATTATTAATTTCTCCACTTAGCGGCCAATACTACATCAGGTTGGACTGGATTCAACACAAACCCTTTCTAGATATATTTATGTCATTTCAATACCCGAGTCCTATCCTCTAATCTCATCACTATCCGTTGCTGTTGGTATATTCAAATAATAAAATACTAATAATACCAACTAGATCTCATCCTCTCTGATGATTGACAATAAACGATGAAGCAGTTGTATTGTTGCAGTTATCTTGTTCAATAAAATGGAACAGTTATAAAATGAAGTCGCAAAGCGTATATAGTCTATAAAGCAGAGGTTCTCGAATAATTTTTGCCCGACCCCGAAAATAAATTGTATGGTAAGAACATAAATTTTGTATAATAAAATTCTAAGAAACTTATTACACATGCTCATTTATTACACTATTACATAATTCTTAGGAAAAGGGAATGTCAACCTGCTATTTGAGAAACCCATGTATGGGTCTGCATTAAGACACAAAGCAAAATACTACGGTGGAAACCCAATTGATACAAATAGCATCACCATATCCAAGAACATTCAACGAGAATACTAATATGAAATTGTAGATTGTAAAACACAAAAATGAGCTTGTGAGCCTTAGTCATTCTTGATCATCAAGTTTGAACTTGGAAATCTTGAACCTTTTAGCAAAGTTCATTGCGCTATCAATATAATATGTATCAGATACATATAATAAGAGTCCAGGTAGTAAGCAACCGACAACAATAGTCCTGTTTTGTTCAAGTCATATGAGATCGTTTGCGTCACTGTCTTACAACTAAACCTAATTTCCAAGTCTTTCAGTTGGAAGTACAAAAATGACGCCATCCTTTCAATATCCGACAGTGTTCATGGATATCATGAACGCAATAGAGAGCTCGTAATCCAGACCGGAAACTTTGGTTTCGCCAATAAGTTGCGCATGACAGAAGGTGTACTTGCATAGAATAATTACGAATGAAGCAAAGTTGTGTGTAAACTTGTCACCAATTCCACCCAGGCTCATAATCATCACTGGATTTACTCATCTTACTCACTGATACTCTTCTGGGTTCAATGTCCAACATCTGTAATTCAATCCATACGGTAGGCAACGTACCAGAATGTCAAAGAAGAAGTTGAAGTGACTGTACTTGAAAAAAGTACCGGTACAATATTCAATGGATTTATCATCGGAATAATGGTAGCTTTTCACTACCAACTATCCAATATGCTTCTTTCGATAACGGGTGACACACTATAGATTCAGCTATTCCTTTTTCCAAATTGTTGAATTGTCAGAATAAGATGCCGTGACTGATGACTCTACAGTTTATTCATTTGCAACAGCTTTTGACACTGACGTCTCTTCTGCAACCTCTTTCATTCAAAACAGACGAGGCTGCCTCAATTGAAGTTTCATCAGCTTCAGCGCAATTCAAACGCATGATTTTTATATGTTGTAGGACCTCACAGCCTCATTACATAATTTTTCCTGCCACACAACACTGATGGGTGAACCGATTTACTGCAGGGAATGCAGGATAAATCATGTTGGTGAACTGTTATTCTGCAAACTTTTCCAGGACTAGGCATCCTCCATATACCTCTTCTTCGTAAACGGAACCATCCTCCCGAAAACTTTCTGGTTCTAATTGATGCATCTTTCGATATCAAATGACTGTCGTCCTTACGCAATGAGTAATATAACAACAGCCATATCATATGACTCTAGAAAAATAACAGCATAGTAAGCTGCCTGGATGTCAATGTCCATCACGAGGACAAGACGCCAAGAAATATCATCATTTTCGTCGGCTAACAGCTATTTGATATCCATATGGATAATTTATATAGATCTGGATACTTTCACCATCCTCGTCGTACCTCAAGAGATGAAATTTGGTCCCTGTTTAGCCCAATCCCATAGTAAAGCATATAGCAACAAAACAGATTTGGGTCGAGTTATCTTTATCGCCTCCGCGTGTTCAAAATGAAGTGGAACTCCCCCATTATGATGATGATGATGAACTTCTATTTTTTCAATTTTTTTCATGAAACATCCGTCTGTATTCGATTATAGAGATTGTACAATCTCTATAATTCGATCGTGCCTACGTTTCCCGGAGATGTATGTATCTTCGGATATGAATTCAAATGGTATCCGGTCTTTGAGTCTCCGATGATTCCTTCCGTAATGGTAGCAGCTTATATCTTGTCACCATTATTTTAAATATTGGAAAAATATCGATAACATTCAAAAGGCTTATTTTCCGAACAGAAAGCAATATTACCCGACACGAATGTCTTGGATGACGTCAGAGAGCATGTACTGTGTGAGCACGGCTCCCGATCGAGATCTTCGATTTTCCTTTTTGCGAATGTCAGCTCGCCGATTCGCTGCTAAGGTGGGTTGTGTTCGGTTTTAGTGGCTTAGTGGCACTTTAAACAGTCTTTACAGTCTTTAAACAGTCTTTACAGCCTGCGTAATGTTGCGGCATGAAATGAGATTTAGCAAGAGATCGCACGCCTATGTTTTTTCTCCACAAAATCTGCTATTTTTAAACATGTTCGTCGTGTTAATTTTCCGGTGCAAAATGAATTATTGTATTAGTAAGATCGTAATGTCATCAAATTCATGCACTTCAGATTAATGGTTGGATTTCACCGTTATAGTAGCATCATTTTTTGTTATATTTTTGGGGTTTTCTGAGGAAATGGTGTTCTGTGTAGAAAGTAGGCCTACTCTGTTGGAAATAATACCATCTAAATAGAAGTTGCTTCTACGTCTATATGAGTATATGACTGTAATTTAGTACTCTCATTTTCCAGTTCATCATTTCGGTCGCATAGAAATTATAATGAAATATAGCTTCCTGCTTTTCTGTTCATTTTAGCTGCCGCAAACTATGACTTTTTTCAAGCATATCAGTGGGATCTGTGGGTTTAACAGACTAATTGTTTAGTTCGCCCGGGTTTAGTGTACTTAACTCTTGCTTTATGTAGACTTTATTTTAACTGTTTTACCAATGTATATGTACTGTATTGTGCATATCTTTTTGAATTTATCTATTGCAATATTGTATGATCTAGACCTGAAAAATGCCGAGAGAAATCAAGGAGATCAAGGATTTTCTGTTGACCGCGCGTAGGAAGGACGCAAAGTCGGTCAAAATCAAGAAAAACAAGGAAAACACCAAATTCAAGGTCTGTAAAAACTGCTATTAGATCAGAATCTATTCACATAGACTGTGCTCCATAATTTGAGTACTCGAGTCTAACCCTAATATAGATTTATATGATTCAAGTCACGCAATGAGAGATACTATTATAGAACCGAAATCATACGGCATTTTCCACTAATTGTTGATACATGGTACCATGTTCATTCTGGTTCTCTAGTAGGTGCTGACAATTACCGCTCACCAGTGGCAGTCGAAAATATTCTGGTTCATATCAATTATACTATTCAACTTGTGCTATTATTCTTTAAAAAATGATGGTTTTGATACTCTTCTCCCCATACTGGCAGCCTCGAGACCTCTATTGGTTACGCAACATCTGGATACTTGTCAAACAAATGTATACCAAATTGGTGAAAATAACATATCTGTGAAATTGTGATCCGTCCACAGCGTTGTCACAAAGTGGAATGAAATAAGTATGGTCGAAAAATACTGTTACGGTATCAAATTAACTTTATTGTAATGTAAAGTTGACATTCTTCGCCTCGTCCATAAATTATACATATATGAACTTACCTCATCTCTCTTACTGATCTGACATTGTAATGAGTGATACTTGATTCGTCTAATACTCTGGTCAGAATGCAATCATTCAGATACTTGATTATATCCACCCTTATACGCAGCACACATTCAATTTTTCCCACTCCACCTTTATTTGGAGGTGTGCGGGCTTAACACTATGAATGTATGGCTATAATTCTAGTCTGATTGGGAAACAGGAAGATTTGCAGCTTTGTCAAATTACTCTAGAATTAGGATGACTTGGCATGACTGAATTCGCAAAAATGTAAGAAATTGAATTGGAAATGCAATAACAATAGGCTCAGTTCACATCAAATCATAGTTCAATCGCTTGAGCACAAGAATGGCAGCTGTCTGTTCAGCAAGCTTGGCTCGTTTCACACCAATCGTTCTCAAAACTTTTTTAGCTCTATATGAATGACAAATTTTGCGCACCCTAATCGTCGTTGAACGAAATGCAATCGGAATGCTAGCAATCCCAACATGGTTTGATGGCATGAAAGGTTATGTCTATTGATGAGAGGATTGTCAAATATGAAATCCAGACTATACGCAGAGCAATAACTATGAATTGGAGGTAAATCGCGCATAGAGCGAACAAATTTTTCAGTTGACCGCAGCTTCGCGCTCCCTTGAGATGCTTTCACACACCAGTTTGAGTACCACTGTTTTACAGCATACAGTTCTCCTGTTGCATTTTTCAGGAAAACTAGAAATTCGATCGGAATTCAAATAAAAACATGAACATTTCACAAGTCCGATTAGCATTTTGCTCTAATTAGACAACTAGAATCATCTATTTGTGGATTTGTCCAACTCTGATTTTGGTGACAAAAGTGACATGTGTGTTTATTTGTCATCACAGATGTGTTTGAGCAATGTTTTTGAGAGAATTTTTGACCACGTAGGCTCATTTAAAAACACTTTATTATTTGCAGGTGCGATGCAGCAAATACCTGTACACTTTGGTGATCCAAGATAAGGACAAGGCAGAGAAACTCCGGCAATCCCTTCCTCCGAGTCTCAGCGTGAAAGACATCAAGGGTTGAATGATGTCGCTGTGCCAATAAAAACTGAATATTGTAAACCTTGCAATTGCTTGTTCGGTGTTGAACTTGAGTATGGTTGTTGAAGGGTGTTAACTAGAGCCCGACCAGAAGTACTCAAGTTTTCTCAGCTTGCAGTACTTGCCAAAGTAGAGCTCATTTTATTCTACTTGGTCAAATTTTCTTCACAGTACGTCCAGTGGAAGTATCATGTTTTCTGGTAAGAGAGCAATACCAAGGGGTCACTGTACCGCCGTGTATTTAGAGCAAATCGATCATGTGTATCACATGATGTGGCCAATATATATATATGTCGACTTTTTCAATTAGATTAAATAAAAAAGGGCAAAAGAAAACAGGATACAAAAGAACATCGAGATAATCTGTTTTGGGCTCGTGTTAAGCGTCTCCAACGTAGGCGGTCGTGGGCGTCTTCAAGCGACAGCCCGCGTTGCGCTAGATCAGTCTTCATTGTCGAGCGCCATGTTTCCGATTCCAGCCACCTCTGCGTCATGGCTCCGTGGGAATGTGATTGATGATGGCGGCGGCTGGTTGCTCGTCTTGATGCCGCACTAGATGGCCGATTAGGCGGAAGCGTCGTTCAGCTGCCAGTAGACGGCATGGGACCGTTCCTGTGAGTTCTCGCAATGCGTTCGTGGATATATGCTCCGGATGGTGAATGCCGAGTGCATAGCGGAGGAGTGCGTCGTAGTTGGTGGCCAATGGGAGTGTAATTACATGTGCCTTTTAAAATTAGATTTGGAAGAGCAACTTCTACTTGGAGCAGTTTCGGACTGACTCGGGAAGCTCATGCTTGATAAGCCTTTGATCACCTATAAAAAGGTTACCATACGTCCTCTTTTGGGAGGAGTTGTCTTCTTTTTTGAAAGTGTCCTCGGAGGACGCCCGAATCTCCTATTTTTTGAGATTTTGTTCCAAGTTTATTCATAAAATTTCATGACTCCAAATTATCACAAGACTGCAATACAATGAATGATAGGAAGATGCCGAAACGACTAGGAGTAGACACCCACCTAGGCCTAGGCGATGTAAAGAGGAGGCATGCACACTGAATGAAAGTTAAAGAAGCTAATAGAAAGTGGCAAGTGACGGAAGGCGAGTCCTTTTTTGGGGGGAATTTCGGTTAAATGCTGACTTTTTTTTAGTCAACCAACTGATAATGTGAAAGAAAAACTGTATTTCGGGCGCTAAGTGAGGAAGTTGACCTTTTTTTAGTCAACCGACCACGAAGTGTAAAAAAATTACCATTTTTTCAGTATTTTCATCCGGTATTGCGATTCTGAAAATTTTGAAAGCGTCCTCTTCAGATTTCCAAATTATGGTAACCCTAACCTATAGGCTGGATTGCCATCGACATGGACCTAAAAATTAGAGGTCGACCGATTATCGAAATGGCCGATTATCGAGGCCGATATTTAGAGCTTTCCCGATCATCGATATCGGCCTATGAAGGCCGATATTGCGGCCGATATTTTATATTTAAAAAAAATTCAAAATTATTGGAAATTCAATGCTCCGTCTTCTCAATCTCAAGAAATCGACGACGTAAAGAGTGATATATGACAGATTTACCCTTGCAGGACGAATTTAACTGGGTGAGCATGCAGAGAAACTATGCTTCCTGCATTACAATCTACCTTTTCTGTACTGATCTGCAATTCTGTATCATGTTTTGTTTTTTGGGTTATCCCAATTTTCAACGAATGTGCACAAATAAGCAATAATTATTTTCAATATCAGCTTTCTCGTTTGTTGTTCAACTTTCTGTGGCATGAACAAGTGCCATCTGGCCTAATATAGAATATCTTTGGTGAAATTTTTCTCTGCTCCTTCCATAATAATATCGGCCTATGATATCGGTTATCGGCCTGTGAGTGTGCCGATATATCGGTATCGGTATCGGCCTCTAAAAATCAATATCGGTCGACCTCTACTAAAAATAAGGACAGTCAAATATAGACTACATTAGCATTAAAAAGCGTTGTTGTACATAGGCTACTCTGTGTGAGTTGAAATAGCAGTCTTTCTTAGGGATTCCAGGCTAATGTCACAATTGCAGATATTGCAATGTGCGAAACACTCGCCCGTCAAGCTTCGTTTGGTACCTTTGAATTCTCTCTCATAATCGTCACGAATGACGTTTTTACGTTTGCTCATATTAACCAATCAGATTTAGTCTTTTTAGGATATAAACCTAAAACTATATAATTTAGATATGAGATGATTTATAGCTGTAGTAGGCCTACTTCTTAACCCGAGTGTCGACTGCATTGCTCCTTTTTTCACTACGAAATAAATGTTGCTTTACCACAGCTTATTCTGCTGCAGACTACAGCAGAAACCTGGTCCTGCCGTTTACTGCTAAAATCACGTCCGCTGCGATAGCTTGGTACAGCCGAAACTGCTATACCACTCACGGACATCTATCTTGCCACTTAAAAGTATAATCCTGTGGTAAGTACACCACGGGTGTTCCTTTCATTTATGATGTCATTTAAATCACGACACGAAAGCATTATTTTAGAATATTATGCAACACGGATACCAGAGGAAAACGATCGAAGTTCTGTAGTTGTTGAAAATAAGAGAAAATAAGGACGCAAGTTGAAAACAAGGACGTTTCTTAAAAATATGGACAGTTTAGTTTTCTAAGACCTGATGGCCTTTCAATCAGAGGTGGTCAGTAACGAAGTACTTCTACTTTTTGGAAGTACTCAGGTAGTTTTCCTATACTTCTGGTACTTACTCAAGTAGATCTGATTTCCTCTACTTCTACTTCGTAATATTTTGCGATCAACTTACTTACTTTTCGCTATTTTCAGTTTGTCAAGTAGAAGTAGTTCAAATTCCAATACGAAAGATAGCCTGAGGATTTTCGGGGCTGTTTTTACGGAGTACCAACATTTAATATTTGCGCTTCGTGCACAGTAGTTATGGAGTGACAAATATGTTTTCACGAAAGTATCAGTGACTGTATAATTTAGGTACCGGATTGCTTGGTTCCGCTCACACCGCATTGTCGCCCATATCAAATATTTCATCACAGTAAATACGGCCCAACCGTTTGAAACTAGTTTCGCAATCTAGCAATTATACCTATCATATCGTGATCTAGCAGCCCATGACGTGTCCTGCTAATCTGTAAAATCCAGCTTTTTTCAAGCCAAACTACTTCGTAAGGACAGACAGTTCCAACCAGAAATGAAGATAAATAGTATAATTCTAACATTATGTGGGTAAACACCTAATTTGCATACGTTAGGTCAAATTTGGTCAAAATTAAGATTTTTAAGATAAAACAAAGTCAAAATTAAGTTTTTTTAGGTCAAAATCTTCCATTTTTCAGATAAACAAATCGTTGCGCCAAGAACAGTCTTACTTTTAAGGCGCGTCATGTTGAGTCATTTTCAATTCACCACCGAGTTCGAGTCTTAGAGTTGAAACTCAAGTGAAGTCCAAGTCATATTGTTTCTCATTCAAGCCATTTTTTTAAAACTCTGCTTGGGTGAATCGAATCCGTCGCATTCATAATATACTAATTTGTCTCGCTCTTAACCAGTAAAGAAGTACTCAAGAACGTATTGTTTGCTTGCATTAATTCCATCAGCGTAACTGTAACCCTTCTTTGGGGTAATATTTGAACTCGTCTTTTGGTACCAAGGAAGTGTTTCAAAATCTCTGCTCCTTTAAATTAACAACGTTCAAATGCATCCGACTACTCCGCGGGTCGGCACTTTTTTGATATTCATGGTGCTTCGAGTTTCGACTGCATTGGTCATTTTACACCAGGCCGATCTACTTTATTTTTGATTCCGTATTTACCGACTTGTAGCACGGCCCACCTCTAGGCTATTTATATGACACCGCTGAGGCGGATCACGAGGCGAGGAGGAGCCCAGATAAACTTCCAACACATAGATAAGAATTCTGGAGTCGACCTCGGTCGGATTAGCACCCGTATACAATGGTGTTGCAGCTGTGGATTACACCACTACGCTATTTCGCCACAACGCACTCATTTGTTGGGGCTCTCTATCGCCTCAAAAATTTCATTCCTCATCAAACTCTCAGATCAGTCTACTATGCCCTAATTCAGTGCTATCTCATTTATGGGATCCTAGTTTGGGGACCTGCTGCGAAAAAACATCTGCAGAAATTGCAAGTCCTGCAAAACCGAGCCATACGAATTCTCTGTCGGAAATCTGAATATGAAAATTGTAATAGCATGTATCGAAGCGTTGGAATATTGAAAGTGGGAGACATTTTCAAATTTGAGGTAATGAAATTTATACATAGCTATCATCAGGGTGAACTGCCACCATATTTTGATAATCTGTTCAAGATACTTTAAGATACCCACCAACATCATACCAGATTTTCTGTTAGGTTGTCTCTGTCTGTGCAACACCACTCTACCAGTCTAGTACAAAATTCAATCAGTTTTATTGGTGTCAATGTTTGGAATAAGCTGTCACCTAATCTCCGTAGTTTAGACTCTTGTGCTTTTAAAAAACAATGTTTTCATTCTCTTATCTCTAACTACCGCTAAATTGAATTTGCATTGTATTTCGAATTGGTCCGTGATACTGTGTCTTGTTTTTCTTTTCCTTCGTTAGTTTATTTTATTTTATTTTTATTTATTAGTTATCGACTGTGAAAATTGCTCCTGTCCTGGGTGGCTCGTCTCTGAAGACTTTGTCATATCGAGCCTCCCGTTTACCTTGTATCTCGCATTTCACTGTTACATTTTTGTAGTGTAATGTTGATATGAAAAGTATACGAGAATTCTCTCTCTCTCCCTCTCTCTCTCTCTCTTGTTGGTAAGAATTTCGATTATCAAAATATCTTAGACGTCAGATTATAGTATTGTTACTTTGTATAAGTAGGGCATTTGGATCTACAAATAATGCGACTTATCTGCTATTACGAAGTCGTTATCGAATTCTATAGAACGGCTTATCGGATGAATGCGAAGCCTGTATTTCAGCGTAATATCAGAGCTTGAATAACAAAGTTCCTACGATTCATGGCGATGAATACATTAGTAAGTTGTTGAACAGACCGAATATCAGGGTTGTAACCCAAGTGACAATAGGCTCCGTGTCACAAGTAGGCTACATTTCAGTTTCATAGTTTTGACTCGAGTCAAGTCGAGTCATTTTCAATTCAACAACGAGTCAAATACGAGTCTAAGGTCGAGTCCGAATCAAGTTGTACTGTTCACTGTTCAGTCTCGAGTTCAAGCTAGGCTCATCTCACTTTCTGACTAACTCTTGTGTGATATTGAATGTGTCACATGTACAATGTACTCTTTATTCTCACATTTAGCATGTTTATCAAAACCGGTAAGAGACCCTATAACAATCGAAAAAAGCTGTCATATCAAATTATATCATTTTAATCAAGTCATATGGATTGGTCGAGTCATTCTTCGTAATGACAAGTCGAGCCAATACACAAAGAGACTCAAGTCGAGTTGAGTCAACGAAAATAGTGATCTGAGTCAATACAACCCTGCCAAATATCCCATTCCTATATCATTATATCATGGGTATATAAAAAAATATTAGTTACGTGAAAACTCAACAAAGAGGTTTCATATCCGTGGTTTTCTCTGTAGTAAGATTCGACATCGACACTTGGCGTCAGATCCGAGTAAATAAATCGACAGAAAATAGTCCCAAACAAAATATGTAAAGTATGCATTAAAATCAGGCGAAGTGTATCTGCATATCGTGACAAGCTGTAAGTCTAAAAATCATATCATTCACTATATACGTTCTAAACATGGAAAACAAGAAAAGTCCCAGCTTTTCCAAATTAGATTAGAATGACAGCTTCAGAGTTTTCTGCATTAATTCGCAAAAACTTGGAGATTGAAATCAATTCCGGATTACAAAGAATAAAACAGAAATCAAGTTCGGTCCATGTCAAATCAGACTTCATTCCCATAAGCATGACAATAACAAAGGTATGTACACTGCTCGTGTCGCGCTGTACAATTCTCGTGTAACATTTTCATGAAACCAGAAATTTGTTTCCAATTAAAATTAGAGCGTAGAAACAGTTCACAGATTGCACCAGAATTAGATTACAGGGATTTCGCTGCAATCAGCCAAATTAGACAAATAGATTTCTCCATTTTATGGATTTCTGTAGTTGTCCAGGTTTGTATGCAACGCGATATTGGTTTTATGCACAAGTCTATAAATCTGGAAGAGAAAAATGCGAGTAGTTTCCGATCATTGGTATGAAACAGTAGGTCTTTCTCGCTTTAAACCAAAATTCCCAGCAGCATTTCAACTGATATCACAAAGTTCGACGACCATTTCCCCGTCACAGAAACCACAGCTTTAACGTCCACGAGCACGAAAATCGTGACCCCATTCGGATAGTTCGGAATTTTGCGGATGCTAATTCAATCCAAGTAAAAGTTCAATTCAACATATCCGCTATACCAAGTATATAATGTGCGATCAGCAAGATTAAACCATGAATTGGGAGATCCATGGAGTGCTGTATAACCTTGTAAGAGGGCCCCATATGTTTTTAATTTTTTCATTCCGTATAAAACATGGGTGCATAGTCTGGATCTATGGATCCCTTCGGAGTATGAATGCATCAAATCAGGGTTCGTGATGCATAGTGGAATTATATGGAATTTAGAGCCAAAATTACTTCTCGAAGTAACATATCACGTGCATTATTTCTTGGGCGGATTTACACAACTAGGGAATTTTCTGATTTCATAGCAACATATTTTTTCATAATTTAGTATGTCTACACCCTCTCAAACAATCGTAACAGTAAAGATATCAAACATACGCATAATTAACAGAATTAGTTGATCCGTCTTCGCAATTATGAGGAAAAAGTTTATGTCATTTCTTTCGCTTGGGCTGTTGAGTTCTGTTTGTTTTTTGATTAGTTTAATTAAAAAACCCCACGGGACTGCGTTACAATGAAAAGAGAGGAAGTTTTCGAAACGACTAGGAGTAGTCTTTGAAATCAGTCACCCACCTGGTCTCAGGCCTGGGCCGTTGGGATGCTTTAATATAGTGCGCGTAATACGACCTGCTGGTGCGAGACTACTGGCCCCACAAAAATGCTGGGAGCAGTACAAGAAATGAGAATTTGAAATAGTTTACGTGTAACGAAAGTAGTTTTATTGCGGTTCGGTCTGGAACGTGTGAGCGATATCAATATTATTTGAGTATAGCGAATCTTATCCAGTATTTCACGAAATTCATTCATTAACCACAATTTCACGCATGAAATGTGTGGAAGGCTGATGGCAATACATAAATCAGTCTTGCGTTTGTGAATTGCGTAATCCGGAGTGTCGTTCTGTACGGAAAGAGTGTGTTTGCTTGTGTACCGTAAGTGTGAAGGGTAGCGATGAAGTAGCCAGTGTCAGAAGAAGTGTTGCACACCCTGCGGGGGTTCGAGGGCCAGACTTCTACAAACTACTGCATTTCCAAGATGCTCAACTAGAACTAGAACCTAGAAATTGAGGTGTAATCCACTGCTGCAACACCAATGGGTTGCGAGTTCGAGTGCGACCGAGGTCGATTCCTGAATTCCTATACCTAAGTATTGGAGATTTATCTAGGCTCGCCCTCACCATCTCATCCGTGCAAGCGGCGTCTTAAAAAAAAGCCTAGAAGTGGGCTGTGTGCTACAAGTCGGCAGATACGGAATAAAAATAAAGAATATTGGCCTGGTGTAGATGACCATGTCGACAAACTCCATGAATACCACAAAAAATAAACCTAAAGCTAGAACTACTCACTTTTCAAAACTCGCAACTAGAACTAGAAATAGAACTAGAACCACTCACTTTTCAAAACTCGCTACTGGACCCAGAACTAGAACTACTCGCTTTTCAAAACTCGCAACTAGATCTAGAACTAGAACTGCTCACTTTTCAAAACTCGCAACTAGAACTAGAACTGGAATTACTCACTTCTGAAAACTCGCAACTGGAACTAGACCTAGAACTACTCACTTTTTAAGACTAACTAGTAAACCTACAATTAGAACTGCTCACTTTTCAAAACTCGCAACTAGAACTAGAACTAGAATTACTCACTATTCAAAATCCGCAACTGTAACTACTCAAAAAATCAGTATTTAGTTGACCATCAACTAACGAGGTTGATAGTTTATGCAAGTCTGTTCGAGGCGCCTGACGAGGTGCTGTGCTGATCATGGACAGGGGGAGCGAGATATTTTAATGAAAGCGCAAGGGCTACGAGCGCTAAAAAGGTTAAGAAATATTAGTATAAAAGAATACACCGAACTCAAGTTTTCACAATCTTGTTCGGAACCTCATCTCCGAGTAGCTCAGATAGGGAAAGCGGGTATGATTTAACCCCCAATAAAATCCCTTGTATCCTTTTTTGTTGAAATTTCCGTTCAGATTGGCGGTGGTGCATTGACGATACCACCAGCCTCCTTCGCGGGACTTTGCGCAATTTACCTCAGCCCAAGCATCGTTATCGATGTCTTTCGTTGAAAATTGCATGTTGTTTAGACGTGCCAGTGTATCGAAGTGTCCGGATACGTTAAGTCTGTAGTTGTCGGAACCGTTTCCTACTTTGAAATTGCTGGATAATAAGAATTATCACGAATGTTGCATAAATCCAATCAGAAATTAGAGTTCGGGGCTTTATGATAACGACATTGAGACAAAACAGTGGCAGAAGTCCCAGCACCAGGGCTGGGCACAATAAATCGAGTACTCGAATAGGAATCGAGAGTATTTTCTGCAATGATTCGAGCAGAGTGGTGATAAATGACTTTCAGGAGCACTGAAATTATACAAACTTCATTTATCAACGGAAATTGAAGTTTCCACCGTGGAAACTTTGAAGCCTATATTAGTCGTATCGCAGCATACGAATCATGCAGTGCACAGCTACGTTAGTGGAAATGACATATCTGTGATGTCGTGATCAACCTACAGCGTGGTCACAACGTGTACTGAAATAGGCGTGGTCGAAAAAAGACCAAATTATCTTGAATGTGATGTACACCTGCATGCCATTATATTCTTTCTAGTTGCGTATAAGGTATAAATTCCAGCTCTGCGCATTTTCAATATGGTTATGATTTCTTCCGAATACCCGAATACTCGATTCGACTTAACGTTTAACTCTCAACTCATACACCGATCACTCATGTACTCAATTTTGACAAGGCCTACTCATCGAGAGGCCTTATTTTTATATCATATGATCGTGTATTAAGGTTATTGCTCGCAATACAGACTCAAAGTATTTCAAAACGCAAATCATAATACTCTCTGTGCATTCACTCACAAGCCAGTGGTTTTCAACCAGTGGACACCTTTTTCATGTTTATTCAATAATTTTTTATACATATATGTCCAAGTCGGCGTGGACATTGATGCATTGAAATAGCTCTTGCCTGTATTTAGCCACCCAATCAATTTCTTTATCTTTCCTGATCATGATGATTTCCAATTCCATATTTCCCTCGTTGGTCAGTTCATGCAATTCCTTAATTCCTTGAGACAAACGTTGTGAAATGATAGAAGGCGTTGATTTTCAAGTAAACTGCTTTTCCAGGTAAAAATGCATGAAACCATAAACCGCTACACGACGTAGATTGCTTCGTTCATTACAGAGTGAGCTTTATTCCTCAGATACTAGCCAAGTTAAGATCGAATAAATCGTACAACTTTAAAGAGTCAAATGTAATACAAAACTTTCTTACCGAGCCAGAAATCGCCGTCACGATTCCCGAATCCTTTCTCGTACTCAGTCCAATTTCGGTAGAAACTTACGTTTCCGATCATTCTTCGCTGGAAAACCTACAACGTAATTCAGTAAACAGTCAAAGTATCAGATATCGCGGGAATTCTCTTCTCTTCATCTTTTGAGGTTTTGGTTCACAATGTTATGCCGCCTCGACCTTTCTTGAACCAAGCAGTTAATGACGTGACAAAAACTCGATCTTTGAAACATTTACAATTCTACTCACAATTCTACTCACAATTCTACTCACAATTCTACTCACTACACTTCTCATTTTTCGCTCTGAGTTGAATTTCCTTTTGCATCATCGACATCCTTTCCGGACCCTTCATGAAACGTACACATAATAGATCAATCAGCGGTGACGTAAAACTACTATTATACCAACCCCACAATCTCCGTTCGAGATCCACTTGCCGTTGACGTATCGTCTCACGCAAAATTGTGCTAAAAGTAACAAATTTCCAACCGATTCGAGGAGGGTTGGTTCGATTTGTTTGAAATAAGGTCAGATTTGTTTAAAATGAGGTCAGTCTCATGTTTGAAATGAGGATAGTCATGTTAGAAATAAGGATAGTAATGTTTGAAATAAGGATAGTCGCTATATTCTCTATAAGGTCAGTTGCAGAACCAGGCACGATTTCCCAGTAGTAACCCAGTCCGAACACATCCCAGACATGATATCCGAACACGACCCAGACACCATGTCTGAATGACAACACAGGCCAAACACATCTAAGACACCATGTCCTAATGGCAGCACATGCCGAACACACCTCAGACATGATGTCCGAACACGCCCAAGACATGATGTCCTAGTGTCAACACAGTCCTAACACACCCCAGACATGATGTCCGAACACGCCCCCGACACGATGTCCAGGTATCAACACAGGCCGAACACACCCAAGACATCATGTCCTAATGGTAGCACATGCCGAACACACCTCAGACACGATGTCCGAGTGTCAACACAGGCCGAACACGACCGAGACACCATGTCAGAACACGCGCAAGACATGATGTCCGAACACGTGCCAGACACGATGTCCGAGTATCAACACAGGCCGAACACGACCAAAACACCATGTCCGAACAAGCACCAAACATGATGTGCGAACACGCTCCAGACACGATGTCCTAGTGTCAACACAGGCCGAACACGGCCAAGACGCCATGTCCGAACAAGCACCAAACATGATGTGCGAACACGCGCCAGACACGATGTCCTAGTGTCAACACAGGCCGAACACGACCAAAACACCATGTCCGAACAAGCACCAAACATGATGTCTGAACACGCGGCGAGTTGGGACATCATGTCTGAGGTGTGTTCGGCATGTGCTGCCATTAGGACATGGTGTCTGAGATGTGTTTGTTCTGCGTTGTCATTCAGACATGGTGTCTGGGGCGTGTTCGGACATCATGTCTGGGATGTGTTCGGACTGGGTTACCACTGGTAAATCGCGCCTGGTACTGCAACTGACCTCATAGTGAATATAGCGACTATCCTTATTTCAAACATGACTATCCTTATTTCTCACATGACTATCCTCATTTCAAGCATGAGACTGACCTCATTTCAAACAAATCTGACCTTATTTCAAACAAATTGAACCAAACCTGGTGACCGATTCGAATTCAAATGCGAATTCTTCATATACCTGATGAACGCCGGTAGATCACGGATCCGATCGTCAAAAGTATCCAGATGTGGAGCGGCATTTTCATATTTCACATAAGCTGTCGTGACGTTGTGTATCCTACTGAACGTAATAAGATAGGCGATATTGGGTAGATGACTGTACAAGTGTATATGCGTAGCATTTTATTAGGGCAGTGCACAATGATTCGAGCACCTGAATCTGAATCGAGTATTCATTCTAATGCAGGGGTGTCAAACTCAACTTCGGTCGCGGGTCGGATTCAAGAGTTCCAATCGCTCGCGGGCCGACTAGTCAAATAATTCCAATATTTACCTCGAAATCCATATATTTGTTTTCAACTGGAATGCTTTCTTATTATCAACGCTATGCAAAATAGTATTCTCCATTATATGATGTATCATGTGGCAGACTTGTACAACTATATAATTCTAGTTGTCTAATTTCACTAAATTTGAGCGAAATGCCAGTAATCTAATTCTAATATAATTTGTGAAACGTTTCGATGCTTTAATTCCAATTCTAATCTAATTCATGAAATGGTCCTATGTGCTAATTCTAATTCTAATCTAATTTATTGTTTTCCGGAAAATACCTTGTGGTCCGCGGCAATTTGCAGCGAGTTAACAAAAATATCCTTCTCGCGCAGGAAAATCCAGTACCAAAAGCCACCATCGCATTACTTATGCCGTACTTGCAATCATAGTAGTAATTGTGACGAATAATAGCCATGCGTTAGTGCAACTCCGAAGCCGTTTCAGCTAGTGCGGAATAGCGTTGTTGGCCACAGGCGAATATCATATTTTGAAATACCAACAATAATACTTTACTTTTACCGGACCACGACTGACCTATCGATCTCGCTTCCCATGACATGCCGCCCTATTTCTTGTCGCATTCTTCTTCTATACTATCTTCTTTACTTTCATTCAGTGTGCATGCCTCCTCTTTACATCCCCTAGGCCAAGGTGGGTGTCAGATTCCATAGACTACTCCTTGTCGCTTCAACATCTTCCTGTCTTTTCATTGTATCGCATTTTTGTGGTGTATTGAACTGATAAAATTGCTAATAAACCAATGATGATGATGATGATTCACGTTCCTCCAAAATCACAAATCAGATCGCCGGCCGCATGTGGCCCGCGTCTTTGTGACCCCTGCTGAGTGCAAAGCGAGCCAAGCGTGGTGAACAGACGCTAATCATTATCGTGGTTATGGGAACGCACTGTGATTTGATACCAACTGAACTTGATTTTTGCCGCATTTATTTCTCATTCACAATTTCATTCCATTTCCAAGTTTTTTTTTGCGAATTCAGTAATTCTAATTCTAATCTAATTTAATTTGGAAAAGCTGTGTAACTTTAATTCTAATTCTAATCTAATTTTGAAAAATTGTGTACCTCTAATTCTAATTCTAATCTAATTTCGAAAAACTGCCTAGCTTAATTCTAATTCTAATCTAATTTGAAAAAAACTGTAACTCTAATTCTAATTCTAATCTAATTCGGAAAAGCTGGAAATATTTTAGTTGTCCAAGTCTGCATGTGGGCCGAGGACTCTATTCGAGCAACACCGTTATTCGCAAACAATAGAATTGACAAAACTACGATAATTGGCCGATTGGATACAGCTATAAGCCACCAAAACAGTGAGTTAGACGAGAATAGAAGTTGGAATATTTCTATGATTCCCTTGTTTTAGTCGAGATGCCTCGTTGGCCCCGCGTATTCGTAGTCGGGAATACAGGAGATTATAAATTGGAATTTTGTTCAATATTTTTTTTATCAACAATTCACCGATCTATAGTTTCTATGAAGACCGTGGCTGGTGTCTTTTGGGTCAGAGTAAGGTGAAATAGCATAGCGACCAAAGATATTTAAATTAAATTCTTTGTGCATCTATGATATTCTCCTTATATTTTACATGTAACGGTTTCGGATTGTCGTTTCCGCCTCTGTGAATAACTATTATTTGGCCCATTTTTTCAATAAACTCTGAATGAACTGAGTGTGTACTTTTTGTCTTCTCAAAATGTAGTGTCAATGTCGTCGTCTTGTTCCTTATGGTTACTTGACTGATAACTTGAAACTGTCGACAGATGGTTCTAATGTGAACTTTGAACATGCTCGACATTTGCTGTCTTGATGGATGATATTATTTACGTCGAAGTATGTTTATTGCTAACAATCTCACCTTCTGTTATAAATCTGATGGATAATGCGATGATTTTTCAATATTCTAAGAATGGCCTCGCGGGCCGGATGAAATGGTCTGGCGGGCTAGATGCGGCCCGCAGGCCGTATGTGTGACAACCCTTCGAGTTGGGCGATGACAAATGAATTTTTCGATTACTAGAATTATATGCTGCATTGCCACTAAGAGTTAATTTATCAACGAGAATTGCGGCTTGGATACTATTTTCCGCTGTGGAAGGCTGTAATCCTCGATTGGTCGTGCCGCAGCATACGAAACATGTATTACAAAGCTATGCAAATTAATGGAATTGAGATTTCTGTGAAGTCGTGATCAACTCACAGCATTGTCACAAAGTGCTATGCAATGGGCATGGTCGAAACAACACCACATAATCTTAAATGTGATTTAGAACTGACATTCTATTATTTTTATTCTCTTGAACTTCCCACACATCACTCATAATGATCTGACGTTTAAAATAGCGTTACCGAAATACTCGACTCAACTCGAACCCTAATATTTGATTCATGACATCAGCTCTAAAGATAATGCTACCATAACTTAAAATGAGCCATACACACAGAAATGGCTTTCTTGGTACAGCATTCGCTGATTTATCCCGAATAGCATTTTTTTCTACACAGCCAACTTTTTCATCGATTGCAATATAGCTTTGCAATGGTAGTTAGATACGTTACTGCGGTGACTGTAATTTTGAGGAAGTCAAGCTCACTGGTATCGTTTATGAAATACCTGGCACCGCGTGACTCATTCTACGAAGCATCGCATCTGATATTCTGAACTAAACGAGGAAGCGTTGACTTTCGAAGAAATATGAAATGGTATTTTTCCATCAGAACACCGACGTCAACCATTTTACTGATGAGTTTTTGTGTAGGGGAGATGTGGGACGGATGAGACAATGGCACCGAAAATACTTGAAAAATGATCCATAATAAACCCATGATTACACTCCATGAATTTGTCTACAATTGCATGCTGGCGGAATCACTGCTAACATGCAAATTACTTCGACATGCGCGAGTTAGTGGGTCTGTGACGGATGTTTTCTGTTTTGGAGGGTGTAAAATAAATTCCGAACGACGCATAAATTTGTCAGGCTATATGAAGACACATATTATTTTGTTCAACACCATCCTTGATAGGAATTTTTTCAATTCAATTACAAAATTTATATAATGGAGGCCGATGATATCTAAGCCAAATCAAGCAAAATAGTTGGACCAACTAATCATGCAACAACAGAAACACGCTTACATACAGATATGTGCTGTCTGTAATAACGACCTGTGGTGTTTTATCGCGGTAGCTTATATATTAGAATTATTAAGCAGCAAGAAAACTTGGAACATTTGACTTGGAGCGTCCGTCTCATAGGTCCCCATGTCGTGTGCCCTTCGACCAACCGGGTGGGGACCGATGATAAGTTCCAGCACAAATTTTTAAGGGTTCATAAATATTTTTTGAAATGTGGATATTAATGTATGCAGCCGCGGTAAGTAGAGCTTGTATCAAAGTGTTAAGCCATTGCTGTGAGCACGAAGCAATATTTGTAAGCAGTTTATTAGGACTTCGCTTAAATGAACTAATACCTTGAATAGGATACTCGCAATACCAACAGTTGAGACAACAGCAACATAGACGAAGAACAGTTCTCAGTACGCGGAACAGGTAGACAGTCTGCAATCATTATAGTCCACGCCAGTACATTACGACGAATGATAATCAACACAGAAAGGTAATCACAACAAAACTGAAGTCGGAATCAATTTACCAACAACCACACAACATTCACCCCTCCTTATTTTAATGAGGCACTCGGCTTGTTCGCAGTGGCAGCTCGTGACAATATGGCAACACGTTACGAACACACCCTAGGCTCGAAGTCCTAGTTGCAAAACTGTCCAAACGCACCCAAGACATGATGTCCCGAACACACCCCAGACACGATGTCCGAGGGGCAAAACAGTCCGAGCTCATCTCAGACATGGTGTTCGAATGGCAACACAGTCCGAACACACCCCAGACATGATGTCCGCACACACCCCGGACTCGATGTCCGAACACGCCCTACTAGTACTGTATTTCCATGTACAAATGAAGTGTGCTCTTGAAACTGCAATTTCATCACTTTACAGTCTAAAAACCAAAATCAAACAGCTATGAACGAATTCTCCTTGAAGCAAACTTTCATTTAAGATCGTTTTTTCCAAAATATATTAATATGTTTTTGAGCAATCCGCAGTCTAAATCGTGTAACGCCTGACTGATTTTAGATTTCCCCCTCAATTTAACCTTTGGCCCTAACCTACAGGGCATCAAATTTCACTTGGAAATGTGGACGATCAGACAAGCTTCAAATAAATCCAAGTGCGGTATCTCAACTGTCGTCCATCATCTAGCTACACCTTCTTGAATATTTCATTAAAAAAAAACCGAGATGTGCAGACCTGAAATGAGCAGAAAATTGTCAATTTTCAAAGTGGCGTAACTTTTGACCCCGAAGTCCAATTTTCATAAAATAAAGTTCATCCTGTATCAAATTGGCTCCTCTGTGTGTGTACCAAATTTCAGGAGATTTGAAGAGGTAGTGATGTGAACATCGGTTGTCTGTGTATGGAATGGCCCAGTAACTTCATGATGGTACGGTAACATGAATTTGCCGGCAACTGTGATTTTAACGTATGTGCCACGAGAGGTCCGCCGGTGAGCTGTGACTTGAAGTGTGGTAACTGCGTAAACGGCGTACGGAACAAAGATTCAACACGATTCATGTTCGCACTAGACCTGGAAATGACTATAACTCGAGACTAGAGATAGCGTAAGCCTAAGTGGAAAGGTCAACGAGTTCGGACAGATACGCAATTGTTATCTCATAGATTGGGCCTGTCATATTGAATCCAAAACATCATTCTGAAGAACTAAGAATAGTAGCCTCGGAAATTCGGTCTCGGTACAGCATAGGAGATTTTGGCCTTCAAACTGGAGACTGTAACACGACACATACGGCTTTATTACTGTCTATAGGTCTGTTGCGAAATCGCCTTTGGAAAATATATTACCGAATAAATACGTGAATGAAAGCTTTAAACTTATTACACTGTTACATGACATCATCGAGAAGTGGTCTCATGCCCTTTTTCGGTATGGTACACTGTCAAAATTAATGCGAACAGACCAGCACCAAACTTTGCGTAAAATTTACTGAGGAATAGGCTGATCAAGTGATCAGCTGTTAGCTGCCCTTGAAAACGAAATAGCTATCTCGCTTGACAGCAGGGGGTTGTGAGCAAATGGCTTGAAGGCCACAATTTCACGGTGAAATTAACATTGGAGAATATAATATCAAAGTAAATATTTGAATGCAAACTGAGAATGATATCATCATCTCAGTTAACTTTACCGCAGATACACCGGCTTTTGCGTGAAATCCGCAATGCGTTATATGCTAAAGTGTCAGATCTGAGCACATCTCTACCATACTCGACCTTGATAACGAAATTACTGCCCTAATCACTGAGTATCAACCTTGAGACTTGGCACAGCGTTCGATACTAAAACCAAGACATACCATGCAAAATCTTATGACGGATCTAGGTAAGGAGCATCGTTAAAATCAATAGATACCAAGACTGGCTTTGCTTTTAATCTGTTAGCGATAAATAACGAGTCAGCTCTCACTCGAATTAGGAAAAGAAATTACCACTAACACAGTTCAGTGACAAACTTAAAGCTTGGTACAGCGTTTGATATTAACATTAAGACTTACCGTGCCAAATTTCATAACCGATCTCAGTATTGAACATCGTCAAAATCAATGGATACCAATACCGGCTTTTGAGTAAAATCTGTTAGCGATACATGACGGATCAGCACACACTCAACTTCGGAAACGGAATTACTACCCTAAACTTTAAGTAGAAACCCTGTAACTTGGGGCAGTGTTAAATACCACCATCACGACATGACATACCAAGTTTCAAGAGTTTTCATGGTGTGAAACACCATTAAAATCGACCTATACCAGCAAAGGTCGACTAAACGCGTATTACGGTAATCGAGTTCAGATATAGATACGATTGTTACATCACACCTCAGGGGCGACCAGGCATATTTGCCCCGCTTGCTCGGCCATTTTACGAATAGGAGAGAGTAAATCACCGTTTCTTCATTGTGCGCGGCTTTGAGAGAATAGACAGTGAAAGCTTGTTATGAGCGCTACCGGGGCATGCCCCGGCTAGGCATTCGCAAAGCGAAAACGCGGAAGAGAATTCGATTTTCGCACAGACTTCGCTATATATGGGCATTAACAAACGAAACGACAAGAAGAATACGATTTTCGCTGTGATTTCGGTATATATAGATTGGTGTGCGTCTATAAATGGTAAAGAATTGTTACTGAACAGAATATTAGGTGGGGCAATGCCCCAGTTGCCCTATAGGACGAGCCACTACTGGTTGTTCGTATCTGTTCGGTGGGACGCCTCTTGTTGTTCTAGAGGAGCGACGAGGTGAAATTTTCATTTCGTTTGTACCGAGAGCAGAATCATCAGCTTGTTTTGGCGGCTCTTCGTCCTTCTGCGTAACCGGCTTGCAACTCTGGATGGCATCGGAGAACTTCGAATCAAGCGGACATTGCTCCGGAACTTGCGGACGAGGACACGGGGCAATATCGGATATTGCAACAGTTCTTTCTCTCCCGTCGACGTGGCGAACGTTCGCATACAATGGGTTTGAGTTCAACAGTTCCACTTCCTCCACCAAGTCGTGGTTTTTGTTCGAACGGACGTGACGTTTCAGGAAAACAGGACTAGGCTGGGACAGCCAAGTCGGCAGGACCGTAACAGCACTTCGTCAGCCCCCCAAAATTTTGGATTCGGGCCTCCCACAGGATTGTCAATCCAACTTCTGGGGGGCTTCGCCCGCCAGACCCCCTCCCTACTCCCGTTTGCATACTAGCCAATTATACTCGCTGTACACGCTGAAGCATATTTCATGTCGGTAACCATGGGGTTTCGAAAGAAACGAAAAGAGTACATAATCGTTGTTTGTATACAAGTACGACGCATACTAACGTACGATTCTTGGTGACAAAACATGCAAAAAAACAATAACACTGAAAATAAGAGCAAATGTGTTATCGAAAGCGTTCGGAACGAACCTTACTAGTGGCAAAGGCTTTGATGACGTCTTCGTAATCAACACTCTTTTTACGAGCATTTTCGATAGACAACATAGTGAGCGAGGACAATCTGTTGTCGGACATACTAGTACGGCTGTACGTTTTTATAAGCTTCAGTTTACGGAAGCTGCGTTCGGCACTGGCAACGGTAGCAGGACACGTCAACACAATTCGAAAAGCGATGAATAAATTCTGATAAACCTCGAACATTCTTGGGGACAGGCAGTAATTGAGAAAATCCTCTGTGGATTTTAGACTGGTATCTGTAAGATCCGTCCCAGCAGGGTGCCAGTAATCTTCCCGTGCAACCCTCTCCTAACCTCATTTCCCACGACCTTAATCTCGTATCGATAAAGTATAGTCTGCGAAGCACGTGCTTTGAGAGATCGCCACTTCGCCAGTGTATAGCGCCGTAGCGGGCGTGCTCGCTTAAGTCACAGAGTCGTATACAGGCAATTAGATACATCTAACTTTGTTCTTTCTATATTCGTTAATATATTGCAGTATGATTTGAACCTGGTAAATCTACAAGTTTCTGACCACTATTACTACTATTTGGCTGTTCTGTGCTAGTAAAGAAAGCTCCTTGGATCTGCGTGTGTGATCAGGATTGCAAGTGTACTCAGAGCGGTCATTAGTCAGTGACTAGTGCGTACAACGGGAACTGTAAGCTGTAGCGTCGACTCCAATCAAGCACTATACCAGCGTGTCTTGCAACAAGTCGTTGCAACGACCGCTACAGTCAGAAACTTTACCAGTCATAAAGTTGAAAGTCGGAAAAGTTGAAAATAATGGAAGCTGCAGCAACGTCAGAGATAGCTGACTGCTCAGCCGTACAAAGTCAAACTGTGGCAACGTCAAAGAGTGCTGACTGCCCAGTTCCCCCAAGTCCAGAGAATGTTGAAGACGAACGTGGAAGTGTCAAGAAAGAAATTGTGGACCAGATCCCCGCGAAGAGCAAGTCAGTGGGTTCTGATGTTCCAACCAGTAGTGACGGCACTTTCCATGGATTCGATCAGAGATTGGTTGAACTTGAACGTCAGTTCCATGAAACAAAAGGCGAAGTTGAAAGATATTTGGACGAAACTGAGACTGCCATGGCGCTATGCGCAAATAAAGAGGAAGTGCGTGAAGAAATGAAAAGAGTTGTTAGCCATCGAAACGAAATGAAGAAAATTACTGAAGAAATTATTTCAAATCACGCGGAAAGTACGGAAACAAAAGACTTCACCAACAGTCTGAGGTTGGTTGAAATAGATTTTAAAAGAATGCGGCAAGCCGTTGCGGACTTCATGATGCTTCGATCCGAAAATGGATCCGTATGTAGCCGCGCGAGATCTGGAGCCGGCTCGAGATCGAGTCGCCATACACAACACAGTCGCACCAGCCTCGCCAGCAACAAAGAGCTACGTCATACGAGAATAAGGGAAGCAGCCGCTCTGGAAGCGAAGCTGGAATTTTCAGAGCAAGAAGCTGAAATGAAGAAAAAGTTGTCGCAATTGGCTCTGAAGAGTCAAATTGCTGAAAAACGAGCCGAGATCAAGGCTTGTGAGCAAATTGAAAGGGAGGAAAACGAAAACCTCTTTGGTTTTGATGATGATGAAGATGTCGTACGTGAAGAGCCAAGTTATGCAGATATTCGGTGCAAGGTTCCCGTATTGAATTCGGAGGAAAAGGTACAAAACTTCGTTATTAGTGACCCACATGTGTGTCCTGAAGTTAGGCAATGTAATGTGAAATCTAGTGAACCCGTATCCTACGGCCCAGTTATTGATGAAACTCCCGTGCAAATGAACAATGTCCCACATGTTGAACCGGAAGCAACCGGTCGAAACACGTATGTAAAGATGCCCGTAAATCAATCTATCGATATACCAATTGATCGTCAATACAACATGAAACCGTTGACGCGAATACCTGATATAAAGGTTTGGGTTTTCGATGGCGATGAAACTAATTATATGGAATGGGAAAATTCGTTTAAAGCGTTAGTGGAAGATAGAGTGTATTGTGTTCATGAAAAGATGAATTTGTTGAAACAACATCTTGGTCCGGGCCCGTTGAAAGTTGTAAAATGTTATTTTTTGCATGGTACCGAGGAATCTTATCGAAAAGCAATAAGTGACTTGCGAAGTAGGTATGGAAGCCCAGTCGTTGTTGGGCAGGCCTTCCTAGATAAATTGAAAGGTTGGCGTCATATAAAGGAACATGATAGACTTGGGCTGCAAGAATTCTCTGATTTCTTGGAGCAAGTTTTTGTGAACAAACGGTTTGTGCCAGAGTTAGGCACTCTTGATTACTCGTCAAATCATGTTTACGTTGTGAAAAAGTTACCTCCGTCACTTATTGATAAGTGGCGTTGTAAAGTGTCAAAGTACAAGGCACAGATGAATGATGTAAATTGCTACCCCCATTTGAGTATTTTGTGTCATTTGTGAGAGATCAGTCTGAACGTCGAAATATGCCAGAATTCAGAATGTTGGATGAAAACCGAAATAGTAATATCACGCAATCTGCTCAAAAGTTTGGCCGTGATAGGCCATGTGTTTCATTTGGTACTAATGTTATGTCAGGCGAATATAATTGCCTGTTTTGTGGAAAATATGACCACCATATCCCAGATTGTGTGGATTTTGAGAATTTACCGTTTTCTGAACGAATATCGTTTATGCGTGACAAGTTTTTATGTTATGGATGTGGGGAAAGATGTACTAGAATGCACCACGGTAAAGATTGTCCAAAACGCGTAGTTTGTAGGAAATGTGGAAAGTTACATTTAACTAGCTTGCATCCGTGCTCTGCTCCCGCTGTTTCGAATTGTATTGAAGTGTCCGAGTATAAAACTGTGGGTGATTGATGTTGTATAATTGGTGCTTTGGTCTGAGATTATCCTTGTCTGTTTTGTATTTTATTGCTGTATAATGTATGTGATTAGCATTTGTTTGTGTTTGTTACCTGTTGCCTGTTAGGGTCTATTTCTCCCTTTGTGTTCGATGTAATGTTTGTAAAAGTCCGATTACCCCGACGTGGAGCCACATTGTTTACGAAAATAGTTGTAAAGACATTTTGTGTTGCACAAAAATGTCCTTAAAGTGGGGAATGTAAGATCCGTCCCAGCAGGGTGCCAGTAATCTTCCCGTGCAACCCTCTCCTAACCTCATTTCCCACGACCTTAATCTCGTATCGATAAAGTATAGTCTGCGAAGCACGTGCTTTGAGAGATCGCCACTTCGCCAGTGTATAGCGCCGTAGCGGGCGTGCTCGCTTAAGTCACAGAGTCGTATACAGGCAATTAGATACATCTAACTTTGTTCTTTCTATATTCGTTAATATATTGCAGTATGATTTGAACCTGGTAAATCTACAAGTTTCTGACCACTATTACTACTATTTGGCTGTTCTGTGCTAGTAAAGAAAGCTCCTTGGATCTGCGTGTGTGATCAGGATTGCAAGTGTACTCAGAGCGGTCATTAGTCAGTGACTAGTGCGTACAACGGGAACTGTAAGCTGTAGCGTCGACTCCAATCAAGCACTATACCAGCGTGTCTTGCAACAAGTCGTTGCAACGACCGCTACAGTATCCTTCTCAATTACTAAAACAAATCTCTTCAACTCCAATGCCATCTCACATGCATCCCCGATCTTTTGTTGGAAGATTTTGCAGCATTTGTGAATGCTTTTATTTCTGTGTTCTCGCAATAAATTTTCTCGTGTCACGAGAAAGCCGAGTGTATCTGCGACGTCACGCATCATCTGGAAGCGTTCTCTGATTGACATAATAACTTGATCAACAACCTCCAGAAAGAAATTGGTTCTAAACCTGTCGACGGATGAAACTTCGTCTGTTTCATCTCCGGCTTCATAGCCGAACAATTTGCGTTTTCTGCTGGTTCTCGATTGTGGAAAGTTTGCATCGATGTTTAACTCCCGAGAAAGCTCGCGACCAGACAATACTACATTTTCGTAGCCTGTTTCGCGATATGGGCGCAAAAAGGTTGCAGTAGCTGCAACCTCCGTCACTGCTTTTGTAGCGATACCCCGCTGCCTTGTAGCAGTTTACTCGTTTTATTAATTTCACGGAGAATGCTAGGCCAAATAATCAGCGACAATATGAAGCTCCATGAATTCATTAATGCAAATAAAGATCTGGCCCAGGGTTGTAATGACTCGAGTCATGACTCGACTCGAGTCAGACTCGAGTCACGTTTTTTTTGTGACTCGACTTGACTCGAGTCATTTTCTTGAAATGGGAAAATGACTCGACTCGACTCGAGTCAATATTTGGATTGACTCGACTTGTACTCGAGTCATTACGCATGACTCGACCCAAGTCAATGACTCGGCTTATTTTATATGACTTGAAGATGAATAAATTTGCGAATCGTAATGGCTAGTTCAACACATCTGACGAATTCTGCCGACATCGCTATTTGTCACCACTGCATTCGTTGCACTCGTCTGATATCAGATATGCCGCCGCAAAAACAACAGACTATAGAAATTAAACATGGAACGGCAACGACCGATTTTGCAGCTTCGTTCCGCTTCGCTGAGGCTGGAGTGGAGCGTGGTTTTGCCTAAGCGACTGTAGGATTTCTGGCAATCCAAAAGCTATCTTCCCGAGCACAGAAATTATTGAATATGGTCTTGATCGAAAGCCACTGCTGCACCGATTCCGAAAATATAAAGTAAAATAATGATCAGGCACTGATCCACCTAGAATCCGTCCTCCAAGTCGAAATATCGGCATTGTTCGAACAATCGGAGAGTCGCAACGGGTCATCGTTATGGTCATTGTGTTGCGGTTACCCGATTGTTCTGAACAATGCCGATATTTCAGACTTGGAGGACAGATTCTAGGTGGATCAGTGCCTGATCATTATTTAAATTTATATTTTCGGAATCAGTGCAACCGTAGCTTTCGATCAAGACCAGATTCAATAATTTCTGCGCTCGGAAAGATAGCTTTTGGATTGCCAGAAATTCTACAGTCGCTTACGCAAAACAATTCTCCTCTCCAGCCTCTGCGAAGCGGAACGAAGCTGCAAAATCGGTCGTTGCCGTTCCATGTTTAATTTCTATAATGGTACCATAGTGTCTTATATGGCGTCGACACAACCAAATCTCACGCCTCAGAAATTGACTCACGTCACAATTTCGATTTGGCTACAGGCAATTTGAAGGTCATTTTCGACCGGCTTGGCGAGCATTAAATTTGGTAAAACGGGTATCAATCGAAAGCTGACTCTGGACTGATTACGAAAACATAAATGTTATTCCGCTCGTGGCCCCACAATCAGCCTCGAATTTTTCATTGTTATGGAGATCGGCATTGGGACGCAATAATGCTGTCTGGCTCTTTTGCTCTTGAGCTACTCTCTCGTTTCGCCAGACAGCATTGTTGCGTCCCAACGCCAATCAGGGTAGTACCAACTACCAATCCTGCTCTCTCTCTCTACAACCATTCAATTAGGCACGCTATCACTGTCAATTAATTGCGCGCATTAGTGGAAGCATTGAAAAATTCTATTTTAAAGCGTTTTGCAGGAGTGTTTGTAAATGTGAACATGATCACAACTGATTGGTCTTTGGATTGGCCTATCGGTAATCCAAAACCGTTTGGTGAAACCATCTTCTTCACATCATGCGTGTTCGATCCGAAATTTGCTTTCCATTAGCTTATGGATCTAAATTACTCAGAACAATCCCGAATTGCACTGCGGCAGAAAATAATCGAGTTGATGATGACTGGGCTTGACACTCATTCATAGAGAATTACCAGCCAAGGTACATGAACATTGAATCTAGCTCAATTTTAAAAAGTAGAATCAATTAGATGATAGGAGAACATTTGAATTTTGGATTTGAAAATAAATGAAGTATTTTTAGTGAGAAATTCTTTCATATAATATAATTACATTGTAGTAGTAAGCCGACTATTTTTTCATATCCAAAATATTCTACTCTAATAACTTCATTTCTTCTAGTTGGAATTTGCTATGAATCATATTTTTACACAATGTAACAATATCATGAGATAGCCGGTAAAATTCGAAAATCTCTATTTGTAATTAATCTAAAATTTTCTTTCATAGCATTGCTTTCTACTGGTTGGAATTGAGCCTAATTTGATTTTTTGGGGCAATCTAACAATTTTAAGGAGTAGCCGGAAAACTTCAAAAAATGTTTTCGAACAGCCCCATTGTACAATTATTTCTCCAATGCTGATGCTGCGATGTAGTCTGTAATGCAATTGGGAAAACCTTAAGTAATATCAAAAGGTATCTGTTTTTTGTCACTGCACAATGCACATCGCTGCATGCACGCTTTTACAGCATGGTGTAAATACCTCTACATAAACATGCATCTGCTGATTCTCTATCAGCTGGTATCTCCGTGAACTCGTTGGTTCTCTATCAGCAATTTATGAGCTATCGTCGATGTGCTTATCAGAAAAACTGAATGCTTGAATTGGTGATGTATCAGACTGACAAGACAGATATTTGATTTTACGTTCGAACTTAGTGAAGTTATCTGTAGCATCGGTAAATGAGGCCAGGACCTGTCCATTAACTGCCTAAATAAACACGTGCCAAAACTCTGATAGGGAGAAAATGAGCATGTTTGCCAATCTAGGAATTCGATATCACCCAAGCAGGATTGAAAACATGAGCTGAACATGACTTCAATACTGTGACTTGGACTCGACTCGAGTCATAACACTATGACTCGGACTTGACCCTTTAAGCGGTGACTTGGACTCGGACTCGAGTCATTGATGAATTGAAAATGACTCGACTTGACTCGAGTCAAAACCACAAAAGTAAGATTGACTCGTGACTCGGAACCATGTGACTTGGTTACAACCCTGATCCGGCCTCTGGAGCAGGTTTTCCATCTTTCTTCGAAAGATCTTGCAATTCAGGAAGAGCCTGTAAAACTTCCTTCAGATCAAATCGAATAGGTTTGATACATTTGATGCGACTTTCCCAGCGTGTGTCTGACGGAGCATTGACTGAATGCTTGACACGGTTTTCAGAATTGTCCAGCGTTGAGGTAGGACGAAAACAATACGTAGATTCTTGTTAGAATTCCAAAAAACTTGACCGATTCAATTGACGATTTTACGCTGTCTAGCAAAACCAGATTTAGCGTGTGATTAGCACATGGCACATACATTGCCTTGGGATTGATTTGCAGCATTCGAGCGTGGACACCAGACTGTTTCCCTTCCATATTGGAACCATTGTCATATGATTTCCCCCGACAGTCACGCAGATCAAGCCCAAGTTCCTCTACTCGCTCGAGGAACGCTTTGAGCAAACCCCCCTGTGGTGTCATCTACCCTCAAGAACCCGAAAATTTATTCTGTCACCACAGCGGCGGCGCAATAGTCCCATTCCACATATCTTAAAATAACAGACATTTGCTCATGGTGTGAAGGATCTGGAGTACAATCTAGAACAGTGGTTCCCAACCTTTTTCGACTCATCGCCCCCTTTTCAAGCTCAACGCCGATCACCCCCCCCCCCAAATTTTGTGAACCGAAAAATTGGTATCCAATCTGTAATCATCGTCGGGTTGACTAAAAAAAGAAGGTCAACTTTTTGGCTCGTTGTCGAATTTTACACTTTTGCAACTAAATTTCCGTGGTTTGACTAAAAAAAGGTCATTTCTCCGACTTGACTCCAATATAGCCGTTTTAACGCGTCATCGCCCCCTTCGCCCCCTTTGTCCATTTTCGCCCCCCTATCGCCCCCTTCGTCATTTTCGCCCCCCTAGGCCGCCAAATCGCCCCCTGGGAGGCGATATCGCCCACGTTGGGAACCACTGATCTAGAATAACTTAAAAGTATTTTGCTTTTTTCACTTGCTCCAGATTTTACTTCTCTACCTCTTTTGCCACAGTTTCGACCAGCTCGTTCTCAATTGCAGGACTCAAATAATTACATTCATGATTGTTTACTCTTTTGGATCCTGACTTGTAATTCTTTCAAAAATTGATCTCGTTTTGCCATAAGCTCAACTAAGCCTAAAAAGTTGCCATTACTCGGCGATCCAAATATTTCATTCGACCCCCTGAACGCCATATTCCTCTCAGCCCAAAAGAGAATTATATCGATCAACCTCTCCAAGACGTTTCTCCAAAATTTGTGCTCGTATTGAAATGATTCCATCTCTCGTTTGTCTATCGTGGAAGACCTTGCGATTCCTTGTTTAAGTGCCACACAGTGAGCGAAGTATTGTTGATGTAAATTTCCATTTCCATGGTCTTTGAGTTTCTTTGATAGCCCCTCCCATTTATTAATTCCAATGGAAAATGGATGCTGACCACCCCCAAAAAGCTTGCAGCAGAAACAGTACACTTTATCCGGTTCTACAGAATATATTAGCCATGAACGCGGAACATTCTCACCATTGTTTAAAATGCGTTGGTAGTGAGCTGAGGTAAAGCACCGTCGTGGAACGGAATCGTCAAATGGGAAGGTTGTGTGTATTTGACGTGGACCGCGCCTTGCTATGTCACATCTCTGATTTTCGGATTTTTTCTCTGGCCGAGTCCCGGGATCATCACTGAGAATATCATGCAATCTTGAGGTTGTCGGTAATTTAACATCCTGCGATGGCAGGGTATACGTTTTCGAATGTTTCTTATATTTATGCACAGAATCTAGATTGATTGAGTCATTAAATTCTGCATATTCCTGACAGTCCCCAGTAGACTCGTTAGGCTCAGTGGCGTGGATGATACTTTTACTAGTACAAGGCTCTACTGACCTGACCTTGAAATATTTCGTCACTTTCGGCAAATTTGCAATGCGATTTTTCAAGGCAGCTGCTTCTTTCCTTTTACTTGCTCCACTTTTTACTTTGAGCATGATTTACGAGACGCTGCACCTTATAAAATACTGACTAGCAACGACTACTCAACACTCAGATTGATGTGATCCGCTTTCATCAAACATTTGCCCGAAAGTCGCGACGGAATTAAGATGTCAAACGACGTCAACGTCGTAGCAGATTGATGCAATATTTCGTCATAGTAGATAAATGCTATTTCAACTTCAGATACTACAACGGCCAGCTAATTTAAATTGTGTCGGCGACTTCATTCGATACAGAAACCAGTTCTAACTAGCTTCTAATTACCAAAAGTGAAGTGATATCATATATAACGCAGTAGGACATCTCGTGTTTATGTACGTGACCTTGGCTCCGTATGATACCAGATATCACAAGTCAAAATATCCAAAGCAGAATTTCTATCTAACGATACGATTTGCGATGTTTAGTTCAATTGTTCGAGCGACGACTGCCCGGGTTCGTAATCTTTTGTTATCTCCGTCCTGCAGTACACTCAGGACCAAAACAACACGTCGCATATGCACTGATCGTGTAGTATATGTATATCATGATTCGGTGTATATGCCGCAAATAAACATCAAAGACAAAAACAAACTATACGTCCTTTCCGTTTCCCTTTCGTAACGTTGGTCTTGGGCCCCTATAGGGCGATAAACCAAACTCATGGGGGGTTTCACCACCAGACCCCCCATCAGGCTATACGTTTTGTCGCTACTTATCATCGAAGATTTTCTATAATTCATCCTATCCTCTCTTCGCTCACGTAATCAGATTTACCGGTAGAGCTGAGTGAGGTGTCTTGGTAAATGTAGTGCCAGTAAATAATAATATATCTTCGGGCGGGCGGACCCGTTGGTATTCCTTCGTTACATGATGTCAGTTCGTGACCTATACTGTCTGCTATATCAAAAAATATAGAATCGCCCAAAAGTCCTAAACTAAAAGATCACACGATTTCAAATTGATATTTCTTCACTGGCATATACTTTTTCCCTGCTGGATGGTATTTGTCATGTGAGGTTCAGATTGCCAAGACAGGAACATTCGGTGCCAGTCATTTAGGCGCCTATGGACAGTTAAACCTATATGTGCGTTTTATATATAACGAAGTTTTCGGTTGGCATAAGGACAGTCCTTTTCAGCCAAGGTTTTCTCGTTGCCGATCGTTCTGGCACACTTCTTAGAGTCGCATGTTACACTTCTTGGAGTCGCATGGCGCGATAATGGCCATCGCCAATATGCTCATTTTTATAAATCTAAAAAAAATTCTTAGGGAAAGAGTACCCAATAATCAAGATATTTGGCAACATGAAATCGCGCGGGGCGCGAAAAAAAAACTCTGAAAAAGTTGCATAAATTTTCAAAAATACTCTATAATTTATGCTAATTCACGAAATAATTTTGGGCCCCTTCGAGCTCGAACCCCTCCTAATTGGGGGGTTTGGGGTGCGGCAGTTACGGCCCTGCAAGTCGGCAAGGTCTTCTCGCTGGGTAGCCTGCGATTGAAACGAAAGAAAAGCTCATGCGGAGTAGAATTTGTGCTGGTACAAAGCAAGGAGGGAGTCGCTCGCAATACATGAGGTAAAGCTAGCTCCCAGGATTCAATGGGTAACTCGTGAGATCGAAGGTATAATCGGATCGCTTTCCACAAAATTCCATTATAGCGTTCGACTTGAGCGTTTCCGGTCGGATGATAAGGAGTAGAATGACTGCTAGCACTGCCTATACACAGCTGGTAATCTCTGATTTCGCGAGACATGAAAGAACTGCCACGATCCGAGTGGACGTAATTAGGCGTACCGCAAAGAGCAAACAGCTCATCTAAACATTTGATAACAGTAGATGACCACATGTTTGGACAAGGGAAGCAAAATGGAAAGCGTGAAAACTCGTCAACCACTACTAGTAGCCTACATATCTGTTACCAGTGTTCGATGCCAGGGGACTTTTGAAATCCATGTTTAAACGCTCGAACGGTTTCGTAGACTTGATCAGGACTCCCTGTTCTCGGCAATAAAACCGAGGCTTGATTTCGGCACTCACTTGACAGGTCGAGCATACTCTTTTCACATCGAAAGATGAGTAAGGCAAGTTCTACGAACGCACGACATGAAGAAGCCGGGTGACACCCGGATGACATAGCTCTCGATGCAATTCTTCGAGATTACATCTGGAAAGGACGAACAATGAGCTCGCGTTAGGGCGTCAGGTGCACAATTCATTTCCTCTGGCCTATATCGAATATCGTACGTGAACTGCGCGCCAACTAGGCGCCAACACTGAATCCTGTTGTTTTTGATTTTCGACCGTTTACGCATATCGAACATGAACGAAACAGCTTCCTGATCCGTGATCAGTGTAAATCTTCGTCTCGCCAGAAAATGATGCCATTTCCTCACTGCTTCGATGATAGCGGCCGCCTCTTTTTCTACGGCAGGGTATACTGCTTCTCGTTATTGTTGAGCGTGCGGGACATGAAAGCAATAGGTCGACCACCCTGATTCAACGTAGCCGACACTGCGACATCGGAGGCGTCACACTCAACCACGAATCGTCATCGATCGCCTGTAAAGCAGTATCTTCCACGCCCCTTTTCAATGCATTGAAATCATTCAAGCACTTCTTGCTGATTGGGAAATCGATACAGTTAGTCAAGCTTGCAATCTTGTCTGAGAACGCCGGTATCCACTTTACGTAATAGGCAAATAATCCCAACGCCCTCTTCAGAGCTTTCTTGTTTGTAGGCGGAGGCAATTAGCGCAATGGTTTCAAGCGCTCCGGATTAGGTTTTATAACACCACGACCAAGGCGGTATCCCAGTATATCCACCTTTCCACAGACGAAATGATCTTACTGTGGTTGAGAGTCATGTTTCTTGCACTCAGCGCATTCAGCAAACGCTTCACATTTTTATCGTGTTCTGACTGTGATTGACCTTCGACAGTGACATTATCAAGGTATGGAAACGTGTCTGTCAGTTTGTCCGAATCGACGATCGCGTCCATAGTTTGCTGAAACGCGGGAACACCGTTCGTGACCCCGAACGGCAATCGATTGAACTCAGACAATCGACCGACTTCTTCAAAAGCGGTAGGCGCTTTGTCGCTCTCTAGTGGCTCCAATTGGTGTTACGCGCTCTTTAAATCGAAAGTTGAATACACTTTGTATTTTGACAGCTTTTGCACGATGTCCTCTATGCGAGGTAACGGGTAGGCATCGACTACCGTAAATCGGTTTACAGTTTGTGAATAATCTATGCACATTCGCTTTTTACCGGATTCGTGATTGGTTACGACCAACGGCTGAGCGCGCCATGGTGAGCTACTTGGTCTTACAATTCCGTCTTTCGCTAGCTTGTCAATTTCGGATACGGTGAAGGCTGCATCTGCAGCCCAATAACGCCGCGATGGTACGCACACTAATTTGAAATCTGACGTAACGGACTTGAAGAGTTCTGCTAGATCAGCACAGGTTTCACGGTCTTGAGATGATAGAACGAGCTCGGGCTCTTTGCCATTATACGTGAGCACCACGCGTTTGTGTCGTTTCTGAAAGTCTTGGCCGAGTATTATATCGCAACAGAGATCTAGCGTAACATTTCTGTAAACTTTCCCGTTCAACACCAACTCTACGATGCATCGACCAGAGATAGTTTCTTCCAGAGACTTTGCCGCCATCATTACGCAATCTGTATAGGGCAACACCGGCAATTCCATCGCCTCAACTGTTCTCGGGTTAATGGAGCTTAAGTCACTTCCGGTATCCACCAACGTCGACATTCGTTAGTCTTTCAGGAATGTATCAGTGATTGCGTTATGTAAACATCTGGGAGCTTCTTGTATAGCGCAGGACGAGGACGAACTAGGCTTCCTTAGTACCTCTTATCAGTGGTATTATTAACCATTTCTTCTAGTAACCTGGAAGGTCACTCGAGGAAACCCAAAACCTTGAAATTGTGTTAAAATGTATATACAAAGCCATGCCAATTATTTGTAGCTATGTACACGCGACAGTTTACTCACTGGGTATTACCAACCTTTTTTTTCTTCTAGTAACCAGGAAGCTCACCTGATGATGCTCAGAACATTGAAATTTTGTTAAAATGCACGAGCGGTAAATTGGGTGCCGGATATTTTTAAAGATGCACGCGTGATACTTTGCTCATTGGCATTATCGACCATTGTTTCAAGTAACCAGGAAGGTCACCAGATGAGCTAGATGCCAACAGATATCGATAACACAAATAAGTACGACCTTCACCGATGACCCCGATGTATTCAGCCGATATTCGAAAAATATGGCGTCTAGCTCAAGCGATTAATTATGACTTTAGACCAGTGGCTTCCAATCTTTTTCAAATAATCGCCCCCTTCTCAAGCTCGACACAAATTTTCGTCCCCCCGATATTTACGGATCTAAAAGAGAGGTCATATATACGGGATCTAACTGTGATCGCTGGTGAATTGACTATAAATAAAGTCATTTTCCAAATAGGTGCTCTAAAAACCGGTTTGTGCGTCCATTTTCCGTTTAGTTATGACTAGGGCGATTTTTATTACCTAAAAAATGTAAGATTTTGACCTAAAAACTTCAATTTCGACATTTTTTACTTTAAAAAACTTAATTTTGACCAAATTTTGACCTCGTGTATGTAAATTAGGTGTTTTCCCACATAATATTAGAATAGGGGAGATGTGGTACCGATGGATCACTGGGACCGAAAGTACATTGAAAATTCTCTATGATAATTCCATGATTACACTCCCTGAACTTGTCTACAATTGCATGCTGGCAACATCTTTCATCACATACAAAAAAAAATCGACGTGCGCGAACTATGGGGTCTTTCACAGATGTTTTTTGTTTTGGGGGGTGTAAAGTAAATTTAGATCGACATATACATTTTTCTTTGTAACCTTCAACACGAACAAACCAGCAATCATTTTTATTGTGAAGTCTAGGGCTTGTATCAGGCTATATAATGGAACCTATTATTTTTTCCAGTACTTTCCTTGAGTGGAATTTTTACGATTCATGTACAAAATTAGTAGGGTGGGGACCGATGATACAATAGCCAAATCAAGCAAAATAAACAAGCATACTAATCATGAAACAAATGAAACATGACTACGTACAGAAAATCTTTATGTAATAATTGCATATGATGTTTTATCGCTATAACGAGTTCTTTGAAAGTCACACTGTCGATTTTCGGGCAATATGTATGTACCCTCAAATTTATAAGTCCGAGCCTAAATCGAAACGTGATTTTATAACAACATTTGAGTCAATATTTAATCTATTATTTGACGGTGGCGACCGAAAATTCTTCTTTGGCTTGCTGTAGCTTAGATTATAATACTGAGCAAGAAAAGTTATTACATCTGAGTTTTTTTAGGGTATATGTGTCATAGGTCCCCGGATCGTGTGCCATTGGACCCAGCGGGTGGGGACCGATGACACGTTCGAGCAACAAATTTTAAACGTCCATAAATATTATTTGAAAAGACCGATATTCATGTATATGCGCGCGATAGGTAGAGCTTGTATCAAAGTGCTGAGCCAGCAAAAAATCTGCTATTTTCGGCTGAACATTTCGGGGCCAGCGATCATTTTCCAATTTTTGATTCATCGGTACCACATCTCCCCTACTACTTATCTGGATTTCTGGTTGGAACTGTCTTTCCTTACGAAGTAGTTTAGCATGAAAAAAAATATTTGACAAAGTAACTGACAAATATTTTCATGAAAAAAACTTTATTTTAACAAAATCTGGACCTACGAATAATTCCAGTAGTTACATCACTCATTATGGTAGAAATAATTAAGATTTGTTGTATTACAACGAAAGACACTTTCCTAGAAAGTTTATGTCAAAACTAAGTAGCTTGCCAAGAATGGAGAAAGAACTTTCAAAAGCAACTGTTGTTGGCTGGTAATACTGAAGTTGTGCGCACACTGCTGGTGACACAGCGTGTTGCTTCATTCCGAAAATTTTGTCTACATCACAATTTTTCATCATGCGCTTCCTGATATAAGAACCAATGCCCACGCAGTTTTGCTTCAGTTAGGATATTGTGGCACGTTCAGCATAACACCATGTCAACCTATTTGTTTCATTTTGCCGTTTATGATTTACAATGAGCAGATAATGTGTCTTCTACAACGGTAGGCCGATAAAGTAGGCTAAAAGCAGTAAAATGCCTTATGGTAAGCTCACCGACAGTGCAAACATTTACGATGCAACCGAAATGCAGGTGGCAGAAAATCTTCGACTTCGTAAACAATTCTGAATTTTTTTTGACCTAACGCTACAATTTTAACAGAATTTTGACTTATTTTAAAGTGTCAAAAAACATCGCCCTAGTTATGACCTTTTTTTAGTCAACTTTCATGTCATATGCAGAACAAGCCGTATTTCCGTGTATTTTTAGGCCGTGATAGGACGTTCTAACATTTCACCCCCAGCACCCCCCCTGTCACCCCCTAAGCATTTCCCCCTGTTTCTCAAAATCGCCCACTGGGGGCGATATCGCCCACGTTGGGAACCACTGCTTTCGAATATACTTCACTAGACTATAGCTACTTTTTGTTTACTTGGAAATCAACACTTCTACTTGTACTAGAGTAGAAATTTACGACGTTACGTCTACTTCTACTCGAGTACCAACGAAAAATACTTTGACCTCTTCTTCGTTTAAGCTATAAAAATAGACGGATATTCCCAGTGTAGCATTCCAGATGACTCCCGTCTACCATGTTGTGATGTCTTGAAAAATCGCGATGTGTTCTAACACAAATGGCCGATACCGATATTTCTGTAAAAGGTGTGATACTGATGCGATTGTATCGGCGAACTGATGAAATGTTGACCTCGGGTTAACGTTTCAGACTTGATCATTGTTGTTGGCTGGAACACCGGTTAAAACACTCGCTTAGAGTGGATGAAAACGAAATGATTATATCTTAGCAATGTCCCCTCTAATACGCACTGCTGACAAAGTGTGTACGCACAGAAAAATGTGTGCCGCACGCAAAATAAATCCGCCTGTGGTTCGAAAAAAAGATCCCTATATCTTTCGCAGAAGGCACTGATGATCATGCGACCAAATTGACGACCATTTCAGAGGTACAAATGTTCATCACTAATTTGTAATCAGTAATTCGTATTCGCACGAAGCGATACCATCTCATTCAGTAAAAATGTATTGAAATGCGATAAAAAGAAACTCGAGTCCGTCGCTGCGAACGTCTGAGTTTCGCAAAATTCGGGAAGATCGGTGGTCGAGTCAAAGTGACAACATGTCTTTTAAGTCAACATCAAATATGATCGTAAAAAAGTGGGTATATAATTCGTGAGTCGGGCCGAAGTGATGACCTTTCTTTAGTCAACACCACACATTACCGGAAAAAATGCGGTTAAATCGGGAGTCCAGCCGTGGCAACCCTATATGTTACGCACGTTTGTCCAAGGGACCGCACAGTGAGTTGGTGAGTTTGCTCTGACTCGTGAAAAATTAGACGGAACATTGCATCTTAGGTTCTGAAATGCCTTAAATCTCCACTGAGAGCAGTATCGCGAAAATCTTTCAGCAATTTTATGACGAAACAACTTATGTTGTGCACAAAGATTCGCGTACTAGAATGTGAATCGACAACATAGCGTAATGACCGACAAGATAGCGTAATGGTTAAGCGTCCGGCTTCTTGACCGGTAAGTCGTGGGTTCGATTCACGGCCGAGTCAGACCAAAGACCTGATATCCATGGCTTCCCTGCTTGGCGCTCATGCATTACTGGGATAGCATGGAGGGGTAGTGCATGACTTAGAAAGCCGTAAAGGCTATATCTGCACTTCCTTGTCCAGCGGCATATGCACATCATGCACTCATGGTATGCATATGCGCAGATCGTGTGTATGTGTATCATGAGTCGGTGTACATGCCGCAAAAACATCAAGGACCAAAACAAAATATGTCCTTTCCTTTTCTTATTAATTCTAATGATTCGAGTCGAGTATTGTGTGACAGGAAATTTTCGAGCATTGAAATGATGCGTTCCAAGCCACCAAGAGTTAATTTCGATAATACATTTTTCACTGGGGATATCTGTAAACCTCGATTGGCCGTACCGCAGCACACGAATCATGCAGTACAAAGTTACGCACGTAAGTGAAAATGATATGTCTGTCAAGTCGCGATCAACCCACAGCATTATCATAAAGTGCAATGAAATAGGTATGGCCGGCATATATACAGCTGGCATTGTATTGCTTGTAGTCGCATAAAAGGTAGGTCTACATTTTTTGAAATTTCCATGTCAGTAATACTATATTGTGACTTCATAACGAGTGATATTCGAATACTCGACTCGAAGCCTAGTACTTGATTCAGATCGAATTACTCGGTATTCCTGATTTTCCAAATGAGAAGGAAAACTACTTGTACTAAGCTACTTCACACTTTTTCACTATGCATTTTGTAAAGTAGAAAGAAAACTACTTTTACAGGTAATGCTTACGATCATTTCCCCGAAACGCAATTGATATCGAAATAGCTGCTTTCGTAACAACAACAAGACGCACGCAATTACCTCTTGTGTATAACAACCGACAGTCATGTTTATTTTACTCGTATACGATCGTGCGTGCACACACACGCAATTATACTGCCAGTGACAACGTACACAGAAAATTAGGAGACGGCCCGTCTCTCTTTGCGCAATGTAAGCAACAAACTGCGCATGTTTTGGGAACACGCGACCATCAACTCTTAGAGCCTAGGACACCCTGCACTGTTGCAGACGGTTTTTTGCTACACGGGCAAGCAAGTTGGCGTATACTTTGTTGAAGAATCTTGGCGCGATCGAATATCAAGTACAATTAAGGTATGGCGATCATTTTGTTTATGTGTTTTATCGTGAAATGTGTGATCATCGGCAGTGTGATCATTAAATCGATCTTAGGCTTCATTGGTTGCTGTTGCGTGTGGCATTCATGGCATTTTTTATGATAATAGTCATTTGCACGAGGTCTTTATTGTTTATTATGGTCCCGCGTCTACCGACTTGTAGCATGGCCCTCTTCTAGGCTTTTTAAGATACAGTTTACGCGGATCAGATGGCGAGAAGGAGTCGAGATAAACCTCCAACACTTCACGCTTGGCTGTGAGATGTGCATTGTGCAATTGTGCGTGCATATCCAAAGGAAGCCAACGACTACTTTAATGACCACTGATCTTGATCAGTTGTCACTAATCTGTACACGGCATTCAGTAAAACATTAATCAGCATTTCTATGACATTAGCTTGAATTGCGAGTCACAACTTCAAGCTGCAACGTGAATACATCTGTACGGTTCCTGCGCGCGCGTATTACATTAGGGTTAGGCGTCATTGGCTGTGTATTGTTCTTCGTTCATATCATCATCATCATCATTGGTTTATTAGCAATTTTATCAGTTCAATACACCACAAAAAAATGCGATACAATGAAAAGAAAGGAAGATGTCGAAGCGACTAGGAGTTGTCTATGGAATCAGACACCCACCTTGGCCAAGGAAGACTAAGCCTAATTTAATGATCAGTAATGTGTATTCGGTCTTCTTGTTATATTCCCTACAATTGCGAGTCACAATTTGAAGCCGTAACGTAAATATAGCTCTATCAATAATGTATGAATCGCACAGAACGGTATGACACGGGTCGGATATGCGTATGAGAAGCATTATAAAACGCGTGTTTACATTCGAGAAGAGGCGATGGAAACGCACCAACTTCGAGAGGGCTCTTGCATTGCTTAGTTGCTTACGTTGACATTGTGAACGCACACACACAGTTTGTGTATTTTTCCGCCGGCCCGTAGTCAAACAATTTCTCGTAACTTGGCGCAAACCACACAAATATAGATAATGGAAGGAGGGACGGAGATCGTCCACACCACGCGCGGCTTGTAACAAACACGCGCGTATTAAATTTTAACCAAAACTATATCTCGTGTGTGCGCTTGTGAATCATATTTTCGTTGAATAGAAATTCCATACGCGCGGTTTTTATCGGGCTGTCGATTGTTTAACGATACATTACGAGTGGGAATGGATGTAAAGTGCGGCATCATAAATTTCGTAGCGACAATACGCGCTGCTCGGGAGACACATCCCGGTAAGTAAACAAATTTAGCGCGTCCTATACGAAATGATCGGACTCGAAATTGATGTTATCTATGTGTTTTCATTGTCGGAGCGCATTGAAAACATTTCGTTACGTTACCGGAGTAGTGCAAACTACTGGAATTTCAAAACGCGCGCCTAGAACTAGAAGTACTTGATTTCCGAAATCTGCAACTAGAAATAAAACTACTCACATTACAAATCTCGCAACTAGAACCACAACTACTGTAATTTTAAAATGCTCAACTAGAACTAGAGCAGTGGTTCTTAACTTTTTACTCCCAGCGCCCCCCCCTACCCATGTTTTAAGGACAACACTCAAGACGATAGGGTAGGGGCCCAAGTCCGGTCCATTTTACCGCAGGTTTGGACTTGTATATTGGGATTATTTCGCGCTTGAATCGCGCCCGATGACCACTGGACTCATTAACAATCTACTAATTGTATGCACTATTCTCGGGATGAAATCAATGTTCTTATAACAACTGTTGGATACGGGCTCATACCCATAGGTTGTGAGCCCAATGTATAGTTGTATACACCCTGATTAGGTGACGTTGTGTTTTGTAGCTCTCGAAAACAAGGATATTTAGGTAATAGTTGTGGTCAGACAGCTTCAAATCATGTCTACTGAAAAAATGGCTGTCACTCTCAAAAGCAGTATAAAGCCACTCTTCCAAATTTCGAGACGCAGTCTGCTGCATGCTATATATATTACCTAGTTCAAAATATGTTGTTGGATAACCCCTATCCAGTGTGCCGGAACTATGTTAAGAGAGATTTGCTATCTTCAACTACGCGCATGAAGCGAAAAAACACATTCCAGATGAAATAAAGTAACCGCTGCATTCGTGGAAACACTAAATAAATCATCGGGACTCGGTATATTTCGCGAAAATTTTGGATAATTGATGAATTTTGTTTGGAATGGATGAATTTTGCAACGAGATCTCAAGGAGAAGAACTATAGAGCTTTGTATCTCTATGACAACTATTACACCATCTGTGCAGTTTCGCTATTATTATTTCGCGCCACCATTATATCCCAGCGCCACCATAACGTCCCAGCGCCACCACATCACCCCTGAGTGTTTGAAAGCCAAATAGCCTCGGTTGGGCGCTGGCGACATGGTTAAGAACCACTGAACTAGAACCAGCCACTTTTCAAAACTAGCAACTAGAACTAGAAATAGACCGCAGCTAACTAAAACACAGCTGACTAGATTCAATACCGAAGGAACTTATTCAATTATATTTTTATGAGGATTAAATTAATGAATTGCGAATGAGCTGGGAATTATTATGTCAGTACGGAAAGCGTGGCTCGTTTAGCTCGACACAATTCTCACGAAAACCAGAAATTAGACTGGAATTGAGCTAAAGTCATAGAAACATTACGTAAATAAGATTGCTGGAATTTCGCTCTAATTAGTACAAGCAGACAACTAAAATTATATTTAGTGGTCCAAGTCTGCTGTATGGTAGATTCATATTTAGGCAATACATAGTCACCTTATATCACGACAACAGCTCGGATAACGCGGATGGGAGAAGCTATAGTAAATATCTCACCTACTATTTATTGGCAGTCGAAGCAGTTATGTTAAGACAGTACATTAAGTTAATGCCACTACGGTGGCCAGTTGACGTGACTCGACCCGAGTTTTTTCGGTACTTATCTAGACATATCGCTTATTTGTGCCAAGCCGTATTTTCACGACTATGCGATTGCAGTAAATATTGTGTTGAATTCCGCCATAGGTTACGAATAGCTTTGGTCCTTCGAAAAACCAGTTTTACCGCGACGCAACTAACATGACGTCGAACTGTGTCGTAGCCTACATGGTAAATCATATTTACTTCGTACGATAAAATACGCACGATACCTTGTTTTTATTGCTGTTAGTCAAGATTACGTCGAATAATTCTCGAAATATTTCTCTGACGCCATAAATTACAAACGGATAAATCATTTGTTGCGACCAGACGTGAAAAACTAGATAATTGTAATTGTCCCATTGCTCCACTTAGATCGAAATGCCGGTAATCTAATTTGTGAAATGTTTCCAAGGTCTCATTCTGATTCTGATCTAATTTCTTGTTTCCCTGAGAATGCTGCACGAAAACTGTATAGTGCAAAACGAGCCGCATTCGCTGTACAGACATTTGCCATTCTCGTGATTATGGGGATCAACTCTGATTTGATATGAATTGAACTCGATTTTTGTTGGATTTGCTTCTAATTAGGAATGGAATAGTTTGCTAATTTGGGAGAAAAAGTGTAGTTTATTCCTAATTCTGCCGAACTTCATATATTTGAGCAAGCCAGAAATTTACGACCGCCAGATGTCAACCGAGCGTTGAGATTAAAGCACTATCCATTGTAATCGGATTGTGATTAGTTCGCCGATCATACCGAGTCGATATCACGCTTTGAAAAAGTATCGGCATCGGTCATTAGAGGTAAAATGTCGGTATTTGCGTGACTTCACAACGTGGAAGTAGCGACTCAGAGAAGTATCGTCAGCGTCTGAAAAACTTGGGAACATTCATCTATTTATCGTAGATTACAGGCAGAAGTGGTCAAAGTATTTATCGTTGGTACTCCTGTAGAAAGTATCGTTGTAAATTTCCTCTCATGTACATCTAGAAGTAGCGATTTCCAAGTAAGCGCAAAAGTTACTATTTTAAGTCTAATTTGGCCTGGAGTGGACGTATCCTTAAAACATAACATGAAGCATTTTTGACCTGGTCATGCCTAACCGAAAACGAGTGAGAATAAGTAGAAATATAGTCTAAAATCATTCAGAACCAATCAAATAATCAGTGAATCTAGTTGAGTACTCTCAATTGGCAGAAATAGTTCGTTACTGACTGCCTCTTCTACAAATGTCCGAGGGACAATCGCTTCTATCGCGGTATCGACTCAAAAATCTAATAAAGGTCTGGCTCAATTCATAATCGCGTTCCAGATTAAACTATGCTTAAAGTTTATTTTGACCCGCAATCCATGATTGCGAAATTCGTCGATCTATTTTATCTCAGTCACTGTTTTCGTTTCTTTGCCCGAAACCTTGACTTCGATTCCGCAAATATTTATCGCAGAATGTCTCATTTTCTTGCTCTATGAGCCGTCTCTTAAACTCAAAAGCTTTTTAGCGATTCCAAAAAACAAGCCCAAAATTCCCGATATGATTTCGAACTGTTTACGGTAAAAAGCGACTTAAAACCCGCAGTCAACGCAAAATGACTTCACGCCGATGATGTCTCTCTTTACCTCGTCAGAGCCGCCGACCGTTTCTCCCGTTACGATTTCACAAATCCTAATTCGTAATTGTTTACATCCCCTTATAACGGTTGGCAGACTATCTGACTCTTAAATACTGTATTGATATTGGAATAAACTCGAACACTTTAGGCTGACACTCATCAGGCTAGTCGTCAACAACTACTAGAGAATTGGAAATAACATTGTATATCAACAATCGTATCACCAAATATTTTTCTCATGAGAACGGAAATTTGGATAATCGAGATGAACAGATTGCTTAAACTCAACGCACTATTTTTAGATGGTAAACAAACTACTTTTATTGGTTACTATAGTTTAAATTCATTTTAGTGTACACATTAGAGCCCGATCATTATTGGATCGTCGCTAATATCGAGTTGTTGTCACACTTCGATAAAAATATCGGTATCGGCCATTATAGGTAAAAAGATACAGCAACTTTTCCTTTCGACTGCTGGACTAGTAATATTGATCTTTTCCTCTAGCTTACAACAGGGTTCTTAAAGTATGGGTGGTGACTGGCGACCCAAACATAAGTCGCGAAGGATATAATTTTGGGTCGCGACGGCACCTCGGCGATGTATATATCTGTAGTGTTTGTTTAATTTCTTGCAACAAAAAAAAATCTTTTTACTTGCTTAGTTTGTCCCTATCCAAGGTCACTGTGTTGGGTACTATCAGGGCCGTAACTGCCGCACCCCAAACCCCCTAATTGGAGAGCGAGCTCGAGGGGGGCCCAAAATTATTTTGTGAATTAGCATAAATTATAGAGTATTTTTTGAAAATTTATGCAACTTTTTCGAAATGTTTTTCCGCCTCGCGCGATTTCAAGTTGCCAAATATCTTTATTATTTGGTATTCTTCCCCCAAGAAAAAACACGCAAGATTTATGGAAATGGACATAATAGCGTTGGCCATTACCGCGCCACGACGCACCAAGACATATAACGATTTAGGAGATATTACATGCGACTCCAAGATGTGTGACAGAACGATCAGCAGCGCGTAAACCTTGACCGAAAAGGACTGCCCTTGAGCTGACCGAAGATTTCGTTATATATACGAACTACAGATAGGTTTAATTGTCCATAGGCGCCTAAATGACTGGCGCCGAATGTTTCCGTCATGGCAATCTGAACCTCAGAAGACGAATACCATCCCGCAGGGAACAATTAGCAGACAGGAGGTCACGAAATAACATCATGTTACGAAGTCATACCAACGGGTCCTCCCGCCCGATGATGTTTAATTATTATTTACAGGCCCTACAGTTTCCAAGACAACTCACTCAATTCTACAGGTAAATCTGATAACGTGAGCAGAGAGGACAAGAAATTGATAGCAATATATATGCAATTCCCCGATCTTATTGACCGATTTTATCATGAATTATCGAACATTTTCGCGCTGGCTCGCTAAACGGTACAGCTAATTATGTGGCGAAAGCGAACAGCGTGATGGGGGGTCGGTTTATCACCCTGGGGAGCCTGACGAAGTGCTGTTTCGTTCCTGCCAACGGGTGTACGCCCGAAGATGTTTAATTATTATTGAGGGGGTCCTACCTTTTCAAACACACCTCACTCAGCTATACCGGTGAATCTGATTACGTGAACAGAGAGAATATAAAAATTGATAGCAATATATATGAAATTCCAGATCATATTGACCGATTCACTCATGAATTATCGAAATTCTTTGCGCTTCGCGCGTCTAGGCGAGAATAGCTGACTCACTAAACGGACAGTCAATGTATAGATAATAAGTAGCGGCAAATAGCGGACAGCCAAAGGGGGATCTTGGGGGCGAAGCCCCCCATAAGTTCGGATAATCAAGCAATGGGGGGCCCAAGACCAACGTTTTTTTGGGGGGGCTGACGGAGTGCTGTCACGGCCCTGGGTACTATAGCCAAGAAGCGGGACAAATATAAATTTCGCTATACAATATGGCTTGATCAGGAAAAAGTGTCGACCTAGGTATAACAGTCATTGGTTTGATTCCTGATACGATTTATCCGGCATTCGTGTCTCTTGAAAACACCAGTGTGCACCAGTGGAAAACAGCAGTGGAAAACAGCAGTGTGCGAGACTATGGGACACAGGTATTCCGAGACCAATCCCATCCGCACCGGAAAACCTCAATACATGGAGTTTTGGGATACATACGGCTGAGCACGGTGCGGTTCCAAAAAGATCGGCGGCGATAAAATCTTGGGCAAAAATGACCGAAGATGATTGGCCAAGAACTTGGATATTGATATGAATGTATAACTGGTCGGCACCGGCACAGTTCTATCCTTGCAATCTGAGTGGACAGCAGTGCAAATGTAGTACAAATGTGACACCCAGAGAAAAATATTACACCCCAATTTTAAATAGCGTGCGACAGACATGCTTCAGCTGCGTTTCGTACAAATGTTGTCTGCCGCTCTCTATGTAAGAAATGCCCGTAAAACGTAGCATTCTCATATTCAAAATGGATTCTTTTTTATGACTACGGCTTGCGTCGTGAGATGCCATTAAACTCAGGTTTGGGTCGGGGCCTAAAAAGTGTAAGAAACACTTAATTGCAGGCAGAGGCAGGTTTGTAACCAAGTCAGACAAGGTTCCGAGTCACAAGTCAATCTCACTTTTATAGTTTTGACTCCAGTTAAGTCTGGTGATTTTCAATTCACCACCGAGTCAATTCTGAGTCCAAGTCACGGAGTAGAGTGTAGAGTCCGAGTCATAGTGTTTGACTCGAGTCCGAGTTCAAGTCATTGTGTTGACTGTTCAGTTCCGAATTGTTGTCATGTCAAACCCACTTTTCACAACTCTGCTCGGTGATATCGAATGCTCTGCATTCATAATATACAAATCTTCCCTACTTATAACAGTTTCTGGTGGTATTTTCAGGTATCAGTACTGATAGACGAAATAATAACAGTATAATAACTTTACTATTCTTCCAAATTACAATGAAATGCCTGTCTTGGTAGACCTAGGTCTCGAGTCATATGACTTGGTCCGAGTCATGCGCAATGACTCGAGTACAAATCGACTCAATACGCAAATTGACTCGAGTCGAGTGATGACTCGAGTCATTACAACCCTAGGCAGAGGAGATCAAAGTCCTCATCGTTTATACTCGAGTAGAAGTAGCGTATTGCATTTTGACTCAAGTAGAAGAAATAGCGATTTCCAAGTAAGCAAAACGGAAGTACCATATATATCTTGTTTTGACTAAATAACCTAAAATCTGCTAAGTACAAGTAGTCTGAAATCATAACCACTTGGGCAGTTAGTACAAGTAGGTGAAATCTACTTGAGTACTATGAAAATGCAGAAGTACTTCGTTACAGACCTATGAGCTGCTAACGGATGTCCAGATGCAACCTTTCAAGCTCATTTCGTGTCCAAGCGTAGCGATGGCTGTGAAGTTGTTCGAATAAATGTTTTGACAATGCGAGTTCATGGAATAGATCGGCCCTAGTTACCGATTTTATCGGCATATGCTCAAAAACCCGGTACTGATCGGACGATATAGTACACATAGCGGGGAAATATTTATTCCATCGCTTCGATCGGAAGTGTCTCATCATGAAGGTTTCACATTATCGCTCTGAGTAACATCAGCATACACTTTAATCGCCCCAACATATTGCGCAAAGTCATAGAATCGCGTTCGCTATTCCTCGAATTAGAACCGCGCTGGCAAAACAGCGACTCTCGTTTCCTAATAAACACGACGTTAATGGAATCTGCTTCCGGAGTCTACGGCTAATGAGTTTCCGACCCGGCTGTTGCGACAATGATTAGCTCGCAACATCTTGCGTCTTGTCTTTGGGGCTTGGAAGAATCGAATACCTGCGTGATTCGATTCTGGAGCGAATAGGCCTATTAGGCGTCGAGTATCGCTCATGATGGCTTCAAAACAGTATAAAACATGTTTAAAGTTGAAATCTGTACCTGTTATGCGACTACAAAGAATAGAATGCCAGGTCTACATCATATTAAAGTTATTTGGTGGTTTTATTCTGAATCGCCGTGGAAAGTTGAGTAAATGGCCATGCAGTTGGTATTGTTTCTATCTTACCCATTTTATTGCACTATGTGACAATGCTCCGGGTCGATCACGACTCCACGGATATGTCATTTCCAGTAACGTGCGTATAGGTTTGTAAAATATGCTTCGTATGCTGCGATATCACCAATCGAGGTCTCAAGGATTCGACATGGGGAATAAAGCATCGAAACTATCATTATTGTTGATACTATGACTCTTAATGGCATGCATCGCATTATTTCTGTACCCGAAAAAACGCTTATCACTACTCAGGGCGTGCAGAATCAATCGAGTATTAATTCTAATGTTTTCAGTCGAGCAGTGAGGAGATGATTTTTTTCGGTGCTGAAATGAAACGCTGCTTGTAACTAACGAAAATGATAGTGTCCATACTATGTTTCACTGTGGAAGACTGTAAACCTTCATTGGTCGTACCGCAGCATACGAAACATGTAGTACAAACCTATACGCACGTTTGCCGAAAAGACATATCTGTGAAGTCGCGATCAACCCACAGCATTGTCACAAAGTGCAATGAAATAGGGATGGTAGAAAAAATACCAAATAATCTTTCATGCGATGTACAACTGGCATTCTATTCTTTGTGGTCGCATAAAAGGTACATATTCCGACTTTCCAAATCCATAAACTGTTATAATTTCAACATGAGTGATGGTTGAAAACTCTATTCGAAGCCCTACTCGATTAAGATTCGAATCACTAAACTATTCGATTTAGTCTAGCGCTATTCACTACTCGACTCGAATCATTAGAGTTAATATTTGATTCGAGAACTGAGGTCATTGTGCCCAGCATTGCTTATCTCCGGTATGTTTCGTCACAGTGTGGGCTGAATCGCACGCTTTTGTGCCGCTGTCGAAACCGGGTCGATTAAACAAAACTTACGTAAATAAATACCGATGATCAGCAAAATGCAGCCTCGCCCTCTTCCAGATTTGCTATCTCACGTTTTCTGCAGCCATTGGAAGTGGTTTGAAATTGACCTCAAACAAATCGCTTGTTCTGTTTATTTACGATGCGATCGTTTCCAAAATAATCGAAGGTATCGTTTCTTATCGAGCGGAACCGTTGTTATTGTTCCGCGCGGTTTCGATAATCGCAGTTTGCACTTTTCACTTCTCCTGTAGTTCGGACAACGAGGAAATCGGATGTAGTTTCGTATAAACATTGCGCGCTGTTCTTACATATGGACTTTATGGTCGCCGCGATAAATCGCTAACCAGCCCCTTCACCGATAACCTCGATATTTATTGCCAATGTTAAGAAATATAGTGTTTTTGTTTAAAGTGTATTTTCAAAACTCGAGAACATTTAGTTGAATACCTTTACATCCATTGCTATTCTTGAACATGGAATAAATTAGAAACGCTGTATCTGGACGTTTGTAAGTCAGAGATGTTCAGATTGTTTACACTTACTTCAGAGTACTCACGTAGATTTATGACCACTTGTTCTGATTATTCAAGTGGTTATGATTTTAGAATACTTCTTCTTCTTCATAATAACTTTCAGCTTTGTAGGCAAAAGCGCAAAATTATAATCCCAGAATACTTTCTCGCTCACTTACTGGGACATCGCTACTTATGTACTTGTACTTCAGTCTAAACTGCAACGCTGCTTCTAATTCGGTTAACGGCTTCCTGTTTTCACAAATAAAGGCCAGAAATCTTACTTTTTACTTACTTGGACATCCAAGACTGAATTTTCAAGTTAGCTTGTGCTATTGATGGAATTTTTGGCTTGTGGTGCAAAAGACCAACGCTGTTATAAGCACCATAATATGATTTTATTAATAAATAATGGATATCAAAACTTCTATACATGTATTTGAGTAGAAATTACGATGATAATTCTTCTTGCGACCAACGACCACTACTCTCTACTACGAATACCATGTAGTGACATCAATAAAATGTCCCGTATTTTTGACCTCTCATGGCCGATGCCGATATCTCTTTCAAACTGTGATGTCGACCCGATATGATCGGCGAGTTGATAATCGCGGGCCCTATTTTTGAGTCATTTCTGAAATGTGCAGCTTCATGGACTTGCCTTCCGCTAGCGCAGTGGTTCTCAACCTTTTTGGCTTCGCGGACCCCTTTTGACCGTCACGGACCCTCGCGGACCCCCTCAAGTTTTAGTTCAATTTCAGCTCTATTGTGGTTGTGGTGCAACCTTCGTCTGTCTTGTGCAAATATGAACTGTATGCTTGTGATAAACAGCAAAATCATGTTTTTTGCTTGAAAATAACATCATACTATTTATGTAGAAATTGGTAGACTTTTATTATTTCAAAGCTAATTTTGCTGCTGTATTTCTTGAGGTACGTGGTCGTGTCTTGAAAATCCGCGTCTTCGTTTTGATATGAACGAGGAGTGCCGAAAACCATTTCCGCAAAGATAAATGGAGGCTAATGCAATATTAACGCATAACGCTTACGACGATATTTTTGGTGTGATCGCAATATTTATGGCACCAAAATGAAGAAACACATATTTTATGAACATATCACGTCCAGCATCTAGCGCAGGAACGGGCAACATACGGACCGCGGACCGGATTCGGCACGCAGAGAGTTTCCACATTCAAAGTGAAATACTTATCTAAAAGTACAGACAAATTTTATGCGCCAAAGACTGGATCCAAGTTTTCCAACCCGAGAAAGACTGTCATGAAACGACTTGTTTTGTTCGGATCTACGTATTTATTTACTAGCAAACATTTTCGACGATGAACAATTAAACAACAAAAAGACAAGGCTGCATACCAATATAACTGGTGATATGAATTTCAGGGTTGGAGCGTAATGCTTTGATAGCAACGAAACACTCCTTGTTCATCAAAAAAACAGCCTTGTCGATAGGGCATCCTCAATAAGAATGCGCCAAATCAGATAGCCGAGCTTTAAACGCAGGCATATCATTGTCCGATTTATGACCAATGTCACCCGAAAATATTCGGGTCCATTCCAATATGAATATAATATACAATTGTAAATTGAAGTTCTGTACCTCCAAGAAGCTGTTCAAATAGTGGTTATGTATATCACAGGATAAAATTGATTTCGTGGCGAGGTTTCAATATCTGCATTGGGACAAATCAGGGAAATACGTCGGAAATTTTTATTTCAAACGACTGTTTACTAATTTGATGAGTCTGAGAACTTTAAATGGAGAAGGTTTCGCAGACATTAAGAAGCCACCCTGGTTGACGTTACTATCTCCATATTTTTATCTTTTCCACAAACCCCAACAAAATGTCTTTAAACAGCAATATATTGTTTCAGCAGGTTATGGGAAAATTGGTAATGAAAATGAATTTCCACACTGCGATAGTTCATGTCAAACGATTATTATGATGATATGAATCATGAGGTTTTAGCAGTTGTGGTGCGAAACTGCCTCATGCTTTCTCAAATTAAAAAACGAAATAAAAATTAGGTTATCAACCATTTAAAAAATGTTGAGGTCTCGCTGACCCCCTGAAATTGCTTCGAGGACCCCCGGTTGAGAACCGCTGCGCTAGCGAGTTTCTTGAAATTCTCAACTGCTGCGAAATCGCATCGAACAAACCTATTATTCCGGTAATGTAAACATAGTATACAAATCGCTTTGGATGTAAATAGCGTGACATTGCAGCGATCATATCTGACGTTGTACTATTTGTAGACGGTTCGCCGGTAGGATAATGATGCAAGAGTTGGTGAGATGGAATCCGGATCCCAGATTTGAGCAACTAGAACATCTTCAGTCTTCGTGCAAATTTGATTACATTAGGATGATAGCTGCACACGTTTTTCCAAATTTGACTGCAATTAGAATGAGTGAATTCGCAAAAATATTGATTACTTTCCGGGTTGGACAGAAATAGAACATAAATCAAAATCACTTCAAGTCATCAAACCGGAGCTGATTCTGATGCGAATGGCAAATGGCTCTACACCAAGTTTGACTCGTTTCATAATATTACAGTTTTCCTGTAGCATTTTCAGGAAAAGCAGAAATGAGATTAAATGAGAGAGTAGAAGCATTTCACAAAATGGAATTACAGTAGATTAACGACATTTCATTATTAAGCAACTAGGAACTGTCTATAGTTGTCCAAGTCTGTTGTATGTGGACTGTGGAGCTTCCACGAAACCGAAACCTCGTCGGAACGAACAAATTTCCGACCTGCTGCAAATGATCGGGTTGCGTCACGACTAGATCCCGACTGACATTGAATTTTTGAGCCGATAACGATCAAACTGATAACTAGCACCTTCCCCAAACTCGTGCAACTAGAAAATGTTCAGCTATTCAAAACTAGATTACAATTAGAATGATAGCTACACAGTCTTTTCTTTCGAATTAGATCAGAATTAGAATTACCAAATTCGCGAATGGACATTGAGCCAAGCTCCTTTCATATCACGTCAGAGTTGATTCTTTAAAAAAAGGTAAGCGTCTGTACGCAAAGCCTGGCTCGTTTCGCACGATACAGTTCCCCTAGCATTTCAGGGAAACCAGAAATTAGATTAGTATAAAAATGAGCATAGAAACATTTCACAAACCGAATTGAAATTAGAATTAGAGCGAAGAAAGAATTCACAAATTAGATTCGAAATAGATTAGCGGCATTTCGCTCTAATTGGACTGATTAGACAACGAGAATTATCTAGTTCAAGTCTGACCTTCGCCGATAAACCCGATACATTCAGCCGATTTGGTATCTCAATTATGGCGCATTTCCAGAACTTCGGAGCCATTTCAATGCTTGGATATGAAATAAACTCCAAAGGCCGGACCAGGGCCTTTGGTAAATCATTGTTTAGTTATCGTATAGGCCCCGGCTGGACACTTGAAATTAGTTGAGTAGGCCTACCATATTTCTGAATCGGGAGAGGAGGACACTTTTACCAAAACATAGAAGCTAATTGACCGAAATTGAAAACAGCTGATTTTGAAATATTTACTGGAAATCTTGTAGTGTTGACTTAAAAAAGTGATTACTTTGACTCGACTCCCGAATTACCGAATTTTTACGATAATTCAGTGATTTTGACTGAAAAAATTGTCATCACTCCGATTCGACTCCCGAATGACCCGCTCAAACGTCCGTATTACATGCTTCGCGCCATTTATGCAGATTTGCAGTTGACCCTGTCCATTACATCAATTAATAGCCTGGCTGTTAAAGCTGTAAAGGAGGAAGGATTTCCAAAAAGGAGGACGTTTGAGTGTCTTCGGAGGACATTTTCAATTTCCTGAAAAACAAGGGCAAATTCTTCTAAAGGAGGACGAGCGGTAACCCTAAAGGTGAGGTGGTGAGTTACTAAGTACTGTCAGAGTACTTTTTCTGGGTACCAAAAGTGGATTTTGCCTGCTTGCAGCAATTACTCGATGAGTTATGATTCTAGACTACTTCCTGTTCCAATTAAGAATTTCCGTTTCCGGACAAAACTTTTAATATCGATTTAATTCTCTTGTAGTTGCTGACGATTAGCCCTGATGTCAACCAAAAATATTAGGGCTTATACTTCAATATGAGTATATTATCCAATTGAACTCAGATTTTCAGAATATTCGCAATCATTATGGATTCGGATCATGATAATATCTACAAGCCAGTTTATTCCTATAATCCGAATCACCACCAAAAGGTTCGAGTAGTCTTTCGTAAACACCTTGAAAGTCTCACATCACAGTGATGCAGGATGCGCAGTCAAAGTCAACAAAAATAACCGCTGTGGTTGTGATTTTTTATTGTTTTTCGACGGAACCGTCCCACGACATTGGAAAGTCCAATCGAGAAGCGGGAAAATATTTTCGTGTTTACAAAAGCGGCCTGAAACACAAATGACTGTTCGATGATCGTGTTGACTCTCGGTCGATTCCCTGTTGGTTCGGGATTCTTTGTGTTTTAGTAACCGCGTAGTCAACGCTTTATTATCATACGCCGCCGGTCTGACATCTTTCTATTCGTAAACGTGGGCGAAGGTCGCGATTTTACAACGAAACATCGTTCGATGCAAATGTGCTTGCAAATTGTGATCAGACTTGTAAAAACTGCTGGGATTCAAATACCAGAACATAGTATGTCGGATGTCGTCTATTTTTGGCCATGCCACTTTCAGAAAAAATTTGGGTTTCAGTGTTGACCAGGTTTCTGATACATACTGGAGCCCAAAATGGACTCTGCATCCGCAACAGTGTTGCGGTCATACATTGTAGTGGTATGATCCTTAGCTGCAACATCAATGGGTTGTTGGTTCGAGTTCGACTCCAGAAGGCCTATCCAAGTGTTGGAGGTTTATCTAGGCTCCTCCTCACCATATCATCCGTGTAAGCGGTGTCTTATAAAAGCCGTGAAGTGGGTCGTGCTACGAGTCGGTCAATACGAAATCAAAATGGAGAATATCGGCCTGGTGTAAAATGACCAGTCGACACACCATGCATACCAAACATACAGCAGTCTTAAGAAAACCAAACCATCAATAACATGATGTCACACAAATAAAAAATAATGTAACGAATATTAACCGGTAATCAATAGAACTTTTGCTGTTTGAGTCGGGCTCGTGTTTTCACCTCCTACGAATCCATGGGGTTCGTTTGAAGCCCCAGTTAAGAAAACAAGGTGCGTGATGATGATTAGTGGACGGATTATTTTATTTACAAATATCTTACATATCAACATTGAATGACATTTTTCGTATTTTAACTCAATTATAATTGCTGGTTTGACCTTTTATAAAAGCGATACCCATGGTCTAAATCTGTGTTTCTTACCTAGGTCCCGACCGATTATGATTATCGTTACTCTAATCATATTGAGTCGATACCACACTTCCAGAGAAATATCGGTATCGGCTGTTAGACGTAAAAATATCGGGAATTTTCGTAACGTCACAACATGGTAGTAAGGATTGAGACAGTTATAATCTGCGAATGCTGGAATGGAAATAATGAGTTATTTTTGTATCATACAAGTGTTCAGATGTAGCCTCTCTAGTTTATTTCATGTCCAAGCATAGAATTGGATGAAAAGCTGTTCAAATCAATGGTCAGAATTTTTGGAGATGCGCTTTAAGCTTGGTACCATATTTGGTGAATATCAACTGAATATATCTGGATTTTCGGTCAAGGTACTAGGTACTATCGGTTTTGTCGGTATTGGCTCATAAATTCGATATCGCTCTAGCTATAATCTTAACCTTTTTGGCGCCACACTTTTTAGCACCAAAATTTCCAAGTTGGACGAATTTAGTAATTTTAGTTCAAATCTATTTAGGAAAATCTGAGAACTTTCTCGTTTTCCAAGTCTGGTTCCACAGCATGTTTCATGCAATTCAATCGTGAATCATATTCCTGATTTAAAAGCGCCACTAAACTCACTTGCTTATTGTGGACGATGTGACTTCGCTTCAGCATCTGCGCACTAACGGTGACGAATCGCGAGTAATGGCACTGTTGCGTCACAGACCGTGCTGCCGTGACACAGGCCAGATGATGTCATTCGTTCTATTTTGTAAATATTCAAACCAAAACATAAATGCATGGCCTGCAAGATTCTTTGCTGGTGATGTTACAAACCTAATGAGTGAGGTATTCAGGTTTTTGCAGCAGTTAGACACAATTATCTGATTTATAGAGCTAGGTGAAATCGAATACCTGAGTGGTTCCATTCTGAATTAAGGACTATAGGCGTCGAATATCGCTCATCATGGATTTATGACAATATGAAGTATGTACCTTTTATGCGACCGTGAAGAATATGATACCAATTCTACATCACAGATAATATATTTTTGTATTTTTTGGATCATACCTGATTCATTACACTTTGTGGCAGATAATGCTGCTGGTTGATCGAGACTTCGCAGAAATATCACCTTTCCTATTTTGTTGTAAGATAGCAATGTGCGACTGGCTTGAAGTCAAATTGTTTTCATGGACAAGAATCGCTACTGAAGCATGTTTTGTAAATATATCACGCAATAAAAGCATGGCGTCTTTCGAATATCTGTACCAATCAATACGATGCATCTGAGAATCGTTTATTTTATCGAAATTGCGAATCATTGTTGTCAGCAGGGCTGACCACGATGATTAAAGAACTCGAATCTGAATCGAGTATGAATTCTAATGATTCGAGTCGAGTCGTGAGAGAGGATTTTTCCGAGAACTCAAATGATACGCTCCTTGCCTCTAAGAGTTATTTTATCTACGAGAATGATAGTTTCGATATAGTATTTTCCACTGTGGAAGCCTTTAAACCTCGATTGGTCATATCGCAGCATATGAAACATGTAGTACAAAGCTACGCACGTTAGTGGATATAACAAATATGCAAAGGTTTGATAAACCCACAGCATTGTCACAAAGTGCAATGAGATAGGCACGGTCGGAAAAAGACCAAAAATCATTAATGTGATGTAAATCTGGCGTTATATTCTTTATGGTAACATAAAAAGGCTCGTATTTAAACATTTTGCATAGTGTTGTGAATTCATAATGAGTGATATTCGAATATTCGTCTCGAGGCCTAATACACGAATCACAATCGAATCATTCAAGTAATTCTCGATTTTGTCCAGCCGTAGTGGTCAGTTTTGCCTCGTCTGTGAAGCTCGGTCGAAATACGTCAAAAGTCGCTCTACTGGCAACAGAAATATTTGTTAGTACGTAATGACACAGTGGCCTGATTAGATGATCGGTGTTTGACACATGTTCACTGCTTGTTGCCTTGTTTAGACTTGTGATTCGGGTGTACGAGGTGATACACGGATTGCGTAAGAGAAATGAACTATTACACGCGCACCTACTAAGCCGTAAATGCGTCATAACCTGAATAGGAATACTTGAACAAATGAACAATCGAACTAGCCTGGTTTTCTGTACGAATTTGTCCATTTTCCATGTGTAAGACTAGAGCCCAGCTGATTATGATCGGTTCGTAAATGATATCGAGTCGATATCGTAATTTGAAAAATAACTACTTCTACTCGACTACTTTAAACATTTTGATTACAACATTATGTTGCTGTGATGCAAATGGCTTTCATGCCAGAAGCGTCACTCTATTTCCCTTTATTTTTTTAAACAATAATAATCGAATTTTGCTATCAAAATCGTTTGTCAGGTTGTTCGGTTGATCTACGATGAAAACGAGGACTCGGGTATCGAGGAAGTCGGGAGCCCACGACATCGCTAGAAAGGCGTCATTGCATCATCAAAATACGGAAAACTCAGGTGAGCAGCAAAATTGTACAAACAACAAATCTAGATTTAGTTAACGGCCAACTAACTACTGTGTTTAGTAGTTCTAGTTCTAGTGGGAGATTTATAAAAAACTAGTAGCCGAACAACTAAAAAACAACTGTCGTGGTTTGGCGTGAATCGTGATACCGGTGTTCTGTTGTGTGATGTTCTTGCAGGCATTACTACTCACAGTAGCGTAGCCTGGGGTGGATTTTGGGATCGACATCCCTTCCATTTCATTTTCGTGTTCAGTTCGTGTGGGAAGCCGATCCGATTCCGATAAAATAATTAGTGATACGTTGCCCCTTTGCCCCCTTTTGAAATGCCGATTCTATCTCTACTTGAAATTCAATAATCCATGTAATCGGTTATTAGTTACTTGTGTTTTCCTTAGATAGTAGGGGATTTTTAATGGTCATTAGTCCTAGTCTAATTGCGCAGTTTGAACATCCAGAAGTTCTTATTCCAGTTCTAATTGCGCATTTTTAAAAATCAATAAGTTTCAGATCTAGCTCTAATTGCGCACTTTGACAAACCAGTACTTTGTACAAGTCTGGTAAGCAGTAAATTCACAAAAAGTCTGAAATTCATTTGTAATTCGTTAGCAACCTTAGACTTAGTGAAGAGGCAAAAGTAGCCAATTTTGTAGCAAAGCAAGCAGAAGTGATGGCTCAATCATCTTCTTACATGCAAGTACCAGTAGTTAATTCCAGTACATGTCAGAAACTACCAAAAGTACAAGTAGAAAGTGAAACGGCTGAAAATTTTTAAAGTATGTAGTCTCAAAAATGAAATCACAGCTTCCATGCACTTGTACTTGAGTACACATTTGTGACTTCTACTTCTACTTGAGTACCAACAATGTCTACTTGTTATTTATTTGAAATAGATGAATATTCCTAGTTGAACAATCTCACATTATAGTGCTCGGACTCCTTACTGTCATGCTGTGAAATCACGAAAATGGCAGATATTTTTACCGATAACGATATTGCTTTCAAATTGTGATATCGAATCGATATAGTCGACGCACCGATCATCGATCAGGCTTTACATTCGTGAAAGTGTATAGGTAGAAACATGCCGGTTTTGCATGACACAGTTGTAGAATCATTCCTGAAATATCTCGTTACGACTTGTATCGTTATTACACGCGCGATAAATATCGTGATTGATACTCAACCTGGGACATAGCATCAAGATGATATCGCACAACGCATTTACGTAACTTGCAACCACACGCTTTATCACGTTACCACCAATTGATTTTATACGAAGTGACCCGAATGTGTATTGACGGAAACGCCTATCATTGTACGTCTACTATTTACGACTGTGTCGTTTTTTGTATATTTGTGAGTAGCTCTACTTCTAGTTGCGGATTTTTAACAGTGAGTAGTTCCAGTTCTAGTTTTACTTGTATATTTTGAAAAGTGATTAGTTCTACTTTTATAGTTCTATTCGGTAATTTTGACAAGTGAGTAGTTCTAGTTCTATAGTGGCGGGTTTTGAAAAGTGAATAGCTCGAATTCCAGTTTCTGGTTCTGAAACGTGGGTAGTTTTAGTTGTAAATGTGAATTTTGAAAAGTGAGTAGTTCCAGTTCTAGTTGTAGTTGCACATTTTTAAAATCCAGTAGTTCGTACCAGTCTGCTCCTGCGTTGAGAAATCTAATGTCTCAACTTCAAATTCATTGCATTAGTTACCCATCCGGTTACCACAGCCTACCATGTAGCGTGTAATGATGCAATCATTGATATGAATCATGACTCAAAATTCACGTCATATAATATAATTATGCTTGTGTTTTAGTTCCAGAAATTGCCGTAGCGACGGCAACAGTATATAAACTGGTTTTAAAAAATCGATTTGTATAGTAGCCAGTAGTTGCATCAAGACGGCGGATCTAATTATTGACAATTAGCTCAATATTGTGGATATCAGTCCTCGTCGAGATTAATCAATTAGTTTATGTTGTTGGAATTAATTCAGCTCATGGTGCAAAAGACCTTCGTTTTTATAGAATGATTTTTTAAATTATAAATAATATTAAAACCGATTTCAAAAAGGCATCTTATGGTTCAATTATTTATCGCATGGCAAATATCCATAATCTTTGCGTGACGCAAACCTTTTCAGAACATAATTGAAGTACTACATAATTCTAGTTGACCAATTTGTTTAATTATAGTGAAATGCCAGTAATCTAATTCCAATCTAAGTGTAAAATTTTTTTATGTTATCATTTCCTTTCTATAATCGAATGTCTAGTTTTCCTGAAAATGTTACAGGAGAACTGTGTAGTGAGGGCCGGGCCAAGCTTGCTGCAGTGGCGTAGGAGCACATGACGCCGCCCATGGCTTTCGTTGAAACTGCCTTTCAAACTCTGAAATAGTTCCAATCTTTTGAATTATATTTACTGGAAATCTTGTTGTGTTGACTAAAAAGGGGTCATGACCTCACATTTTGCCGCCCCTAGCAGCCTGCCGCCCGTGGCGTGGAGCCCTAAGCGCCAATTGGCTGCTAGGCCACTGGCCTGCTGTACAGACATTTGCAATTCTCGTGTTTATGGGAATGAACTGTAATATGACATGGACTTGATTTTTGTTGTATCTCTTTCTAAATCGTTGGAATTCAATATAAGTTTCCGGCGAATTCATTCATTCTAATTGTGATCTAATTTGGAAAACATGTGAATGTCCTAGTTTTCGAACTCTGTTTGATATGTAGATCAAATTATTATGATGCCATCCTTCTTTGCAAAAGCACCTTTTCACGCACCGGGAAGTAATGCTTCCGATGCAGCAAACGCATTTCGAATTCCGGTGGTGATGTTTTCGTGATCAGGCGCGAAATTAAAATAAGAAAACATTGCCACACTTATGACATCAATAATCGTACTAACGAGTTATTCTTTCATCAGAGCGCGGTTTCCATCCGTGGTGCGAATATAAATCAATCCGGTGCACGCCTTCCGCCGAATAACGGCGATATGCGGCGTTTGCGAGGCATGTTATGTTATGAAATGGTGGTATCGTGTCTCTTGGAGCTGTTCATGTGCGCCTATGCTCGTGGCCTGGTCATGATTCGTGTAGTGTAAGCGAGGTAGTCTTCATGAATCGTTATAGATTAGTTGGCTAACATGATAATATGTGTCTTCTTGACCTTTATGATCTTATGTGTGAGCTTGTTGGTTAGTACCGAGCATTGAGAGACGAAGGCAGAGTCCATGCAGGTAGAATTGGACAAGTAGCAAACTTTTAGATGTTCCTAAGTAGTATTCGAATCACTGAATTCACAAAAGAAATACAGCAAAAAAGGACTTGGAAATCGATTTTAATTTTGAAATAGAAAGAAATGCAACAAAATCCCGTTCAGCTCATATCAAATCAAGATTCAATCTAATAAGCATTACAATGGCAAATGTGTGTATACTGTACAGCGATCTTGACTCGTTTTGCACGATACAGTCCTCCTGTCTCATGTTTAGCAAATCAGAATCTAGAATAGCATTTCGTAAATTAAATTAATGGCATCTCGTTCTTATTCGTCTAATCCAGTGGTTCTCAAACATTTTTAGACACGCCCCCCTTTTTGATTGGGAACTATTTCGCGCCCTCCTTATCGTCATATCACAAAATGCAACAAGGATGCTAGCAATCCAAACGGCTTGTTTGATGGCATAGAAAGTTATGACTGTTGATGAGAGAATTCTCAAATATCAAATTAGGACTATACACAGAGATATAACTGAGAATTTACGTCAAATCACGCGCAGTGCGAATTTTTTTTTCAGTTGACCGGTGCTTCCCGCCCCCCAGTTTGAGAACCACTGGTCTAATCAGACAACTAGAATTATGTAGTTGTTCAAATCTGCTATCAATATTATATCCACCTCACGTCGTGCACTCATTACATTTGTTTATAATAAACACGGGTATAGTGTTGTATTTTTGAGTATTTATTACGTGGTATTAGTTATTCATACGGTGTCGGTGATTCCCAATATTTTTTCGGTCACTATACTGAAAAATACGTCAGCAAACTAAATTCAAACGAAACCGTTATTGCAAAACGCGGAATACGTATCGCAAATAGTTCTACACTTTGTGGAAATTTTAATCGAGTGTTGTACCGAAATTCGTCACTTGCTGCAGGTTGGTAGCATTGGAGTTGTGTCGTCATCATTTTTGAGCTTGGGTTTCAGCCAAACATGTCAACTACTATTGCCGTGGATGATTATTCGCGCTTCGTACTGATAGGTAATTCGGGTTTGTAGCGCTGTGGCCGACCTATGTTTATAAATAATAGTGTTCATTATAGAGTGCGTCACGTGAAATGGAGTGACTAGCGTTCGGTAATGCAGGTCATATCACGATGCTAGGAGAAATGCACTCGTATCTCACTACATTGCGAACATAACGCACTGCTGGCTGATAGCTTCGGCTTTTGGGAATATGCCGTTGGCAAGCTAACAGCGTTACGTCGTGGGCTTTCCACAGTGTACGCTGTACAGTAGCTATACAGTATAGATAGCTGTGAACCGTGTGAGGAGAAGATAGATATATAGCAAGAAGCAGGGCTTGGCAAAATCGAGTAACTAAGTGATTTGATTCTGAATCGTGTAGCTCCGGGTCGAATCGGGTATCACTCATTCTGACGTCACGACAGTATGAATAACGTGGAAAATTCAGATATGTACCTTTCATGCGACCACAAAGAATATAACGCCAGTTCTACATCACATTTACGATTTTTTTTTGTATTCTAGTCGATACCTATTTCATTGCACTGTGTGGTAATGTTGTGGGTAGGGTTGCATTTAAAACAAACGGTTTTTTAAAACGCTTTTGTTTAAAACATGTTTTAAACAGTGTTTTAAACAAAGGCCTTTAAATACTTTTTTCAAGTTGTAAAATTATGCCATAGCTGTGTAAATACTTTTCAAAAAACATGTTGTATGAGCCTACGGACAATTACCACCCGATATAGCCGACGTATATCGATATGGGATGGTTGGAACCCTCTAAATCAGTGGTTCCCAACCTTTTTGTCTTCATTCCCCACTTAAGATTTATTCCGAGTCTTCATTCCCCACTACCCAAAACTTTTGTCATTACGGAGAAGCTATTTGCTTGTTTGAGTAAACAAGACGCATATCCACACCAGTACGCAAGATAATCGCCTATAAGTACAACATAAAACGTAACGGTAACCCTCAAAATGTAACGAAAGCGTTATTTCACGTCATACTGGTCGTGCTGGATGCGTTTATGACGCCATCATTGGCTATCCAATGTTAAAAATGGGTTTTTGTGAACAACACGCAATATAATTTTCGATACAAACATTCAAGAGCAGTTAACTGATAACGGTAATCGCGCATGTGTGTCCGTAAATCTGTAGACTGTCCTGTATATAATTTTCAACAAATGCGTCTATTCCCCACCAGAAACCATTGAATTCCCCACTGGTTGGGAACCACTGCTCTAAATAGTCGGTTCAACAGCAATAGTACAGATATTTCGTCAAAGTAGCTATAGTCACCCAATATATTCAATTGTCAATGTCAATCCACTATGACGTCACAATCGAATATTCGTGACGTCCTGGCTTAAAAAAAACATGTTTCAAACAAGGGAATGCAACCCTAGCTGTGGATTGATAACGACTTGACTGATATGTAATTTCCAGTAACGTGCGTAGCTTGGTACTATCTGTTTCGTATGCTGCGATACCACCAATCAAGTTTTACGACTCCCACAGTGGAAAATAGTATCGAAGCTATAAGTCTTGTTGCTAAATGAACTCTTAACGCCAAGAAGCGTCTAATTTCACTGCTCGACTCGAATCATTAGGATGAATACTCGATTCGAATTCGAGATTTCGGGTGTGCCCAGCCCTTGTGCTCACTTGGAGACGTGGACCGTGAAAAGGCATTTTCTGACTCCCATCTATACTTTCAAGAATACAATCGAGTTAATGTGGCTTCACAACGACGCTTACGTTGATACGGATTCTGTTTCGTGTGGACTACTTTTACTCGAAACGTAAGAAAATAACGATTTTGGCCTCAAGAAAAAAACGCGAGTTGAAACTCCCCGTTCGAATCGATTTTGTTTAGTTCGGTTTTTTAATAATTTCATTTCACAGCGCCACAAGATTGCGGTAAAATGAACAATGAATACGTAAGGAAAGAGCCAAAGCGACTTGAAATAGACTATTAAATCAGACAATCACCTGGGCCCACAACAGTTGTTGCTGTTGTTGTTGTTGTTGTTGTTTGTGGTATTTATGGTGTTTGTCGGCTACTATGGTCATTTACACCAGGCCGATATTCCTAAGTTTTGATTCCGTATCTGCCGACGTGTAGCACGGCCCACTTCTAGGCTTTTTGTAAGACACGCCGCTTATGCGGATGAGATTGCGAAGAGGAGCCTTCAACCTCCAACACTTAAGCAGGAATTCTGGAGTCGACCTATTTGCTGTAAATATTCATTCTCGTCTTTTTGTTTAGTGTGAAAACTAAGTTTCAATGCTTTGTTTTTAGCCCTATGTTTATGCACACTGCGCAGTTTATTTTGCGCGTCACTATTTGATAGTAATGTATTAGATGCGTAACACAGAAGCTTTTTGCTTTTGTGACTTAGGGTTACCATACGTCCTCCTTTAGGAGGATTTGTCCTCCATTTTCGAGATTTTGTCCTCTTATTTGAGAATTTTGATCAAATTTACTGTGAAATTGTAGTGAGATTCCGTAAATCAGCACCGAAGTAAAGCTCCGGGGGGTATTTCGGGAGCTGAGCCGAAAATATGACCTTTTTTTAGTCAACCATCTGTTAACGTGAAAGAAAAAACTGTATTTTGGGCGCTGAGCGAGAAATTTGACCTTTTATTTTTTTTCAGTCGACCGACCACGAAGTGGGAACAATTTACCATTATTTCAAGATTTTTCTCCGCTATCCTAAGTTTGAAAATTTTGAAAAAGTGTTCTCCTTTCCCGCTTCCAAAATATGGTGACCCTATGTTACTGTATCACTGAGTTCGAAAAAACTTGGAAATTGAATTAAATATGGAATTTGAAAGAAATTCAACAAAACGAAGTTCACTTCATATCAAATTAGAGTTCATTCTCATCAAAGGCACGAGAATGGCAATGCCTTTACTGTACAATGTACAACAAGCTTGGGTATTTTCGCATCATACATTTCTCCTGCAGCATTTTCATGAAATCCGGAAAATAGATGAGAAGTTAGAAGAGAAATGAGAACATTTCACAAATTATATTACCAGCCATTTCACGCTAGTTAATCCAACCAGACAACTGGAATGATCTAGTTGGGCCGAGTCTGGTTTATGAAGCCTGGCTAGGGTTTTGTATATTCAACACAGGCTGAAATGTTGGCTCATTAGTTCCCGGATGTCTTGGCGATCATTTTCGTAAGTACCGGTGTGACTCTTAGTTTCGGTACGTCCGCTTTTACTGAAGAAAACTTTCAGGCGTCGCCAGTGCGCAGCTCAGTCGCGCTAAGGCCTTTGTTACCGCGAAATACGCTGAGACTTTCTGTGTCGAAAACACAACTCGAGAGAGTGTGTAAACTAAGATGCAGTATATATGCGATACAAATACACCAGACACGCATAGTGGGTGCTATTTGCGCTTAGTAGTAATATTAGAGCTTGGAAAAATTGATTACCTTAGCGATTTGATTCTGAATCGAATGTTAGGCTTCGGGCCGTGTCGAGTATTTGTGTATCACTAATGATGGCGTCAAAGCAGTGTGAAAAATGTATAAAGTTTAAATATTTTCCTTTATGCGGCTACGATTAATACATAGCCAATTCTATTCACATTAATGATGATTCGGTATTTTTCAACCATACTTATTTCGTTGCACTTTGTGGCAATGCTGTGAGTTGGTCAAGATTTGACAGATATATCATTTGCAGTAACGTGCGTAGCTTTGTACCACAGTTTCGTATGCTGCGCGACGAGCTATCGTAGTTGCAAGGCTTCTGTACTGGAAAATCGTATCGAAACTATAATTATTGTCGATAAGTCAACTGTTAGTGACGAGGAAGGTATCATTTTAGTAGTCGAAGAAAATCATCTGTCACTACTAGACTCGAATCAGTAGAATGACTACTCGATTCATATTCGGGTACTCGAATCATTATGCCCAACCGAATTACTAGCAAACGTTAGTATTAGTATCCTTTGTGTAGCTGACAAGCGCTATTTCAAATATGACATTTCCTCGTCGCACAGAGTGTTACGTCATGCGGTCTTCCGAATCATGTAAACAAACTTCTCGCGCGAAGCAATCTCGACCATTGTAGCCTTTATTGGCGTACTTGTTTACGGCCAAGCTGTTTATAACAGCCCGCGTAGATGCTATACAGAATCGTACCGACGTTGTTTGTGATATTGTAGCAGGTATGATACAGCTATGCAATATGTGCTGTTAAATAGTGATTAATAACTAGTTGTGACGCATATAGTAAGCCATCTCGATTAGTTCGATGTTATTCACGGCGTCGTACTCACAAGTTAGCTTTCTTTACAGTCTTTTGTCACTGCATAAGTCACTGTATATACACGCGCATTTGGTTTAATTTATATGACGCTATGCTTAGATCAGACGCTTAGCGACAACAAAGAGTGGAAACAAACGCGCGCAGAATATTTATCATAAGCTTTATTTCTAATAATGCGTGCCGGACGCTGTGTCCGAAGCAGATTGCGGTGTTGGTGTCGAATTTAGCTGCATAATAAGGTAGAATGTATCAGGCAGGATATTTGTGAATACTGGTATTAGCACGGTTTCCCGTGATAGTGATCGGCGGCTGTAAATGAGATGATATGATTGTGTATAACAAAAACCGGACCAGGCAGTCATATCACAACTATTTACTCGTGTTTTATGCTTCTTTAGGTCTAACGGGTGTGCGTTCATATCCTGTGGGATAATGTTACATTCGCAGCTATCTAAAACGCATAATAATCATGCTTTGTATCGCAACAAGGCCATAAAACAGCAGCTTGTAGGGCGATTTACAGCGCTGTAATTTTACACAGCAATAGGAAACGCTTGTCAGAGGCACCGGTCCGAACAATCAACAAACATGGAATCCCTCGCACGATGCGCTGGTTTCGCGTAATCTACACAAACCAGGAAACTATGAATATGTGAGACACTCAACGCATAGGCTCAATTACGGTGTTGAAGTCGTTAATTAGCGGCAACGTAACACTGAATGCAAAGTGAAAGGCTGCGTCTAGCCTTCGTTAACGCCGTCAAATTGTGTGTCTGTAGAGACGATTTGCTATTCTGTGTAATTGCGAATTTCACCGTGATATGACGCTAATGTATTGTGACATTCCTGTTTATAATTGGGTTTGTTGCTAATTGACACGTATTCGAGAAACATTTTCCTCGTAATCGGTCCGGCGACAATTGTTTTGAAGGAGTTATTTCGGTACGCAGCCTAATTTTGTTTCTAATATTGTGTAAGAAATATCGTAATTAAGGCTGGGGAAATTGGAGTGTCTGAATGATTCGATTCTGAATCGATTATGAGTCTTCGAGTCGAGTGTTTTATTACCACATTTTATGACTTCAAAACAGTATAAACGATGAAAGTTCGCATATGCACCTTTTACGCGACTACCAAGTATATAACGCCAGTTCTACATCATATTAAAGATTGGTATTTGCGACCATACCTATTTCATCGCACTTTGAGACAATGCTGTGGGTTGATCGCTACTTCACAGATAAGTCATTTCCACTAACGTACGTAGCTTTGTACTATATGTTTCGTACGCTGCGATGCGACCAATCAAGGTTTCAAGGCTTCCACAGTGGAAATAGTATCGAAACTCGAAACTATCATATTTGTGGATAACTGATTTTTTAGCTATACGAGAGCGTATCATTTCAGTACTGAAAAATATCATCGAATATGATCGACTCGAATCATTACAATGAATACTGTATTTAGATTCAAGTACTCCAATAATCGTGCCCGACTTTACATTCGTTATCAATTTGCGCGCGTACTATAGAAAAAGTGCTATGTACGCGGCCAGTATGGGGTACGCGAATCATAGTATTGTGTTTACCTTTTTAGATACGTGTTCACTGTTAATATCGCGGTGTACATTCTTGTTTATAATCGCCTTTCGATCAATTTCAAAGCTTCGCACGGAACGCCAAACCAAAACGCGACGAAGAACAGCCCTAAACATATCATAGCGTGCGAAGAGCCCGGGAATGCCAAACAATCTGTGTTTACATCAGCCCACGATACAAACCCGATACAAGATAATAGCTTCGAAGATATAAACGCGAAAAATTCAACAAAAAGCAGAAATCTCGACCTTGTAGTGAGTCGTATGTTGAAAGCGAAAAAAGGAGACGCCCTCTTAAAAGCGTGCGCGTCAGACTCGAACATCGTCAGTAGTGAGTCGCAGTGCGCCAGCACGATACAGATTAATCACAAAGGAGAGAATTTATCAGCTCTACGCGGCGTCGCAAGCAATCCTATCCCCGCGGAAGGAATGATAGACATCCAACGTTCAGGGCAGATTATTCTCGAGAACGATAGAGTCGATTCGCCTCAAGCCACATCTTCGGACAACGAAAATTGTAAACAATTCGAGTCGCATTGTGACGAAGACAAGGCAGAAAACATGACCATGTCGACTTTGATCAAGCAAGAGCCTATGGCGCTGCAAGAATCGCGCGCGGAGATATACGCGCGCCAACCGTCGCCCGCTTCATCGTACAACAGCGCGCACAGCGCGGAACATCGAACCCCGAGCCCCAAATCGCCCCAGGACACCCACACGGACGTAATGCGACATTTAGCGCAAAATTTTGTTAACGCGCACCAGTTGCACGATACTTTTAACGGATACGGATCGAATTCAACCGCAGAATCACCAAATAAACGAGATAGATCTTACAACGATGACGTGACAAAAGGGGCCGGACCCCCTTCTCTTATCCCATCACAGTCGGCTATTTCTTCAATAGAAGCTTACAACACTTTGATGACCCACGCCGGATATCGAGATCAGACTTACTTCCAAAGCCCGTTTTTACCCCATCAAAGAGACGCAAATCCACAAGGAATCAGAGTATCTCCCACTGCACCGTTGGGTCGAACCCCAACTAGAGGCATCGTGGGCCATAAGGAAGCGGCCGCTGCAGAAAACGGGGGTCGTCGCGGTAGCGCAGACGGGAAATGTACCTACAAGCGACCTCCGCACACTTACCCGGCTTTGATAGCGTCTGCTATCTTGGACAGTCCAGGGAATTTGATCACGCTACGCGGGATCTACGATTATATCATGAACAATTTTCCGTACTATAAATTCGGACATGATAAATCGGCTTGGCAGAACTCAATCCGACACAACCTCAGTCTTAACCAGTGTTTCATAAAAGGTGATTTTTTACGTTTTATTCGAGTCCTGTATCGTCCAAATAGCCAGCGATGAAATCCTAGTAGAAGTATTAGTAACGTACTAAACTTGTACTGATTTAAAAGTTATTAAAACGATTACATGCTGAACCTGCTTCAAGTAAAAGCATATCACGTCATGTCTAAAAAGAACTGATGTAGCCGGTTTGAAAATGTATATTGGGGCGAATTTGCTGATCATTGCTACTCGAGTAGACGCAGAAAGTCACAGCGATAAGTTCCACCCAATTACAAGTACAAGTACCGAGATGTGAAAACTACGTCAAGATATGGTATGTCATGCATTAAAACTGCGAAGTAGTATAAGTAGATTTGGTGTAGACGACGCATACTCTTATTAGTAGTAATTCGAAGTTGGCTACTGTCGAATTCGCAAGATGCATGTTCGCCTTAGTCGCTTTACAAAAGTCTACGTGTAACAAATGAGTAGTTTTGCGTCACAAACTGTAAAGTACAAGTGGAAGTGGTTTGAAAACACTCCGATTTCAGGGAGTAGTTCGGGGAAACTAAAAAAATAAAAAAATAAAAATAAATAACAAAAATGAACTTGAATATTTCGACCCAGTGCCTCGATACGAGAACGCCGCGAAGTCGAACTACTGGACGATGACGAGGGAGGGGTTCGAAGAATTCGGGAACGAGAACAGCTTCAAGCGCAGGCGCAGGAGGGGCGCTACCCTGGCCCCCATTTCAGCCTACAAAAACAAAAAAGGGATTCAAAACAATGAAAGTAAGCCAAGAAATGTGAACTTGAATAGCATATTATTTAATCCTCTATTCAAGCTCTGTACCTCCAAGTAGATTCGCACAAACTACCGATCTAGAAGGTTAATAGTGTCAACTAACTCCCGTTTTATTGAGTAGTCCTAGTTGCGAGATTTGGAAAATTAGTAGTTCTCGTCTAGTCGTCTTATTACCAGTTGAAAATTTTGAAAAGTGAGTCGTTCTAGTTCTAGCTGTGAATTTTTAAAATCCAGAAGTTTGCACAAGTCTGTTGACACCCGACAGCGCTAACTATTCAGGCTAATTTCAATGTAAAAATATTATTCAATTGTATTTTGAAATTCTGTACCTCCAAGAGTGTCTTCAAATGGAATTTTTCTTCTGTCAAGATAACAGAACCAAACAACGGGAAGCCTACGACACAGCAGCCCGAGAAAAGAAATTGGTCTGGCATTCCCGCGCACACACCCCAGACGCCTCGACAGGACACAAGGCGCTCAAGAGACCATGCAGTCCCGGTTCGGACCCGCAGGCCGGTTGCAAGAACCCGAAAATGCTGGTTTTGAAACACGGCGAGGGACCGTCTCTAGGTTTGTGGACTATTGAACAGAGTTGTTATTAGAATATTTCAGAGCTTTACAAAATATTAGAATTACAGCTACACAGTTTGATTTTTAAAATTGGATTAGAATTCGAAAAAAACACAACAAATATCAACTTCAGTTCATATCATATCAGAGCTGATTCGCATCAAGTCAGAGAATGGCAAAATACAGCAAGCTTGGCTCGTTTCGCAATGTACAGTTCTTCAGTAGGATTTACGGCATGACCGGAAATTAGATTCGAATTAAAATTAGAGCATAGAAATATTTCACTAATGAGATAAGGAATTAGATTAGTCCAAGTCGCAAGAAACTACTTGTTTGAGAACTTGTAGAGCTTTCGTTTCTTCTTCCACTTGAAGTATCTTTGACATCAGTACTTGCTCTTGCAACTCAGTAGAACTTTAACGTGTTACTTCCGCTTCTACTTGACTAGCAAGGATAGCAACCTCGACTAATTCTACGTTTACGAACTATTTACCTTAGCATTTTAAGACATGAAATTATGTACTACTTCGACCGCGTATTGTATTGAAGGCTATACCTTGTTTCGCGTGTTTGTACCAGCGATATCTGTGTATTGTTTACGGATAATTCCACTCGGGTAACGATGATTGTCGCGTCGATAACAGGAAATTGTTTCCAATTGATCGTACCGTTTATTTGAGAACGTATGGTCGATGTAATAACAAGATGGCGGACATCCCTCGTTATTAAAACAACCCTTGTTATTCCTAGTATCGTTTTTGTGTAGGGGAATGTAAACATCCTGGTTTAGCGCGTTTTCAGCCGTTTTCTCCCAATCTGTAATTGGATAACGTCTCGAACATGTGCGTGTTGCGTCACAATTAGTGTTAGCTCACCGTATTATTCACACGCCGCAAATATCGCGGATATTCAAATTGAGTGTTCGCCGATAGGTCAGTGGTTATTAACCTTTACTGACCCGGCAGACCTATATGCTAATCCGCAGTCCTTTGGCGTACCCCAAGTTGTCGCCTAGTCACAATAAATGGACCGCATCTCATGCATTACGAGCGAATATTGGTACACAAAATGAACTGTCCACCAAAACCAGAAGATAATTCTGGTTGTCTAACTATACTAAGTATTGCGGAATGCCTGGATTTAATTGATGAAATGCTCCTATGCTCCCATTTTAATTCCAATCCAATTTATGGATTTCCTGAAAATGCTATAGCAGAGCTGTATCATGCGTAACGAGCCAAGATCGCTCTGCAGACATTTATCAGGCTTGTGCTTATGGGAACCAACACTGATTTGATATTTGCTGTGTGTAGCTATAATTCTAATTCTATTGTTATTTGGAAAAAGGTGTGTAGCTATAGCCTGTCATTGAAATTCGAGTCGAATTTCGCAATGCCGAACATTTTCTATTTGTCAAGCTTTACCAATCGCTACAAAACTCCCAGATGGAATCTCCCAAAACCAGGACAGGCGCCCAAACTCCCTCTCCTCGCTGGACGAGATGCAGGTCAACGTCAACACGTTCACGAAAAGTCTGAACCCGCCTTCGGACAACCGGAACCATCCGGAGTCTCCGGTCGAAAGTTTGAAACAGCAGTGGATGATCGCGGCCGCCATGCAGAAAAACTTCAACATGTTCCCGATGCTGCCGGACTTGAGTTCCGGAGATAGGAATCAATCCGGGGCAAAGTCCGGATCCGGGAAGACGCCTGTGATGTACGACGGGGTTGAGGTGAGATTTGAAACTGATTTTGCGAACTCTTCTTATGACTCGGGCTCGGCAAAGATTTTATTCTGAATCGTTGTGGAAAGCTGAATATAATGCCAGTGTTACATCACATTAAAGATCATTTTGTATTTCTTGTGCCTTACCTATTTCATTGCACCTTGTGACAATGCTGTATGGGTCGACCATAACTTCACAGATATGTGATTTTCACTAACGTACGTAGATATATTACGCATGTTTCGTATGCTGCGATACAACCAATCTTTCGAGGCTTCGGCGGTGGCAAATACGATCGAAACTCACTCTTACTGGCAAGTAGCGTATATCGTTTCAGTTTCAAGAAGATCATATCTCACTGCTCGACTCGAATCATCAAAATTAGTTCTCGAATCATTGTGCCTATTACTAGTTAAAGTTGAGCCTGGGTTAGGCTAGGAATATGATTGGGGTCTACTATATTCTTGAGATAGCTGTGGTATTTCATACGTGACGCTCATCGTAGCGGAACCGATTGTTGCGCAACTACCTCTTATTTTGTAAACACTTCGTAAACAGCTGCTATGGGGGGCGTCTACTTTTGCTTTCGTGTGTCTTTTCTCTACGACTTCAAGTTAGTTTGTTTTGCAGATCGGTTTCCGTACCCCCGTTTACTTCGATTCGAACGGGCTCGGTTCGAAATGGTCGTTCCGCTGCCAGTTCTGCGAATACCGAAACGTCAGCGACTCGCAGAACCTTTTGGAGCAGCATTTCCTGCTCATGCACCCCAAAAGTCACGATTCTGCGGCTAAAATCGCGAGTGGGGCTCGACGGGCGAGCGATCAGACCCAGGAACGCAAGTCACCTGGCAGACAAGGTAGCTTTTTGTATAACTGCACAAGTAAAGTTGGATTACCATACAAAATTTACATTAGAATTAGAATCAATTGATGATGATTCGATTATAATTACAATCATAGCTACACAGATTCTTCTAAATTAGATTAGAATTTGATCACCGTCATTTTACTCTAACAAAGGCAATTATAGAATTATTTTCTATTTGTCCAAATCTCGAGAACATGTCGGTTCTAATCGATAGTTTTATTCGCAGATGCGTCTCTGCCAAGCATGGGTTGGCCCCCTTCCATTCTGGCCCCCTACAACGGTCACAATCTGTTCGCGGCCCCGCAAGGATCGGGTAAGTGCACTTCTGGACGTCGTGTGTGTTTATTTGATGAGTTTCTATATCTTGCTTCGAAATATTATGTTGCGGACTTGGACAGCTAGATAATTCGAGTGTAATTTATGAAATGTTTCCTATGCTCTCCTTCTAATTTTCATCGAATTTCTACTTTTCCTGAAAATGCTACTGGAGAACGGTCTAGTGCGAAAAGATCCGAGATTGTTGCATGTGTAGACATTTGTCATACTCATGCTTGTGTGATTGAACTCTGGTTTGATGTGATGTAACTCATTATAGTGTGGAACATGATACAATTTTCAAGTTTGTAAAATTTGCCTTTCGCATTTTAGCGTTAAATTTACCGATGTCGTTCGCTTCGACCACGCCCTTTGATTCGCTGGCCCGCGCCCTGGCCCAGCAGATGAACCCGAACGATCCTGCCCACTCGAACGCCGATCACGTGAGGCGGTTGCAGGCCGGCAGTGATGCAATGAGCGGGGCTTTTGCCAAACCAGGTACAGATTTGGATCTTTTCCAAATTTTATCATAATTGGAACGGTAGCTACAAAACGTTTCCAAAATTTGTTTACAAGCTCGATAAAACTAAGCTTTTGAATAATTCCAAACTAGCAAGAAATACGACTAAAATCAAGGTCATATCGTATCATAGTTGATCCTCATAGGCGCGAGGATGACAAATGTCTGTACACCTGGCTTGGCTCGTTCCTTGCTATACAGTTCTCCTGTCACATTTTCAGGAAAGCAGATTAAAGCAAATTAGCCTAATAGGCTACTAATTGGTCTACTAGAATTATTCGGATGTCCAGGTCTATTGTTTGACTTTCGACTTTTGTCGTTACAGGCGATTTATCGAACGCGACCCAAGAACACTTCAGACAGCTTCTCTACCAGCAACTAATGCCACAAAACCCCTTTTTTCCGGGGTCCAACCAGGCTGTTCCGAGACCGGTACGTGGCCCGATATTCAACACGATTTTTGAGTGTTTTCAATTGTTTTTATGAAAATCGACAGGTTCCCAATCATCAGGGCGGTGACATGAACGAGATCGCGCAAAAGATTTTGCTCTACCATCAAAAAATGATGGAGCTCGCTTCTCAAAAAGGGGGCGACCCCAGTACACCCCCTCGCCCAGCAGGTTTGTTTCTTAATTATACAGATAGAAAGTTTTCACATTTTTTTAAATAAAATGTAAAACAATTTGAATGATAACGACACCGTTTTTTCCAAATTAGACTGTAGTATTAGAATTAGAATTAATGAATTCGCAACAACTTGGAAATTGAATTTCTTTCCGAATTAGAAAGAAATGCAACAAAAAACAAGTTGGCTTCGTATCAAGTTTGAGGAAATTTCTGTACACCAAGTTTGGCTCGTTTCGCACTACACAGTATACAGTTTTCTTGTAGCATTTTCATGAACGCCAGAAATTACTTTGAAATTATATTACTGGTATATCGCTATGATCACTCTAATTAAGACAAGTAGAATGATCTAGCTGTGCAAGTCAATAGTTTGTAATACAGTGACCTTGTTTCGCAGTATCTCCCGTCGAACGAAATCCAGACAAAGCCAACGACAACCGCGAGGTATGACATCACAATAACAAAAACAACTAAAAACCGCCATTCAGCGCTTTGATTTCTGTTTTCAGGCGAGAATTCCCAGTCACGGCGCAGTCAACACGTGAGTAATCTGTCGATTAGATTCGCGCATGCAGTTGGTGATTAGCTGTTTGCTTTACCGGGCCTGGTATTGATCGCATCCCTTTGAGATCAGCAAAGCTACAAACTATCAATGTCGTGTGCTGTAATTTGAATGACTCGATGGATCAGACCCCGTCTGATTATGGACAGCTTATCGAACGATTGTTAATCCATTTGGGAATACATATGTATGGTTGCTGACAACTGCCAAGCAATTGCATGCGTGCGTACATCACAGCGTCCTTTTGATGCACTGTGATATTAAAGATGACACGCTCCATTACGAGTAACAAAATATTCGAGTATTAATTGTAATGAGAGATAATTTTTTGAGTACTGAACTGATGCGATAATTGCCAATAAGAGTTAATTGAATGACGAAAATAAAGTTTTGAAGCTATTTTCCACTGTAGAAGGTTGGGAAATTGATTGGCCATATCGCAGCATACGACACACGTGGTACAAATAACATATCTGTGAAACCGTGATCAAACCTGCTGTAGAACCACATTATCTGCTTTGTGGTGGCATAAAATGTACATATTTGTACTTCATACATCAGCCATACTGTAATGAATTCGCAAAGAGTGATTCTGGAAGTCAAATACTCGATTCAAATTTGATTCGTTCGGTTACTGGGTTGTACCAAGCCTTAATGATGAGTGCTTACGCGAAATCGAGTATTTGTGCCCGCAATGCGATTATTTCTGGGTGTTCCAAAGCGTCGTGAACCTATCAATACGCAATCGCGGTGCCTGTTATGCCGCGGTGTGCGCGATCATTTCTAATTCGTGTGCAAAGACAAATTCTTTCGGATACAATTGAAGAACATATGATTATGTTATTATGTTATGTTATTCAATCTTGTTTACAGCTAAAAGTGTTGTCGACTCGTGTGAGGCCAATATCTGTCATTGCGTTGAAACAAAGGATAACCATTTTTTCTGGTTTACTAAAACAAGGAATGATTGGGGAACTAAATACGTAAATAATCCACCGTGTTTTAATCACTAACGCACAAAGAAATCCGTGGGTGTTGTCATAACCGGTCGAACGCTTTGGAATTTTTTGAACAGACACTCGTTTGGTAATAATTGTTCATTGTGGAATCGAAAATATGACATATCTGGCCTGATTACGTCACGCGAGGCGGACGTATTTAGATTCGCACTACAACTCTGTGCCGGTAAATATGTACAAACTAACAATCAAGTTGGTTGACAGCGAACTAACTACTGTTTTTTAGTATCTCTAGTTCTAGTTGCGGATTTTGAAAAGAGAATAATACTAGTTCTAGTTTGCGCATTTAAAAAGAATTAGTTTTAGAACAATTTGAAAACATATTGTCTTATGTCGTGAATCGTGATACCGGTGTCCTGTTGTGTGATGTTCTTACAGCCATTGGTAACTCAGAGCCTTCACTGCTAACGGTGGGTAGTAGAAATGTGGGTTTTGGGGTCGAGACCCATTTCAAAGTAGGAACCCCGTACTTTTGAAAAGTGAGTAGTTTTAGTTCTAGTTGTAGTTGCGTATCTGGAATAGTGAGTAGTTCTAGTTCCAGTTGCGCATTTTATAACTCCAGTAGTTTGCACAAGCCTGCGGCTATTGATGTGTTTCGCTATCCCGCGAGTTCCCATTGTACAGCGACCGTTTCGCAAGAAGCGCATTCTATAAATAACGACATCCCTTGTGCCCGAACAATGTACCGATGTAAACACGCGCCTGTTGACATGAGTCACTTTTGTGACGTGTTTACGAGTCACTGGTACAAAAGCAAATTGCTTCCGTTTGAATGCAGAACCGCGCATGCGAAACCAAACATGCACAGATATATACAGTTGAATAATATATTCTCAAGTTCTGTGCCTCTCAGACAAAGATGTGTTTTGCTTCTGAACAAACCCCACTAACGCATCGACTTGGAGCAGTATTAGTTTCCTCTCGACCGATTACAATATCAATAACCCGAATGTTATCAATCTCGGCCTGTCGCATACTCTGCGGGGTTGTTCAACTCGTAGAAAGGTCACGGATTGCTTGTAAACAAGCTATACGATGGTTGATTACGGGGTTGTGCAACTTGGAAAGTCAAATTAGATTAAAATTGGAATTATAACTACATAGTTTTTTGCTACAAAAGTAGATTAGAAAAACCTAAAAATTGAAGACAATACGGAATTAAAATGAAATACGAAATAAATCAAGTTCACTTGGCTTCATATCAGCTCTGCAAATCTCATAAACGCTCACGCTTTAATTCGTGTAATTAGACAACTAGAATTATGTAGTTGTTCAATTGTGGTTGATCGCGAGCAGTTTCGCTATTGGTTACCAGTCAATCTTAACTTTACGTCATTTCCGCTGTTTTATAGCACCGCAACAAGGCTGTTAACTAACCCTGTATTCAACGATCGGTTTTAAGATATATATCTGTATCCTTTGATTTGTGGCTCAATCCCAGATGCCTATTGTGTGGCGCTGTTTCGCCGTGAATGGGTGAAGTCATAACAATGTGTGCTGCGTCCACAAAACGTTTGTAACAAACGTAAATACATATCCAGCACTCTGCCCACAAAGAGATATTAGCTACAGTTGTTTGTGTAAGTGTAAGCAAGTGAACTGGAATTATTCCAAACACTGAATCCGTAACCATAAGATACTCTCTTTTCATAACAACCATATATTTCAAGCTTTTATCCGGCCAATATGTTCTGCTATAAAGCTACCCTTCCATTGTGCGAGCGCCTATGAACGCATGTAACAGACGCCACATTGCGTTAACATCGCTTTCATAAACAATTGTACCTTACACACAAACGCCAACGCTGTATTTACTCAGTACTATGATAAAATGTCAGCACACGTCACAACAAGACGCCCCTGGCGATTATGAGTAGCCTAGGCCAAGATAAACGATTCGGGGATTGATTGTAGTGATTCGAGTCGCATAAAGTCAATAGATCAAAAATGTCATATTTCCGGACTAAAACTGCTTCGTGCATTTCTGACCATTGTGATGGTCGGCCGCTACAACAACCATTCGACAACTGTAGAAAATTTTCAGCGTTTTCCAAATCGCCGTACCCCACCTTATTGGTTTTGCTTTTGAAGCTGTTTACATCCCGTTAGTGTGCCGATATCTCATGAAAAGAGGCACCCGAAAAGTCTTCGAGTGTTAATATATGTTATACTGCAATGGATGCTGTATTGAAAGCTATTTTTCAAATTAGATTAGAATTAGAATGATAGCTACATCGTTATCTTGAAATTGGATTGAAATTTTAACTTTTTAATTTGAACTTGGAAATTGAATTCAATTCCGTGAAACATTCAAGTTAATTTTCATAAGCACGAGAATGGCAAATGTCTGTACAGCCGAGCTTGGCACGTTTCCCGCTATACAGTTATCCTGTAGCATTTTACTTAACACCAGAAATAAGATTGGAATTTAAAATGAGAGCACAGAATCATTTCACAAAATAATTAAATTACCGACATTTCGATGTAATTAGTGTAATTCGATACTTGAATTGTATAGTTGTCCAACTCGTTACAGGATTTCCAGCAGTTGTATTTTTGCCAGACATATTCGATATTATGCGTGTGTAACTGTGTACGTGTGTGTGCAGAAATATCCTCCTCCCTTTAACAAACAATCAACTCTAAACATTCATTCGTACGCGGAGTGTTATGTCTCCGCGAGCTAACAAAGTGCGGGTCGAACGATTGGGAAAGGTTGCGAAAATATTTATGGATTGAATCATCGTTTGATAACTGGTTATTTATTAATCATCAGATATCTCCCGTTTCCTCGCAGTCTCAAAACTGTTAACATGCCTTGTCTGTTTTCATAATCGCCTCGATTTGATAAGGGGTGACTAAACGGTGTTATCCTAATATTGCTAACTTGCAACTCTCATATATTGTCTCCCTGTATGAGTAAAAATTGTTAAAGTGAAATCATAATTGTGAAGGCGGTTTTGGGGCCTATAACCCACCTGTGTGTAGGTTATGTATCCTTTAAAATAGACGCTGATACCATAATAGCGTGATAACGCCCGTGCTCGTCATAATACCGTGTATACGCGCGCTTATCGCGTTAGATATTATCTCGCGCGGTATAGAGAGAGAGAGAGAGTCTTTATTTTCATCCAACCAAAATACATAACACACGGCAGTTATGGTGATAGATATAGATATAGATATAGATATAGATATTGGCATTATCGTGTTTTGGATACATGATTCGTGAAACACAGTTGTAATAATTTATACGCCCGATGCGTCGCATCTTTGTATGTACGTTGGCTGTAAATGGAACGATATTTTTCTAATTTATGATATTTGCGCGCTGTTAAATCAATATGACCTTTGTTTTATGGGTCGGCGTCGACGTGTGCGGTATTTTGTGGGTAGCGACTTGAGTTTGGGAAATATGTTATCGTTAAATCCGGTCCATTATCGAAATCCAAATCTACGCCAATTTACTCTCATATACATGCAGGGTGTTCATTGATTTGATATGAACTAAATCTGGTTTTTGTTTTAATCTGGAATTGAATTCAATTTTCAAGTTCTTACGAATACAGTCATTCTAATTCCAATCTAATTTGAAAAAACTCGAATGAACTGAGAAATTAGTTGTACCGGTATTTCTTTCTCGAATTCAAAAATTGTAATTCCAATCAAATTTTGAAAAGGCGAACATTTTCTCATTGTCCATCTATGAATGGCATTAGCTTGCGTCCCATGCGTAATTCGGCCAAGTTGTCTAGCCGTAACGTAACAGGAAACGGCTTACTGTGCGAGTTACTACTTGCTGGTACCTTTACGAAATGAGAAGCATCTATACGCGGAATACAGTCGATTGTAAAGCACAGAAACAAGCGCGTCTGAGTCATAACTATACAAATTTCGGAACCAGTCGCAACTGGCGTTTCCACACGAATCGTTTCTCGTAAACAAGATCATAAACACGAAGCACTTGCGATCTCCGTTGCCAGCGACCGCACAAATTCCATCTTGCATGAATCGCTTTGACAAGGAGGCGAATGTTATGTTATCTCTACTGAAAAATTCCGGTCCGTACAATAACATGATCTTATTGACTCCCACTGCTGTGATAATAACGTATACCGTTACCAATACCTAACGAAATAGCGTATGCATTTAACCTCGCGTCACAGATATCAGTTTTATCTGCAATATGTCTGCACCACAGCTAGAAGTCATTCATTTCGCGATCCATGAAATACAAAATGAACCGTACAAGCCATGGAATTAGATCATTTTTTGAATAATTGCGACACTGGCATTAGATGGAGACCCGATATGACTACAGCAAACTCAGATGCTTCAAATTAGATTAGAATTAGAATGATGACGACACAGTTTCTTTCCGAATTAGATTAAAATTAGAATTATAGCTGCACAGATTTTTACGAATTAGACTTGAATCAGAATTTTAGCTACACAGTTTTTTTTTAATTAGATTAGAATTTGAATCACTGAATTCGCAAAAACTTTTACATCGATTCTAGTTCTAGTTTCAAAGTTCATTCCTGTAAGTATGAGAATAACAAATTTCAGTGCGCCGAACGTGGCTCGTTTCACACTAAACAGTTCTCCTGTGGTATTTATAATGAATTTCCTCGCTCAGTTAAGTAGGATAAACAATATAAAAGTGTAAATATAACACTAAAATGGAAGAAAACCGCAGTGTTGACAGTGTGATTTTGTGTTGAGAAACTAACAATTTGATCTGAGCACACAAAGGCGATATGATTGCAACATATGAACCAAAACAACAACGGCATTTACTCAAAATACATCACTATGATGACGTGATACATTCTTAGCATTTGGATAAGATGCGTTTGCTGTTCCATGCTCATACTCATCCAATTCGTTACGCAAGTCCCATATCGATTGCTGTGTTTCCGTGTAACTATATACCTGTTGTTGATTTTACACCCTAACGGATGCGCTTTGACAGTTAACGGTCGCCCGTTTTCCGTGATTATTAAGATGAATCGATTCTGTGATATCTCTAAAGCCTGGGGTTGGACGAAAACGAGTTTCTCAGTGATTCGATATTGAATCGAGCATTAGGCTTCGAGTATCGCCGATACTATAACCGTTTGAAAGATCTGGAAAGTTCAGATATGTACCTTGCGAGCGACCACAAAGAATTCAATGCCAGTTCTAGATCACATTAAAGGTTATTTGGTATTTGTTCGACCATACTCATTTCACTGCACTTTGTGACAATGCTCTGGGTTGATCACGACTTCACAGATACGCCATTCACTTTAACATTTGTAGCGTTGTACTGCATGCTTCGTATGCTGCGATACGACAACCGAAGTTTCAAGGCTTCCACGTTGGAAAACTTTAATTTTTGTAGATAAATTAGCTCTCGGTGAACCGTGTGATACAAGTACTCCAATATATCATTTCTCTCGACTCGAATCTTTTGAATGAATGCTGCAATCATCGTAGGCCCCAGTAATATCGGCACAATCGTTTAGTAATGATTATTCCGTCACGTAACTCTCTGATTGGACTTGTCTTCGAGTAAGCGCGTTTTGACTTTATTAACGGCCACGATTCGTCACTTCAAAGGCGCTTTTGTGATAGATTACATAACTTGCGATGTCTCACTCTTATATCACGGTGCTTGCGATGTTATTGTAATCCTTTGACGGATAAGCGGAGCATTCGCGTGCCAACCCGAAGGCCATATTCGGCTATCTCGCTGAGCGATGGAATCGCGAAAATTGCGCCTCTAAAAAGCGATCTAGACACGCGATGTTGTGGACGGTGTAAACAGCCAACGAGATCTAAACATCGCGTGCCAGAGAAAATGCGTGCGGTTTACGTTGGAAGGCCAGTTTCTAACGGGCTGTATTTACAAACTATCCGTTCACGCTAGGGTGCATTGCTCGTGACCGTGAAATTACAATGCTGGCTCAAGGCAGAATGGATCGACTACATAGTTCTAGTTATCCAATTATACTAATTAGAGCAAAATGTCGGTGTTCTAATGCTAGCTCTTATCTTGATTACAATCTAAAGTGTGGTTTTCCTGAACTGTATAGGGCTAAATATGGAAATATTGATCTATTTGTTGTAGCTCAAAGTAGTCCTCGTCGGTAGTCGAGTAGAAGTAGAAGTAGCGATTTACAAGTATGCAAAAAGTATGTGTTCTAGGCCTAGTTTTGCCTATAGAAGACTAAATAGTGTCAGGTGAAAGTAGAAGTAGTCGAAAATCATAATTACTTGACTAAGTAGAGCAAGCAGGAAAAACCTACTTGAAGTAGAAGTGCAAGTAGTAGAAACTACTTCATTGCTGACCTTCTCGGGCGAGATGCCACAGTTTTTGGGTATATATCGTTGATACCGGTGAAGGCGATTAGCGATCGGTTTTATCGGTATCGGCTCAAAAATCTGATATGGGTCGGACAGAATATTATAAACTACCAATATGGTTAGTAGGCGATCAACAGACTACTGTATTTTTGGGTAGTGTACGTATTTTGAGAAGTGAGTAGTTCAGGTTCTAGTAGCGGATTTCGAATATTGAGTAGTCAGTATTAAGTCCCGGTCATTCTCTTCATATAAAACACTCTGGACTTTTGAACCTTTGCGGATTGGTGCGGTCAATAAATAATCATCATCCCGAACACGATTCGCGTTCTCCACAGAACCCGGCACGCACGGGCACCAAAATAAACGCTTACTTTGATGTAAACAGCGCATCTCGTGCGAGCCTCTCTCCCGCGAAACGATTAGATTACATAAACAAGCAGATAAGCAGACGTGGTGTGTCATCCATGTTTATAAACGCCTTTGTATTGCCATTCACGAAACCGTAAGAAACAGCCTCGGGCTTTTTTGACTTCTCACGCGATCGCGAATTTGCAACACGGCTGTCTGTGGTTCTTTTGTTTGATGACGTACCAGTTATCGTGACGTCGGATCTTAATTGCTGTTCTAATCCTGATTACAGAAATTCTTCGAAATCGAGCGACAGATTCCAGCCCGCTAGTCGACAACAAAGCCTTAACGAAGAGGTAAGCTCAGTTTGAATACACTCTTGGAGGTATTTGACTTTAATGTAAAAACAAATAATATATTTATATTGGAATAAACACCGATATTTGTATAGTTTGTGATACGATTGTTGATATGCAACGTTCTTTTCAATTCTGTACTAGTTGCTGACGATCACTCCTGACGAGTGTCAGCCGAAAATATATATGACAATTGTAAGCACAATTTCTAGACACAAAATTTGACTCAATTTGATATACAATATTCTTATCGTAGCGTAGGCGTTGGGCCACTACAAAACTCCAGCTTTTTAAAAGGTAATTAAACGATCTTAGCTACACAATTTCTTCCGAATTAGATGAGGATTAGAATTACTGATTCTAAAAAAACCTTGGAAATTGAATTCAATCCCGGCTTAAAAAAGAAATGCAACAAAAATCAATTTCGTCGCACACCAAATCAGAGTATATCCTCAGAAGCACAAGGATGGCAAATGCCTGTACACCGAGCTTGGCTCGTTTCGCACTATACTGTTCTCCTACGACATGATCAGGGAAACATCTCTCAAATTCTATGAGAATTAGATTACCGGCATGTAGCAATTAGTCTTATTAGACAAATAGACTAATGTAGTTATCCAATTCTGGAAGTGGTGATTTCATAGAGTCGCTGAAAAATACTTAAAATTCATATGCATATGCTTTTTCAATATCACGTAGCTATCATATTCCGAACTGTTCGGCGCTAGCTATTCATGCGGTCGTGACGTCACAGAGAGAAAAGCGACCGCCGTCCGAAACGAGACCGAAATTCCAAATCTGTGAATCAGCGCGATAATTGGCCGCTTCCATCACGCAATTTAAGTCCAAGTTTAAACAAACCATTCGATGTTGATGTTTAGGCCTGGCTCGCACGCGATCTCGACTATCGCGCATGCGTGACCGGCTATTTTCGTGTCAAATTTCAGATTCTGAAAGCCGCTGATAACATGCCTCGCGTTGCGTAAATTTAACCCGGTACGCGCCTCGCGCGGTGTTATCGTTGCGTAGTTCGTTATGTAGTCATTCGATTCTAAATCTAGTATTGTGATTCGATTATCACTCATTATTAATTCATAACATTATTAATAATGTGGAAATTTTTAAATGTACCTTTAATGCGACCACAAAGAATAAATGCCAGTTCTACATCACATGAAAGTTAATTTTGTATTTTTTCTACCATACCTATTTCATTGACTTTGCGACAATGCTGTTGGTTGATCACGACTTCACAGATATGCCATTTCCAGTAACGTGCGTAGCTTCGTGCCACATATTTCGTATGCTGCGATACCACCAATCGAGGTTTTGGGGCTTCTACAATGCAAAATAGTATCGAAATTATAATTCTCGTTAATAAATTCCGTATTAGTTGAAAGAGCGTATCATTTCAGCACTCGAAGATATCATCTTTTACCACTCGACTCGATTTGCTGTTGCAACCCAAACTTGTCACGCGAGGGTTAACGTAACCTTACATTCGTACGGCCTTGAGATTTTATTTCGGTTTGAACATAAACATTCGGCGGTTTTGGTTCGCACGCAACTGTAGTGGCGCCATTGTTTAGGCGAGGACGGCTCGCGGTTGCTTGCAACGAAGGTCACCTTTTCACGTCGCGAAATCGACCAAAATCCTTACTAATTATCGAACTAACGCGTGAATTATACAATATTAGACGATTGTCAGCGATACAGCTTATATTTCGTCACGAAATCGTTCAAATATCTATGAAATCAGAACGATTTAAAACCACACTAATCTGACACGCGTATGCTCGAACTGATTATAATACAAACCGCATTTCTTTTTACATAGTAACGTGTTTAGTAAACGAAGTAACAATTTTAATAGTCTAGTAGGGATTGGTGCAACGATTCGAGTGGAGTCGTGATAGCAGATATGATCGAGAATTCACGCACATTTATTATATTCGATCAGAGGAGGTTACTTAAAAAATTGGAGGTTGTAAGGTAGTTTCTCAGCAAACTGTCAAATGGAAGTGGGAAGCGTATAACAACATAAGCCTTTGAGTAAGTAGCGTAATTCGGCAACGCCTACTCGAGCACTCGTAAATAGCAGATGTACATTGTTACTAACCACCTCGGAACTAGAAAAAGGTAGCTTTTCCAAATCAGATTAGAATTAGAATAATAGCTACACATTTTTACCAAATTTCATCAAATAAACAATCATTGAATTTTCAAAAACTCGGAGATTCAATTTTATTCCGGATCAGAAAGAAATGTAACAAAAATAAAGTCCATATCAAATCAGAGTTCATCCTTCTGAATATAAGAATGACAGATGTCTGTGCAGAAAGCTTGGCTCATTCCGCACTACACAATTCTCCTGTAGCATTGAAAAAAAAACACAAATTTGATTACAATTCATATTTGAAGAGCCGCTTGGTAGTACAGAACTTCCATATACAATTGAATAATATATTCGTGTTGAAATGAATCCGAATATTTTCGGCTGACACTCGTTAGGGGTAATCGCCAGCAAGTAGTAGAGAATTGGAAAGAATACTGAATATCAACAATCGTATCACAAAATATGAATTAAAATGTGAGCGTAGAAACATTCCAGATATATCTCGAATTAGTTAAATTAGTCAACTATAAGTAACTAGTTTCAGTTCTATAGTATATAAGTTTGGTAAAAAAGTTCTGTAACATAAAGTGTTATAATGACATCATTATATCATTAGGCGCCGTCAACCTCGACCTCTGAAACCAGCACTCAAACTTGCACCGACGAATCCAAACGCGTTTGCACGTACTGCGACATCACGTTCGGAGACGACACCATGCACGCCCTGCATATGACGTGCCACGACCGCAGCGCGCCATACCGATGCACGATATGCGACCAGGACTGTCACGAGAAATACTACTTCAACGTGCACCTTTTAAGAGGCTTACATCAGCCTAGACCAGACTCTGGGGCGGTATCTAGCGCGGAAATCGATCGTGAAGTCACGGAACCGGTATCGAACGGGGTTCCCGATCAAGTCGAATAGTTTACTTATCGTCAATGATTAGTAGATAATTACGCTGGATTTGAGCCCGGCCGATTTATCGATTCGCCGATCATATCGAGTCGATATCACGCTTTAAAAGAAATATCGGTGTCGGACTTTAAAGGTGGAAAAATGAATGCTCTGAAGTTTTGAAAATGCCGTATCTTTTGAATATCGACTAATTATATCGGGATTATTGGTTAATAACTACGAAATCGGCCGGGGTCACCACTTGATCGCTTTTTACTGAGAATTTACTGCCGCTAAACTGATCCGGAAGGAAATACCCGAGAATCGTTTTGCTTTACCAATCGTGACGTCACGTTTGTATTTGCTATTTTCTTGTCGTAATTCGTAATTTTCTGTTCCACGATTTCGATAAAAACGAAATCTGACTCGTTCCAATTTATATAATTCTGGTACTTTATACGCTTCTTGTTTTTTGTATTTTATTTTTGATATTTTCACCCCTTTTCTATATAGTCGCCCGTTTCGTTTTCGTCGCGACGCTCAATTCGTTATCAATATCGCTCGCCCTCCATGACGTTACAGTAATCAATCCTATCGAACGCTGTTCTGTTCGTTTTTCGCAATCCTTCAACTTTTGTTCGATTCGTATTCGCGTATTTTCTCCGATTTTCTGCGAAACCGGTTCGTATTTAGTCGATGAACAATACGTGATATCATCATTTGTGACTTCGTGATTTTTTGTTGTGATATCTCGGGTTTACTATTCGGTTTATTTTCATAATGGTTCAGGTAGGCTGCCGAAAAAGCCAACATCCCAAAGTTTGATAATAAGACAGATAATCCTGACTTTGACGACTCAGGCAATTCTCAGCTTCTCCAAACACAGTCATTTCTAGGTTAGATCAGAATTAGAATTACTGAATTCGTAAAAATTTGGGAATTGACTTTAATTCCGAGTTAGTAAGAATTACAACAAAAATCGAGTTCAGTTTATGATCAATCAGAGTTTATTCTAAGAAGCGAGAAAATAGCAAATGTCTGTACAGCATGCTTGACTCGTTTCGCACGATGCAGTTCTTGTGTAACATTGTCAGGAAATCCAGAAATTAGATTAGCCCACAATCGAAATGAGGGCATAGAAACATTCAAAATTAGATTACAATTAGAATTATAGCTACACAGTCATTTTTCAAATTAGAATAGAATTAGATTACCGGCTTTTTTTCTAATTGGTCTAATTCAGGGGGGTCCAACCCGTGGGCCGCGAGGTTTTGAGTGACCCGCGAGGTAATTCTCGAAATTAGTTGGATCATCAGAAAATAAATTAACAAAATTTGATTATTCTAAACGCGAAATTTGGGATTTTGATGGCTAAAATATCGGTTCCGCCGCATTGGCGTAGCCAGGGGTCAGTCACATTTTTCGCAGGTCTTCGTATATGACCACAAAGTACAATAGTTGCCGAAATCTTCGATATTTATAAGTCCAAGCGTCAAATAATCCTGTCCTTGCAAAACGAGCCCAGCGGTGTGCAGAGGCGACCCGGAAAATATGCAAGTAATATTAATATTGACCGAATTCATTCATTAACTTTAAAACGAATTCGCGGGGCGTTACGTCGTGTCTGCACAACGGATCTTCATGTCATAATTCTTATTTATTTTGATGCGTATTATTATAAGTATTATTGTACCGTTACCTAATCCGGTTATCTCCTATCGGAAGACTATAAAATGGTCGTCAACATTCAAGTGGCCCTCGCAATGGTTCGCAGATCTCATGTGGCCCTTTGCCTGAAAATGTTCCCCCCTGGTCTACTTATACAACTAGAATTATCTAGCGGTCCAAGTCTGTTACAGTGTGTGGATTAGCAGTCTAAAAACAGAGCCCTTGAGTCAGTATAGTTCGAGTAGACAAAATCTACTTGTGTACTGTGGTAAGATGCAGGTACTTCTTGGTTAAAGTAATTATCGTTGGTAATCAAGTAGAAGTAGCCCGTACATTTCCACTCAACTACAAGTAAAAGTAGCGATTCACAAGTAGTATAGCTTCACATCTACTAATTAGAATCGAGCCAAATTTGATGTGCAACATTTTTTCAGCCAACGTAACATTTTTATTAAAGGGCTGTAAAAATTGAAAAAAAATCTTTTTTGAACAACCCTAATGCACAGTGAATGAAGAGTAATAGAAAATAACATTAAAGGACAAGCGATGACATGAGGTGGCACGTGACGGAAGGCGAGTTAGATATATCGGTGAATACGATTATATACCGAGTAAGCAGCAGGGCTGCAACCGATTCACAAGGCTCAGAGTCGCAACTCAATCCAATACCAATGACTCGAGTTCAAGTCGAGTCAATACACAGATTAACTCTGAAAGTCTAGTCGAGTCAATTTCCGTAATTTGAGAGTCGAGTAACCATTACTTTACAGCCCTGTTACATACCTGCACGTGTATGTTTGTCTTGCAAACTCATACGGAAAATTGCAATGGATTTTTTTCTTGATAATCGTGCTATTTCATAGCTGCCAACTTATATTGATCTGAGTGAAAGAAAGACCCGAGAAAGAACGAAAGAAAGAAAGAAAGAAAAAGTGATAGAAATAGCTTCTCAAAAGGACCGACGAAGAAAGAATAACATTGAAGAAGACTGTGACATCGGGCACTAGGTCGAAAGGAATAGGAAAGGACGTAGTTTATTTTTGTCCTGGATGTTTTTACGGCATATACACACCGACTCATGATATACATGCGCATGGTCTGCGCATATGTTTACCATGAGTGCATGATGTGCATATGCCGCCGGACAATGAAGGTACAACAATAGACTTGCACGGCTTTGTAAGTCTTGCACCTCTCCTCCATGCTATGCCGATAACGCATGAGCGCCAAACGGCGCAGTTATGGATACCAGTGTTACTAATCAGGTGTTTGATCTGACCCGGCCGGGGATCGAACCCACGACCTACCGATCAAGAAGCCGGACGCTTCACCATTACGATATCTTGTCGGATATTACCCTATCTCGGGGATGGGCAAACTTTTCAGATCGCGGGCCGCATTCAACATTTGAAACCATTCGCGGGCTGCATTATATAGAATTAGGATACCAATCTAATATTCTATATTATAATTTGATTATATAGTGACCGAGAACATGGAAATAAATATATCCGTATTTGTATATTTAAAACAAACCAAGCATTGATATGATTATAACGTACACGGGAATGTGCAAGCTGGTCGCCCTCATTGTTTAAATTAGAGATGAAATTCGGGTGTCCGATTCTTAGAACTAGATGTAAAATTGGGTCTGTGAGCAACGATTTGTTCAAAGATTCGCTGGTTGTGCTTTTGGCTTAACTCCAAAACACACAATGCTGACAACATTATAACCATGTTACCTTTAAATACGCTTTTACGATACATAAATATTATAAATAGAAATCGGCTACTTCTACACAGACAAATACCGAATCTATCCAACACACTTGCGAATCGAGTACAGCACTAACAATAATATACTTGCTCATGAAGCGAATTGGATATCACACTCGTGGTCCGAATTAGGGGATTTACGTTTCACTTTGTGTGACGTTTAGGAATGGCAACCTTTCAAAATACATGGGCCCCGAGGTCAGGCTATTGCACCATCAATAAAATAAAAATATAAACACTACAGAAAGCATATAACTTATCATTATCATGTTGAGATATATTTGGAAAAAGTTTATAACCAAGTATACCCACAGTAATTGATTTTCGTACGCATTTTATCAATATTTTTACAACGTTTCGTGAGGCTTTCGTGGGCCGCATGCGACGCGCGCGGGCCGTAGTTTTCCCACCCCTGCCCAATCTTGTCGAGGTGGATGCCAGTTCAAGAGACCCCGACTGGTTGGTCGTTCGGCATCCCCCTATATGTTCATTACACCGCATTTTGTGTTTTGTATTTCGCATTGTACATTTTTTGCGTGTCTTGGCCAGATGAAAACATGATCTGACCGTTGATTGATTTATTGATTGAGAGCCATATGCAACTACCAAAAGATAGATTCCTGACCACTGATCCACCAGCAAAGATGCTTGCATTGATTACGACTCCATATCGCCGTCTCGCGATGTAGTCGGATGAATCTGAATACCGCTGTTTTAAAGCAGTAAAGATCGAAAAATACTTTCGTGGCCGCAAGCTGCGAGTTTTAATGAGTAGTTTACACAGAAGACCCGTTACAGTTAAACCCGTGGTTCTTTACCTTCAATCCTTCGCGGAATCCACATTATTATTTTTTCGCTGAAAAATAAATATCAATAGAGTGCATTAAGAACAAAACCATTAAAATATAATTTTCACACAAAACGAAAACATGAGTGTTCCCATTCTGATACCAGTTCAAAAATAAATACGAGGCTGCACTTTGGAATGTGTCATCGTATTGTTCGGTCGAAGCACGACGGCGTGATGCCGATTGCTTACAAAATGAACTTAGCGAGGGACATTGCGTAGCGGTGACGATAAGCGCCTACTAATCTGGCGGACCCTATTCGATTCCCGTCGGAGGTTTATCTGGGCCCTTCTTTCCCCGCCGTTGCCGTTCTTACGGCGACAAAAAAAGCCCAGAAAAAGACCCGACGAAAGCAAGCACTCACAAGGAATGGAAAGAACTAGAAGAAAGGGCCGCGGCTTCAAAAAGATCAACATTGAAAAGAACTGTGACATCGGGCACTCCAGGCCGAGGTGGATGTTAGATCGCACACATGACACATGACACATCGACACATGACATCGCATTGTGTCTAATCGCATTGTACATTGTGTGTGACTTGTTCAGATGAAAAATATAACTCAACGATGAAAAAAAAACTTCTAAGTACAAGTTTGTACAAGTCTCACGATAAATAATCTGAGCTGCATATGTCTGTACTTGTTATATGCTAAGACATATATTTAACCGATCACTATCACCTTAACCGATAACCCCGATATATTCAGTCGATACGATAAAGCAGGGGTGGGCAAACTTTTGAGCTCGCGGGCCGCATTCAACATCTGAATCCATTTGCGGGCCGTACTATATAGAATTGGGATTATAAACCAAAACGCAATATTGGTATTTGATTACATAGCGAGGACATGGAGATAATGTAAGTGCTTATTTAAAACAAACCAAATATTGTGTTGATGATATCGTACACGCGTCAGAAACATTGGCGAGATTCTATAGGATGGTAGACCTCTATAACCAATTTGTAAAAACTATAGAGATGAAAGTCGGTTGTCCCGCTTTTTAGAACAGGATCGAAATTTAGATCTGTGAGCAGCGATCTGTTCATAGATTTACTAATTCCAGTTTTGGTTCTGTTCCATGACACACAATGCTGACAGCATCATAACCATGTTAGCTTCAAACTCGCTTCTTCTATGTGTAGATATAATATATTATTACCCCGATTCTACGCATACAGAGAACGAATCTACCTAAAACACGCGCGAATCGTTTTTATAAGCACATCACTGAAATAATTAAAACTGGAGTGGCCAATCTGAAATCACACTCGTGATCCGAATTACGTCAAACTCGTTTAGGATTTCTGTGATGTTCAGCAGTTGAAACCTTTCAAACTGCGTGGGTCTTGAGATCGGGCTGTCGCGCCAGAAATTAAACATAAAAAAGAATAATAGGAAGTATTTACCCTAGAACAGTGGTTCTCATTTTTTTAAGACACACGCCTCCCCCCCCCCCCCCCCGTATGATGGTGAAAGATTTCGCGCCCCCTTATCGTCACAGTACAAAACGCAACCACGATGCTAGCAGACCTAACGGATAGTTCACTGGCATGGAAGGTTACGACTGTGGATGAGATATTTTGAAACATGAAATTCAGACTAAATACAGAGCAAGAATTATGAATTTGAAGTAAATCGCGCGGAGCGTGAAAAATTTTTTCGTTTAGCTCAGCTTCGCGCCCCCCTTTCAGATGCTTTCACGCCACCCAGTTTGAGAACCACAGTCTTAGAATTATCATGGTCAATTATACTAAGAAAATGTTTAATCAAGTCCCTGCATTAATTCGATTTTTTGTACGCATTTTATCAATATTTAAAAGAAGTTTCCATTGACTCTCGCGGGCCGCACAGAACGGTGTTGCGGGCCGCATGCGGCCCGCGGGCCGTAGTTTGCCCACCCCTGCGATAAAGATATGGTATGTAGCTTAAAGCGCATTACCAAAACTTTAGAGCATTTATTTGAACAGTTTTACAGCCATTGCTATGCTTGAACATGGACAATGGACACGAAATAAACTAGAAAGCTTTAAGGCTGCATATAGACACTTGTAACTCTCTGTCTTCCCGCTGCCATTCTGTGACGTCACGAAAATTGCCGATGATTTTTTACTTCTAATGCCGGTACCGATATTTCTTGCAAAATGTGATATCGACTTGCTATCATCGGCGAACCGATAATGATCGGTCGGGCTCTAGTTATATCGGCAACAGTTTTCTAGAAAATGTCGATTTTATAGTTTTTTTCAAACATCACGTATTGTCATGTCTTTTCAGAATATTCTGCGAAACTTCATCTCCGCATAACGCAGCCGTCTATAGGAAGCACCGTCATACCACCACATTCCCTTGTGGTCTGTTTTGTTGAAATTTCCGTTCAGATTGCAGTAGGCACACCTGATATACCACCAGCCTGCGTCGTCGTGTGAACCGCAATTTCCCGGCCAAACATCGTGATCGGAGTCTTTGGTTGTGAATTGCACATTGCTGTGACGGGAGAGAGCATCGAAGGTTACATTTCCGGAGTATCCAGATGCGGTCAGTCTGTAGTTGTCGGAGACGGGTCCGATGCGAAAATGACTGAAAAATTGAAATTTCGCGTACGTTGATAAATTCGATTTGAGAATAAATTGGGTTTCGGAACAAAATTTTAATATCGTGTTGATTGGAATGTGGCGTCATTTTCTCTTTACTGCATAGTTTGAAAATCATAGCAGCTGGATATTTGGAGCCTAAAACTTACTTTACAACAATTACTGTATACTGTTAGTCGTGAATCTCACGGTCTAGTACACAGATCTAGAGATCACCCGGAAATCATTCAACAAACTAAAGTGAAGAATATGTAAGCTATACGTTCAAAGACCGTAAATGATTGTGGGCCCGGTTTCAAAGTAGCCTATTTTACTCGATGTCTCGCATAAATCCTCCCTAAATAGACGGATGTCGATCTTGACGTCAGAATTAGTCTTAATCGGATACTTGATGCCGTTCGACGAGGATCCATACATACATGAGGGGTCGCAGTTATATCAGATAGTTTGAGCGCCTTAGCTATATACTGTAAATTCGTAAACCCATTTATGCACTGTACGTGTATACGCAGAGTTGTAGACGCTATGGTCAATGGTATTTCAACTTCCTACAGAGATCTTCATCGTGCTGGGATAAATATTACAATCCTTTGGATTACAGCTCACTGCGGGGTTGGATTTAGCAGTATCACCGTAACCTCGCAAAGGAAGCTGAGTGCTGACACGTCTCCAACACAACGAATAGTCAATAACATCCCATTATCCCTACAAGATGCAAAAACAACTCCCATAAAATGGATAAACGAATTTACATTCTACAACAAGCTAGTTGGTCAGCCAGGGCTCGAAATAAATATAGGTATCAAAAATATATCCTGTCCAACTTCGAGGCTGCGCGATCATAAAAAACTTGATTGTTTGATTGGAATTGTTGTTCATTTCAACTATAGCCCGTCGTCAAAACTCGGTATGATTTTCGGTCATGCTTAATTGGGCACGATTCGCGAAGTCAGCGCTCTGATTTCACACCCTTTTCGAACCTCTGGACTTTTCATAGGAAATTTCCTACAAAGTTATTCGCAAATGTCTCTATTGAGTGAAGCCATACACGACGAACATTAGCAATGAACAAACTATAGAAGAGCGTGGGTATTGAGCGAATAATATAGTTCAAAACTAGCTTTACTCTGGTTGTAATCTCCCTGAATCGACTTTGAAAATAAAGCTCTGGGACTGATCAAGTTTTAGTTTCGAAATTTTCTGATCAAATCATTCGCTAACTAACTAATGATAATTATCTAACATGTAAACCAGACATGGGGTGATTACTTCATGAATGTAATCGATTGCGATTACGATTACTTCCGAATGACGCGATTACGATTACGATTACGATTACAGCAAAATCAGGAAGTAGTCGATTACGATTACGATTACATTGGAAAAGTAATCACGATTACTCACGATTACATTTATTTTGCATTTTAGAAGTTACATTGGAAGACAATATATGGATTGCGCTGAAGAGGCCTAACGAGATAACAAACTTCCTTTAAAAAAGATGCGTCATTTGCTTGTTACATCATAATGTACCCATTGCCCATTTTTTTAGAGGACGATTCATCGCACCCAACCAATTGCATTCTTGCCAGGTCCATGACTGCCGCACCCCAAATTTCTCAACAGGGTGGGGAGCGAGCTCGGAGGGGACTCAAGAGTATTTCGTAAACCAACATAAATTATAGAGTATTCTCGAAAGATTTAATTAACTTGAAAATTCTCTCTAGATAAGCTTGATTTTGGAATGCATACGTTTCCCCCTCAACAAAAAAGCATACATAATTTATAGTAGGCATGTATTTAAATTGTGTTTTTTTAAGTTGTAAAATTATGCCATAATTGTGTAAATGCTTTCCACAATTACCACCCGATTTGGCCGACGTACGTCGATATGAGATGGTTGGAACCCCTCAAAATAGTCGGTTCAACAGTTATAGTACAGATATTTCATCAAAGGAGCTATATTTACCCTATATTTTCAATTGTCAATGTCAATCCACATTGGTGACGTCAAGGCTTTAAAAAACATGTTTTAAACAAGAGCATGTTGTAAACATGCTCGCTTTAAATTTATTTTTGTTTTAAATGCAACCCTAATTTGTAGCAATAGGCATTTAGTTTCCAGTCAATACCGTGCCACGACACACCAAAAGACATATGCAATTTCGACCAACACGCGACTTCACGAATTGTGCTACTAAAGAAAGACCTTGGCCGAAATTTAGGGCATGTGTCAATTGTCAATAGCCAATAGCCGCGCTGGGCGGGTGTGGCTAATAGTCCAGTCTTTCCAATCCGAGCCCACAATGCAAATGCCACCCGGACACTCACAGAGCATTAAAGACATGACAATTTTTGTGTGCGTCTCACGAAAGTTTTTCTTTTAGTCTGCTACGTTAGGGATACAACAATATCTTTTGATTATATAACATACCGGAAATCACGAATTAACTACATACACTAAAGTAATTATAAACAAGATAACAGACGTTATAATTATGAATTACGTGCCCCCAGCTCTGCAGGTAAATCTGACCATCGGGGGCAGAGAGAGAGAGAGAGAAGAATAAAAATTAATAATAATGTAATGCGATTACCAATGTTATTGACGAAATTCAGTCTTCAACTTGAAATTATCACCATATGGGGGCCAAAGACTAACGTTTGGATTGGGGGACGAATAGCTGTTTTGTTCCTGAGTCTAGCTACAACCCACGCTAACATGATATATAAGCCCATGGCTATGGCGGCAGGTCACAATGTTGAGTAAAGAATTTGAAATAACGATTAGCGCATGTTTCAAGTGGAGTCATATGAGAATAAGATGAAGAGAACATAAAATTCTGCCTTCAACTTAATACAGATAATGTACTACAAGCTGCCGCTACGAGAAACGGCAAAAAAGGCTCGTTTGTGATATACATCAGCAACTGTTGATTTTTATTGCTTCGTTGTGGAAACCGTAATGTTATATCTGACGAGTACAAAATTTCAAATCTCTGTCCGGTGTATGTAGTACTACATAGGGCTACTGCTCGCCAAGCAGCAACGGTCAAACTGCATTTGCCTAACCAAACATCAATACACAAGTTACTTGGTAGAGTGGTGATTAATTATCCTGCTCCGGGGTACTGACGTGTGGGATGGGTTGATAACCTGATATACAGCACGGCGGGTGTTCTTACAATCACACGAATGTACGTGACGTAGGCCTACATCGAATATCTATTTACTGTGGATACTTCTTACGCAATGACTAGCAACGCTAATAGGCTACTTCTGACGTAATAATGAGCAATGGCATTTAAAAATCAAACGTATGTGTTATCATGAACCTGGTATAATATCTTTCTTGTTCACGAATGTTCAGTTTATGTCATAGTCCTTGTACAAATAAAAGTAATCGTTCTTTCACAAAGAAATCGATTAGATATAGGAAGTAGTCGATTACGATTACGATTACTTCGGAATTTTTTCGAATGTAATCGATTGCGATTACGATTACTTGAAAATGCTGTAATCGTCGTAATCGATTACGATTACTAATCGCGATTACCCCATGTCTGATGTAAACTATGAAATGCACCAATATATGCACAACTCAAAAACACCTGTATTTAGCAACCCAATAAGTTCCATCATCCTTCGTAACCATGTTGATTTCCAACTCAAAACGTCCTTCATCTGTCATTTGATGCAATGGTTCCAAGAGAGAGAGAGAGATATGATATTCTTTCTCGCCTGCACCATCGAGATGCTTTGGCGACGGAGTTGCGATACGGCCCCATGAGGTCATCTAGTCTGCGCCCCCGTTTTTTTTTCTCCTCCATGCTATCCTTGATTGCTAAGCGCCTAGCAGGATAGCTGCGGATACCATTTTTCGAGTCTTTGGTATGACCCGGCCGGGGATCGAACCCACGACCTACCGCTCGAGAAGCCGGACGCATAACCATTACACTATCTTGCTCCAATCCTGAAATAAGGTAAATTGTCACTCATCACAAAAAAATTGTTATGACATTCGTCTTCCATTTGCCAATACACAGAAATTGTCATCATCTGCAGCAGTGGTTCTCGAACTGGGGTTCGCGGTCCTTTTGGGGTCCACGAGACAATTATTTAGCACCTTCTGAAAAATTGACGCGAACCCGAAAATTAATTGCAGAATATAAAAATTCATAGGCAACTTATTTTCCAAACCAAAAAATTGCAAGGAGTCGTTGCGTAATTTTGGGACAAGTTTGAGAATCACTGATCTATTACAGCCATATGACATTCGTGTTGTCTATCTAATCGTAAATGTGGACTCTGGTTGTCAGCGTAACATAACGAGCGACACAGGTGCCCGCATTCCAAATAAATCTCTGACAATGCCGAGAATCGAACCGGGTATACCGGAGATATAACCACTATGCTAATTCCTAACTCCATATCTGGAAAAGTGCGACGTGATAGGGCCAGAAGTTCTCGGTAACAGAGCACTTCTACTTAGAGTAACTCTACATCTACTTGACAGCTTTCAGTTCTCCGGACAAAACTACGCCTAAAATACCTGCTTCAACTCATTGAATTCGCTATTCGAGTACAAATGTAGGACGTTACTTCTACTTGACTACCAACGATGGCTAATTTGACCATATGTGGATATGATCTCTCTATGATACAAAATACCATCGAGATTATGCAGAAGGACCCATATATATGATTCGAGCATATATGTCTGAAAGCACATTGTGTAACGGCTTGTCTCTGATCCAAGTCCATGTTCTAATCTAGCTGCGATCCCGCTACATCTGTGAGCTACAGAAAGATGCAGGCACGTCAAAATTATAGCTAACAACTGAAGCTTTTCTACTGATGACTCAAGCACCTAATTTATGTTTCAGAAATATTAGACATCTTGTTGGACCTTATCGGAGTGCAGTACAAGGGATGTATCGACGACAGAGAAAGAGTCTTTTTAAATTGTGCTTCCAGATCCACATTAAGCTCTTTTACTTGACAACAACCTAATACATGTTTATTTTTGTAGCCGAGAAAAGACTACTACATTCTCGCGTACGACTTACGGCAGTGGTTCCCAAAGTGGGCACCAGCGCCCCCCTGGGGGCGTTCGCGAGCGTGAAGGGGGCGCTGGCGATGAAATTGGCGATTGAGGGCGCTGGCTATGAAATTGGGCGGCAGGGGGGGGGGTGGAGAGCAAATGGGGACGGTGTAGGCTTCGAAGGCAACTTCTCCGTAGTGTTGAAACGGTCGATGAATGGAGCAGCTAAATATGCAGTAAAATGCAAAATCGATTTACTTAGGGCAATTTAGGGTCGTCCATCTCTATTTCATCAGCTGTACCGGAAACAGCCATTGTTACTTGACAATGTTGATCGTTCCCATCAATAGACTAATTTAGCAGTCGTCAGAATCCCTAGAAAGCGTGGTTCATTGTGTGCTGTGAGAACTACAAAGTATTTGAGCAGTTATTGCTTACTACAAGGTGTGATGGCTTTTTGAGATAAACTGCGTTTTGTGATTTTAATCTCTGCGTCAAACGATTGTGGATTATCCACAGTGGTGCCGCCGAGGCCTTCGACACGACGTTCTGGTTGCGAGATGCGATGTCCCTTCTAGGCCTACTTGACGGGCATATTCTCCAAAATTTATGAGTAGAATATTTCCGTTTTTGGTAATAATGAAATCTGATAAAGACAAGAACGGCACTGTCCGGATTCAGTGCTAAGCCCGTGATATTTCACCGAAATTTTGCGAGACGTGAACTGCATGTTCCAATTATTATCATGCTTGCATGAGCTACCGGCCCTGCTCGAATACCCGATTTTGACGGAGAAGCATAAATCAATCATCTTAGAAAACTGCACAAGGATATATGGTGGCTCGATTCCGGGATATATTACAATGAGAAATTCCTTACCGTATTAGCAATACATTCTGTAAAGTTTTCTAGCATGAAATGATCTAAGGGCTGATTGCATTGTAGTGTTGGTAGAACAAGTTTGAGTTCTAACTGAAGTTTAATATCTCGAATCAATCGTCCTGGATGCACAATTAAATCAAATAAAAATACTCTCACTGGAGTCGGGTTGACATTTTGTCGTTGCCTTCCCCGCTCATATTTGATAGAATATGACACTCACACAAGGTGTCCGACTCACAGCAGAAACCGACTTGACAGTACCGGACGTGGAGACCGGAGATTTCAGAATGAGATTGGCAGGGTGGTAACCAAGTCACAAGGCTCCGAGTCACAAGTCAATCTCACTTTTATAGTTTTGACTCGAATCAAGTCGAGTCATTTTCAATTCACCACCGAGTCAAGTCCGAGTCCAAGTCAGCGAGCAGAGGGCCGAGTCCGAGTCATGGTATTATGACTCGAGTCAAGTCCAAGTCATTGTGTTGACTGACCATTTTCCGGTTAAAGTCTAGTTAAATTCACTTTTTATAACTCTGTTTGGTGATATCGAATGGTTCGCATTTATAATATACTAATTTTCCTAACGTTTAGCAGTTTCTGATCGCATTTTCAAGTACCAGTACCAATAGACGAAATTCCAACAGTGTGGTTACTTCACTATTCTTCGAAATGTCGGTCTGGTCGTCTGAGTCTCGAGTCATATGACTTGGTTCGAATCATGCGCAATGACTCGAGTCCAAGTCGAGTCAATACACAGATTGACTCGAGTCGAGTCATTACCGTATTTTGAGAAAATGACTCGAGTCAAGTCGATTCATCATAAAATCGTGACTCGAGTCAAACTCGAGTCATTTCAACCCTGGAGATTGCTCTTATCAAAACTCAAACCCAATATGACGAGGATGATGATAATAATAATGATACACCCGCTTGAACCGACTCGTTATTAGCTGTAATAAATGCAAAACAACATTTATTTGATTTAGGCGTGGTGAGGGGGGTCGGGGGCGCTGGTACTTTATTCGTTGTCCAGGGGGCGGTGGCTCAAAAATGTTTGGGAGACACTGACTTACGGTAACCAAAGCGTCATTTTCGTTATTATGTTTTCGTTTTGTGTGAAAATAATATTTCATGGTAATGTTCTTTTCAAACTCTGTTTGAGGACAGTTCATTTATGAACAAGACTAATGTAGTAGATTTTTGTTATTATGGCTCATAGAAAATTTTAATTTTCCAAAAGATTTGAAGGTTGCCCCGGTTAGTAAAGGTTTGGAACCACTGTCATAAACTACGTATATGTTTATAGAATAATTAATTGATTGAGTGTCTTGTAGAGTCATCGATATACAAGCGCAATTCATGAGATAAAACAGGCTCGAAAGCAATATATTAGCAGCAACGAAAAAAGTTATATACTTAGTCATACCCAGCCAAAACTCTTCTTGCAAATCACCAAATCCTTCCATGTAATCTACCCAACCTCGGAAGAAATCAACTTTTCCGTTCATCCTCCGCTGAAAAACCTTTAGAACCGGAAATAAAGATCATTATTCTACAAAAAATCATCCAATCAATTCAGGGTTGTAACCAAGTCAAAAAATTCCGAGTCACAAATCAATCTCACTCTTTTGGTTTTGACACGAGTCAAGTCGAGTCGTTTTCAATTCACCACCGAGTCAGGTCAGGAGCAGAGGGTTGAGTCCGAGTCATAGTGTTGAGACTCAAGTTCGAGTTCAAATCATTGTGTTCACTGTTCAGATTCGAGATCAAGTCATGTTTAACTTACTTTTTCCTACTCTACTGGGTGATCTCGAAATCATCGCATTCGTCATATACCACATTCCTCACTTTTAACAGTTTCTGAATTCTGACCCTGTTTTTCAATTACAGGTCCTGATAGACGAAATACCAATAATATTTTGATTTTACTATTCTTCGAAATTATAATGAAATGTCGGTATTGACCGTCCGAGTCTCGAGTCATATGACTTGGTCGAGTCATGCGCATTATAAATGGCACGAGTACACGTCGAGTCAATACACAAATTGACTCAAGTCGAGTCGAGTCATTTTCCGTATTTGAAGAAAATGACTGGAGTCAAGTCGAGTCACCAAAAAATCACGACGACTCGAGTCATTGCAGTCTTGATTCAACTTACGGTCCAGTTTTCTCCCTCGCCAGTTATGTCACAGAATACGTCCTTAAATCCAAGTGTTGGGATGAACAATTTGAAGACACCACCCGAGTCATTACGTGCCAATGCTGATTCTAATTTGGCGCCATGACAACTTCTCAAGGAGAACATTTGAAGAGCTAGAAATCATGATATCCATTTCATAAACATCAATCGACGAATGACAGCGATTGAAATCTTACCTTCCTTGATTTTTCTGTCGATGCTTTGCTCGATCAGAGTCATGTTAACGACCCCGCTAGGGCCTCTTGGTCCCACTACCCCATCTTTGCCACGCGGTCCAATGTCACCTGATCTACCCACTGGGCCCTGTGGGCCAGGGGCCCCGGGAGCTCCCTGAGGGCCAGCTTTACCGATTCTCGTACTCCCCACTGTCACCGTATACATATTATCGCACCATTGTTGGCACTGGTTGCAAACAATTCCCTTGAAAGGCGACGATTGAACGTTTGTGGCCCACGTTGCTGATGTGTCGAGGACAATACAAAACAGCACGAAAGGAACCAGGAATTGCATCTAATTTTACAACGGACGCAAAAGATGAGAAGTCAGAAGTGAGAGAATTATTCGAAACTCCCTACACTCTACAGCAGGTCGGGCAATATACTGCTCCCGACGGCGTTTAGGGCGGCCCGCAGACAGTTCCCGGTCTAACGTGTCCAACCTGACAAAGATGGCCATAAAATATTTGTTGTGTTCGAGTCTACATACATTTGCGAGCAAATCTTTTCGACGATGAACATAAATGAGACGAAAGTGCTTTGCTATATAACTGATGTTCACGTGCATTCATTACTAAAGGTTGCTACGTCCGACATGCACTCGGAGTTCTAAGAACTTGTTGACAACTTTGATCGACCACAGATGCCTCATTGGCTTCAACAGGTATTGAAGTAGCCTACATTACGTTAGTATATCCGTTAAATACTGTTTTGGTCTCTATGCTTATGAAAGTTGAAGTTTACACTAAATACGAGTAATTCCTTGTACAGTAGTATACGCGATTAATGTATCGATTTCAGGAATCCTGCCGACCAAGTATTTCATTTTACCATATCAGGCCTGGCAACCGGAGAAGTTGCCCGCCCCTGCTCTACAGTGATCTGTGATCATTCATTTCCGTTGTTGCAATGCCATTCTATGTGACTCCGGAAAAACCTGTGCGCCCAGCGATTCCCATATGATGCGCCGACCACACCGCTTGGCCGTAATAGAATCGGCCAAGATCATGGTCAGAGTTGTAATCAAGTCACAAGGTTCCGAGTCACAAGTCAAATTCACTTTTGCAGTTTTGACTCAAGTCAAGTCGAGTCATTTTCAATTCACCGACGGGTCAGTCCGAGTCCAAATTACGGAGCAATGCGTCAAGTCCGAGTAATTGTGTTGGGACTAGAGTCCGAGTCATACTATTTACTGTTCACTATCGAGTTCAAGTCGGGTTCAACACACTTCTGTAAAAATTCTGGGTGACATCGAAGGCCTCACCCTGGTACGACGCAATTTAGACATTTAAATAGGATTACTGCTATTGTGGAAACTTGGAAGTTTCAACATAATTTAAACTCATTTCGAGCGCATGAAACATTTCTCTCGGGCGGTTTCGCGCCTCACCTCAGACGCTTTCACTCCCCGCAGTTAGTGAATCGCTGCTCTGACATGTTCCGTTGTCAGCTTGCCTTTATAAGTGCAGACCCCCTTCTTCTTGTCGCTTCATAATAACCTAAATTTCCAACTCATAACGACTAATGACGCAGTTGCAATGATAATGATGAAACTGCAGAATGCGGACGAAACAACACGCTGATTGACCTCATCGCTTTTTACCGAATCAATGACTCTCAGACGTTTTCGAGTGTGAACCTCTAATTATCTCCATTAGTGGTTGCATCGATAGTGTATTCATTTTTCAGCTTCATAGCCAGGCTAACTACCGTTGTCGTGCATCAAGAATGTATGACATTAGCCCAGCCACGAAATTTGGAAATTTGATGACTAACATACAGTCATCACTGTTTCCCTCTCCTCGCTACGGTCTGATTACAGGTTGGAGAAGGCTACATTTATTCGTGCTCGTGACATCCGCATGGTTATTGAGACCAGAGGTGGTCAGTAACGAAGTACTTCTACTTCTCTTCCAAGTAGACAAATGTGGTTTCTCATTATAATTAAATAATAAAACAATTACCAGTTTCGCGTGTGAAATATTGACTAGTACTGCCACGCCGTTATAGTCTCGTATTTATGTTCAATGTATAATTACAAGCTGTGGTTAGGAACGAAGTAGGTCTATGTCTGCTTGTCGAAGTACGTCACGAAGATTTTGCACTATTTCCTGAACTGGTTATGATCTTAGACTGCTTCTACGTTTACTTGACAGTTCTCAGTTTTCTAGGCAAAACTAGGCTTAGCATTTAAAACACTTTGTTTAAAACAAAGGCGTATAAAAAAATGTGTTTTTTCAAGTTGTAAAATTATGCCATAATTGTGTAAATACTTTTCAAAAAACATGTTGCATGAGACTATTTAGCCGACGTATATCGATAGGGGATGGTTGGAACCCACAAAATAGTCGGTTCAACAGTTATTATAGTACAGACATTTCGTCATAGGAGCTATATTTACCGTCTATTTTCAATTGTCAATGTCATTCCATGATGACGTCACGATTGAATATTCGTGAAGCAATGGCTTGAAAAACAACCATAAAAAACATGTTTTAAATTAGGGCCTTGTTCTAAACATGTTTGTTTTTAATTGATTTTTGTTTTAAATGCAACGCTACCTAGCATACTTTACTCATCGGGAATCGGTGCTTTTACTTGTACTTGAGTACACGTTTTCGTTACCTTCACTTCTACTACTAATGACTACTTTAACCCCCTCTGCTTGTGACCTGTGGTGAGCACTGACAAAAATACAGATATTTGCTTAGAAATAAGGAAAATCTAGTCGTGTAGTTTCAACACTAGCAGACCCCTTGAAACTAGTTCACGGACCCCTAAGAGGTCAATGGACCCCTAGGAGGTCAATGCGCCCCAGTTTGAAGTACTCCGGGATCTGGAAACATTTCAGTTTGATGTTAGAAAATTAGAAATTTTACCCTAATGTTGAGTTTGTTAGTCACTTCAATAAAGATGTATTTGCGGCAGTGACTGCACAATAGAGCTATTTATTAAATAAAAATAACTATAAATATGGTTCTAATTTTACTGGCTACCCTATGAAATTGTTAGGTTGTCTAGAAAAACGGTGAGTACACAGAATTTAGCACAACTCCAACCAGCGGAAGCGAAGTTATTGCATTTGATAAGTTTGCATTTGTAAAAATAGTATTTACTCTGGGTATAGGTCTATAATAAAATAAAAAAAAAACGATCTATAAATTTGCCACGGTACATACTATTTTTTAAATCCGAAATTTTGCACTGCAATAACTGCGCGTACGCTCGTCGGAACTGTGCCAAATTTGGTGTGCAGCGTCTTTTTAGGCCACCTAACTATTTTATCAAGTAGCCAGTAAAATTAAAAATATATATATATTTTTGCACAGCTGCAATACCAATGGGTGTCGGGTTCGAGTGCGACAGAATTCCTATCTAAGTGTGCGAGGTTTATCTCGGCTTCCCTCGCCACGTGATCCGTGTAAACGGTGTCTTAAAAAAGACTACAAGTAGGCCGTGCTACAAGTTTTTTGTTTTTGGGGTATTCATGGTGTTTGTCGACTACTATGGTCATTTACACCAGGCCGATATTCTTCTTATTTTCCGTAACTGCCGACTTATAGCACGGCTCACCTCTAGGCTTTTTGTAATACACCGCTGACGCGGATGAGGTGGCGAGGAGGAGCCTAGGTAAACCTCCAACATTTAGGTGTCGGAATTCGGAAGTCGACCTCGGTCGGACTCGAACCCGCACCCATTGGTGTTGCAGCCGCGGATTATACCACTGCGCTATCTCGCCACACGTGCTACAAGTTGGCAGCTACGGAATAAAAAAAATAAAGATTGTCGGCTTGGTGTATATGGCCATTGTAGTCGACAAACACCATGAATACCACAAAAACAAAACTTCGCTTGTGACAAAATGAGACGAGACCTCACACCTCTGTTTATAGACTGAAACGAGGACATCGCGTGCGAAGAACAAAGACCGCTGTTGAAGAATCATCGGACATTCGAAATACCACTCTTGAACATGCCATTCTCACCAGGACTGGACAGACAATTCATTCACAACTATTCATGCATGCAATTGACGAACAAAGTGTCGTATATAGCTATAGATTACTAACCTGCGGATAGATACGCAGGTCCCGTCGTTACGCTCCGGCAAGCAGTTACACTTACTGCTGAGCAATCTAAAAGCAGTTCGAGTTAATAAATATTATTCTGCAATGGATATTGTATTGAAAGCTATATTCAAGTTCTGTACCACGAACCAGCTATAATTGGTAGTGTTTTAACTTGCGACCCGAGTGGTGAAACTTAATGAAACTGGTCTTAATCGAGAGCTACTGTCGCACTGATTCTGAGAATACAAATTAAAATCATGTCAGGGAAATGGAACTACGTCAAAACATCCCCCAAAGTCTGAAAATTGGCATCGTTCTGAACAATCGATTGACGAAATTGCCATGGTTATGTTCATCGTTTTGCGGTGGTGCCATTGTTCGAACAATGCCGATTTTCAGATTTTGAGGGCTGTTTTGAGGTGGTTCTATATCCCCGACAAGATTCTAATTTGTATTCTCAGAAACAGTGCGACAGTAGCTCTCGATTAAGACCAGTTTCATTAAATTCCACCCCTCGGGTCGCAAGTTATAACACCACCAATTATGCTGCTTTTAGATTGCTCAGCAGTAAGTGTAACTGCTTGCCGGAGCGTAACGACGGGACCTGCGTATCTATCCGTAGGTTAGTAATCTATAATATAGCATGAACTTGCGATATTATCTCTGACCTCTCAGATTACTAACATGCGGTTACTCAAACCCAGGATTTTAGATTCGTGCTAATTTGAATTCATTGTCCCTGATAGATATATCTGCTCCTAAACTTGGACATCTAGATGATTCCAGTCGTCTTATTGAACTAATTAGAGCGAAATACCGGTAATGTAATTGTAATCTAATTTGTGAAATGTTTCTATGCTCTCATTTTAATTCTAGTCCAATTTCTGGTTTCCCTCAAAATGCTAGAGGAAAACTTTATAGAAGGAGACGAGCCAAGCTTGGTGCACGAACATTTGCCTTTCTCATGCTTATGAGGATTCGATTTGTGATTTGAACATGATTTTTGTTGAGGCCTACTTCTTTCTTATTTTGTTTCTAATTCAGAATTGGATTCAATTTTTGCGAATTTCGAACAACATAATTTTAATCTACGTTGGTAAAAAGTGTGTAGCTATAATTCTCATACTGATCCAATTACAAAAATAAAATCTGTATAGGTGTGACTCAAATTTTCATCTAATTTGGAAAAGCTGATTTTTTTTTAGTTGTTTAACTCTGTCTGGTGCATTTGTTATTGCATCTCGCCAGTGCAGATAAAAGTATTCCGGCGCCTGCATGATTGCTTGGCTTAGAGCTGGTTAGCCTTGTCGGGTTTCCATGGCTTTCGAGAGTTGATGACCAGAAGCCTTTGATATTGATCGTGTTACGTTTCGGTTGACTCTGTATTTGAAGTACGCAAAGCTTGTTCTGGGATACTTAGAAATAGCCCTAAATTGTCTTTTCATCAACCTAAAACTAGGAGATCCTCGATTCGCGTGAAATGCAGTAAGGTATCATTTTCAATCCAAGCCAATTTAGGGGGTGGTCAATGTAGTCGCCGTTCTCCGACAAAGCACAAATAGGCTACTTTGTTGCTGTAGGTGGCAGTAATGAAGTATTTCTGCTTGCACTGATTCCTCAGGTGATAGACTACTTCTGCTTGACAGAGTCTAAGCCTGGAATACCGACTTGGAAATAGCTACTTCTGAGTGGCATTAATGCAAACTTTTTTCAACAACACTTGCTTGTGTACTTTCCAAATCTTCATGTTCTGCTTCTACTTGGAGTATTTTTGAAGCGTCTTCGAAACCGCCACTTCTACTTTTTATCAAGTAGAAATTTATGGCATTATACTTCTACTAGAGTAGCAACCATATGTCTAGCTATATTAAATGAAGCAAAATGCCAGTAATCTAACACTAGTGAAATGGTTCTATGCTCTAATTTTGATCCAATTTGTTGTTTTCCTGAAAATGTCTTTGTCCCTGGCAGTTAGCAACAACACAAAAGGAATACCCCTCCCGAGCAGAGAAATCCAATGCTACGCCGCCACAGCATTTCTTACAACGTAGTCATAGGGACGAATAATAGCTTGTAGTCTGCGAACAAGCTTTATTTTCGATCACAAACAGAACGCCGAAGAAAGCGAGGTATTTGGTACAGGCTTGTTTACCGTCATGCCCTCAACTATCTCAGTAATTCTAATCCAGAAAAGGTGGAAATTTTCTCGTCGTCCAAGACTGGTTTACAGCATTTCATCTTCTAGCTGAGTAGCAAAGATGACTCCTTGATCAGCTCTGAACGTTACTGACATCTGGCCCTCTCTAATTCTGTAAGCTGCAAAGACGCAAATAACTCGGTATCATGTTGACTCAAGAATACAAATATCCCAGAATAATAAAAAATCACTTTTCAACTGCCAACAAACGACCAACACTCAACCGACTGCAACACGTGGTATACGATCACTGTGCACTGTACACTGAACAGTATTCGCATCTCAGAAACATTTCCTGTGCACGATGGAAGGCCCCGATTCGTCATACTCTGGTTTGGAAATCCACATTTGTTGAAACGTGGACAGAGACGCCAGGATCGAGCCACCGATCCAGACCGAGTATTTCCTTTCTGGAGGGGCGATGATTTTGATTTTCATCGTGCTCGGGGCTAACGACGTGATTTCCTTTTGCATGCGGTCGGCTATGCCTGGGAAGGACAGAATAACACATACCATGGTTGGAGCATTCTTGGACAACTAGCTAATTCTCGTTGTATATTAGCAGAGCAGGTCAAAGTAGCCAACGATGGTACTCATGCAGCAGTAGAACCACAAATTTATACTCAATTACTAGTACAATTCGTGTCGTTGGGAGGGGCCGTTCACACTCTCATTTGTGTGGCTTGGAGTCGACCTTTATCAAAATACACCAGCCACGGCTGTGTCAACAAAAGGAGTTCGTGTACCATCGAAAAATAGTACATTGAACGCTGTGTTATTTGAAATTTCCATGCTGGTGACGTCATATTTTGTGACACGATGTTCTTTTGAATTCTCTACTAGTTGCAGATTACCCCTGACGAGTGTCAGACAAAAATATTCGCGTTCATTTCAATATCGCTAATGAATATACTATTCAATTACTAGTAGAAATAGCGCTTGGAGCTACTATAATTACATTTACTGAATAAGCAAAAACTCAATATTTGAATTCAATTCTGAATTTGAAATTATTGCAACAAAAATCAAGTTCACTTCATATCAAATCAGTGATGATTTTTATAAGCATGAGAATGGCAAATGTCTGTACAGCAAGCTTGGAAAGTTTCGCAAGATACACTACTCCTGTCGCATTTGCAGGGGAACCAGAAATTAGGTTAGAATTGAAATAGAGCGTGAAAGCATTTCACAAGTTAGATTAGAATAAGACCAGTCATTTTGCTCTAATGATTCTAACTAGACAAGTTGCGGCCAACCCGTGGCCAGCGAGAAGGTTTTCAGTGGCCCGCAAGGTAATTCTTGAAATAAGTTATATTATGTAAGATAAATTACCGGGGTAATTTATTGTGAACTTGCAAGGCCAATCAAAAATTTGATTAGCCAGACCGCGAAATTTGGAATGTCGATGGCTAAATTATCAGTTCCGACACATTGTCGTAGCCAGGGGACAGCCACATTTTCGTAGATCTTTGTATTTGATGATAAAGTTGAATATTCCGTGGCAAATTTATTTGACTTGACATTTTTCTTAGCATTTCGCGCTATTTATAGTCACTCGATTTTGTGCTTTTCGTATTGGTACCCCTTCCTGAAATTATAAATACGCCCAATTTATAGAATTGAGTCTGACTATATTCGCAATTATGAGAGAAGGTGTCCTCTGACAGCCGACTTTGCATGTGTGCTCACAAAAAAATCATTGGCAAATGAAACATTTCCACAAAATGATTGACGCATCTTCACCGAAATCTTCGATATTTATGTCCAAAAGCCGAGTAATCCTGTCCTTATCAAATGTTCCGAGCGTTATACAGAGGTGACCCGTAATATATGCAAGTGACACGATTATTAACCGAACTCGTTCATTAACTTTGAAAAACTTTCCCGCTTCGCGCGGTTCTGGCATGAATACACGTTGACTTTTCATGACATGATTGCTATCGATTTTGATGAGTTTTGTTTTCACCGTTACCTAATCCACTTCGATCTTATTGGACGACTAAAAAAAGGTCATTAACATTCAAGTGGCCGTCCGCAATGGCTTGTAAATCTCATGTGGCCCTTTGGCCGAAAAGGTTGGCCGCCCCTGAATTAGTCAATAGAATTTCTAGTAATCTAAGACCGCTAATCAACCTGATTCTACATAGTTGAAAACTGAGCGTTCTTCTGGTAGACATCTCATACACTGTGTCTCACCCGGAAACATGGTCGTGCCCCCAGAGAGCACGGTGTTAGCGTAGAGGTCGCGTCTGATGTCCACGTCGCATTTCATAATGGAATTGTATGTCGTCTCGTAAATGCCGTACGATTCCATCCCGAGCAACGACGGTTGAAACATGGCTTCCGGGCAGCGGAAACGTTCGTTACCGATTGTGATCACCTGGAATTAAAAAATTGCAGAAATTTCAGGGACACTCAACTTGGGGGCCATCAAGTCTCGGCCACTATAAAAGATGGCAATTGAAACGCATATAACAATACTGGTACAGCAATAAGGTACTGGTCGTGGGCTCAATTATTTTGTTTTACTTTTAGATGTACTAGTCATAATTCTGACGCTTTTTTTGACATGTCAAAAAAAAGTCAAAATTGTAGCGTTATGTCAACAAAGACAAAACTTTTTTGCAACCCGCATTTCGTTTGTATCGTAGATTTTGCACTGCCGGTGAACGTATCATTTGACATTTTACTGCTTGTAGCCTACTTTATAGGCCTACCGTTGTAGACGGCCCATTGTCTGCTCAATGTGAATCATAAACAGTCAAATGAAACAAAAGGTTGACATGGTGTTATGCCCAACGTACCGCAATATCACAACTCAAGAAAGACAGACTGCTTGGGCATTGCATGGTTCTTATATCAAGAAGGGCATGATGAAAAATTGTGATGTAGACACCATTGCCAGAATGAAGCAACACGGTTTGTCAGCAGCAGTGTACGGTGTACGCGCAATTTCAGTGTTGTCAGCCAACAACTGCTGCTGTTGAACGTTCTTTCTCCATTCTTGGCAAGCTACTCAGTAAGGACACACACTTTCTACCTGAGAATGTAGGAAAGTATCTTTCGTTGTACCACGACAAATTTTAATCATTTCTACCATGATACGTGATGTAACTACTGGAGTTCTTCATAGGGCCAGATGTTGTTAAAATAAAGTTTTTTTCAGGCGAACTACTTTGTAAGGACATACAGTTTCCACCAGAATTGTAAATAAGCTGCACGATTCTAACATTATGTGGGAAAACATGTAATTTGCATACGTCAGACCAAATTCGGTCCAAATTAGGATTTCTAAGATCAAAAAATGTCAAAATTTTGATTTTTTAGGTAAAAAAAATCGCCCTAGTCATATTTTCTAATTTGCGCAATGGCTACCCTCATACTTGTGTACACATTACCAATCTAGTTGACAATCAACTACTGGTTTTTTGACTACTTCTTGTCAGGCATTTTCAAAAGAGACTAGTTCGAGTTCTAATAGCAGATTTTGAAGAGTGAGTGGTTCAAGTTGTGCGTTTAAAGATTTGTTGCCAAACAACTACGAAACACATGTCGTCGTTTGTCATGAACCGTGATACCGGTGTTATGTTGTGTGATGCTTTTAAGCCGTTCACTGCTAACAGTGGCGTAGTCGGAGTGGGTTTGGGTGGTTGAAACTCCTCTCATTTCAAACTTGTACTGCTGTTCATGTGGAAAGCCAATCTGAATCCGATAAAATGTATTTTAGTTGGTTAGTTCTAGTTGTAGTTTCTAGGTTTTAAAATGGAGTAGTTTTAGTTACGCATTTTGAAAATCCAGTAGTTTTTACAAGTCTGCTCATGGCCCCCAGGCTGAGCCCGGTGTAAGATTACATACTTGACCGTCTGGCATTTCGTAGCACTTTTCCAAGGAGCTACCGGTAGCTGCAGTCGCCAATTCTTGGTCAAAATCCAGCGCGATGTAGCAAAGCTTCTCCTTCATGTCTCGAACTATTTCTCTCTCCGCTGAAATGCGTTACAATTACAGATACTTTGGTTGAGTGGTCCATTTTTCGGCATAATAATTCGAGCCCGACAGATCATGGGTTCGCCAATCATATTGAGCTACACTTCTAGCATAGATATCCCTGACTTCTAGTCCCAGTTTTGCCAATAAAGTAGAAGTAGTCTAAAATCATCTCCACTTGAATAATATATTGATATTGAAATCAGTGGCGTATCCAGGGGGGGGTTTTAGGGGGTCGGAACCCCCCCCTTTTCAAAATCCTAAAAATTCATGTCAAATATAGCCTCTAATATTTGCTAACTTATTAGTTCAACATATTCATTTTTACGTATGAGAAGGCGAATATGGCGTCTTAATGTTATTTAAGGGGACTAAAACCCCTACAAAATATTGGAATTATGCGCCGAATTAGTCGAAAGGATAAAATAGGTCGTTATATTTCGCTAATTGCGTACGAATTCTGCGCTTGTTCAGCTACATTTCAGCTGTGGCAGATGCTGACGTTCACAACTTTCTTCCCTCGATTTCTCTCTCGCCTTGCTAAAACGAGAGACGCATTTTAGGAAAATCTAATCTAATTGGCCGACGCGATACCGCCGATACGTAATTGCAAAGACAAAGTTGTCGGCAATGAACATCGCCCGCGAATTCGCTACACCTGCTCGCCTTGAAATCCTAATTAAGAATTGCACGGCGTGTTGATTGATCAGCGAGACGCAGACACGGCGGCACCGGTACGCCAATGCTGTTCTCAAATCCACATTGTCTTCGCGATTATCGGCGAGAAATGCCCTACGATTGACATTCACATTTCAAAATACAAGCCTATAGCGATACACGTTCACGTTCCCGATTGTTAGGTGGCTGTCGTTGAAATACAGGCCTATGTTGCCGCTGAACGGGAGAATTGAGTAGGCCTATTAGTAAAGTTAACGTAATGATATCGGCTGACAAGGTCCTCTGTCGCTCAAGTTATTATCCCAGTGTGTAGGCCTACGCTGTATTAATAGAGTGACTTGCGTGCCTGCAATTAAGGGCTAATTATCTTCGCGCGTACTACACGCTCAACCGTGCGGATAGTAAAGCCATCGAAATGCACACATTCGTGTACAGCTGTACACTCCACACCTCTCTGTGGCGATCGCGATCGCCCTCGTGTATGCTACCGCACTATTCCGCGCTTGTTCGTCCGCTGCGATACTACCGGCTGGGCGCATAATATAGTCAAAACCTAACAAAATCGTGCATCTCTGGCCGGAACTAGGCGCTTGGAGACCGGCGGCGTTAGTCGGCTCATGACTAAATGTGAGCATTTACGAATTTCGTTCAATCATAACGTAAAAACACGAAATTTCAGGCATTGTCTGTATCGAATTCGTACATCTCCCACTCACCGCAAATCTCTTTTATTTATTGAACTATAATATATCGTAAATATTCGCCTTGGCGTGTAGACGAGTGATCGTAATTATGACGTCATAATAGGTAATTTCACTCAAAACCCCCCCCTTTTTCGCGCTCTGGATACGCGCCTGATTGAAATGCATCTGAATATTTTCGGACCACACTCGTCAGGAGTAATCGTCAGCAATTAGTAGAGAATGGAAAAGAACATCGTACCACAAAATATGATGTCACAAGCATGAAATTTTGAATACGAGAGCGTCAGGGGCGTAGACAGGGGGGTAGAATTGAAGAACGTTCTACCCCCTTCCAGGCTCGATTCTATCCCGAAAATCACAAGTCAACGATATTGCTATAACAACATTTCTTCACGTTATCGCCTAATTTCCATTTGCTGCGCGCGACGCCGATCGCCGACGCTGATTACATGCCTCTTTCTCGTCGATCTCTCGTCTATGGAAGCGCGTCTGTGCAAGCGTGAAAGGGGCATTGTTAGATTTTTCTCTTGGCGAGGGTTAGCGATCAGCTTAATCCCTTTATTCTGAATGCAGTCGTCGCGCAATAATAACATTTGTCTCGTCGTTCACGCGTTGTTTTCTCATCAACAGTTCATTGTAAACGATAACGAACATTAATAACATGAAAATAACAACTTATAACTGAATGAAATCATGTTTTAAAGCAATCGCATCTGATTCGTGCTTTGCCGAACTCAAGCCTGTTCCCCAATACAACGTGAAGACACAATACATTCGATTTGCATTTTATTTTTGACGCCATTGTTGTGCATTGTCTTGACCTCAATGACCATCTATACGTCATACTAGATTATGCCTTTCGTGATCGGTATCCCACCGGGACGCATTCAGCCTTCAATAGCCACGCCGAAACTTGTTTGAGATTCCTTCCGCTTTGCGAATAAGTCATTATTCACACGCCGGTACAATTAGTATATGCGCCATGTTCGAAATGAATGGAATTAAAACGCCGACAAGACGTTACTCTTACACGCGAATTGAATCATGTCAAAATTCATGAAGATATAACAGAATCTGCGCTGTATAGATTGTTGGTCGTGAAATGTTGTTCTGGTATTGTTTCAAGGTCGATTACTTATTTGAATACAAATAAGATCTCCTGCACTGTCACGGGATGAGCACGTGCGCATCGTAACATGATCCCTGTGCAAGTTGTTGATTGCTAACACGATCCCCGTGCAAGCTGTTGATTGCTAACTCGCTTTCAGTAATTAGATCCTCCAATTAGTTACGCTTTCAAAAGCGTACCGAATACAGAAGTCGCTATCGCTAAAGGTATGACGCATAGAGGCTCATTCTGCCCCCTTTATTTAGTTCTACCCCCTTTTTATCTCAGCTGGCTACGCCCCTGGAGAGCGTTATGTACTATTTTTAGATGGTACATTTGACGCAGCCAACAAAGAGAGTTTGTGTACCGTACCATCTAAAAATAGTACATTGACCGCTCTCGTATCCAAAATTTCATGCTGGTGACGTCATATTTTGTGATACGATTGTTGATGTACGATGTTCTTCTAAAATCTCTACGAGTTGCTGAAGATGACCCCTGAAGAGTGTCAGCCGAAACTATGCGGGTTCATTTCAATATCAATATACTATTCAATTGAATAAGTGTACCTAAGTAGACGTAGTCTAAAAATCAAAGCATTTGAGTAAGCAGCGCAAATAGGAAAAATATCTTGAGTAATCTGAGTGAGTACAAGAATTTATTACTGGCTGCCTGTCATCAGCAGCACCAAAAAGCGGCAAAACTACATACTTTTTACGATTTGGATTTTGAAAAGTAAAAACGGAGTTTTGCGATGAGTTGATATTACTTCCGCGTAACTAAATCATCGAGCAAAAGTACTTGTTTATTTATTTGGATTTTGAAAAGTGAAAAGTAGTTTTGGGTAGAGTTAATATCACTTCCGCATACCCGTTGTTGTGAAGGAATGGCCTCGTTCTGTCAATATCTTCATCAAGTAATCCGTGAGGTCTCGGCCAGCCAAGTCCTGCCGTAGAATCGCGTGCGGTAATGCGTATCCTTCGTAAATTGGCACAGTGTGTGACACACCGTCGCCGCTATCAAGGACAATTCCTGCAATAGGGCATGAAACCAGATTTTACGTACTGTATTTTCAAAATGCGTAACTCGAACTACTCACTTTTCAAGATTAGCAATTACAACTAGAACTACTCGCTTTTCAAAACCACTAACTAGAATTATAAAAAGTAATGGTCACATTATAAAACCAGCAACTAGAATTTGAACTATTCACTCTTCAAATCTCGCAACTGCAACTAGAACTACTCCACTTTTCAAAACTTGCAACTAGAACTACAACTGCTCACTTTTCAAAATGAGCAACTACAACTAGAACTACTCGCTTTTCAAAACCACTAACTAGAATTATAACTAGACCGGAACTAACTAAAACACTAGGCCTACTCCCTATAACTAATAACTGCTACTACATATTCCGGAACTGAAAATGAGGTAGGAAATATAGGAGATAGAATCAGCATTCCAAGAGGACGGGACTTCCACCCCAAAACTCACCCCCTGGCTACGTCACTGTTAGTGACTTTGAGCTAGCAATGGCTGAAAGAACATCACGCAACAGAACATCGATATCACGATTCATGCCAAACGATGTTTTCCGGTTGTTTGCCAACTATTTTTTTTGAATGTGCAACTAGAACTAAAACTACTCACTTTCTAAAATCCGCATCTAGAACTACTCGCTTTTCAAAATGCGCGACTAAAACTGAAACAACCACTTTTCAAAATCTTCATGTCCTCAAAAATCAGTAGTAACTAGATTGGTAGTCTGTACAAGTCTGCATTGAGATCCAAGACACATTGCTTGACAGAATGATAAAACTTGTCAATAACTTGATGAGAACAAGGGAAACTGACCCGTTGTACGTCCAGATGCGTACAGCGAAAGAACAGCTTGAATGGCGACATACATTGCAGGAGTGTTGAAGGTTTCGAACATAATTTGAGTCATCTTTTCCCGGTTGGCCTGCGATAGAGAGTTACTACAGTTTTTACCCAATTAGATTTGGAATTACGGAAATCGTAAAAACTTGGATACTGAATTCAATTCCGAATTGGAAGGAAATGCAACCAAAATAAAGTTCATTTCATTTCAAATCAGAGTTATTCTAGTAAGCACAAGAATGGAAAATGTCTGCACGCTGAGCTCGTTTTGCACGGTTCAGCTCTCGTGTAGCCTTTTAAGGAAAAGCAGAAATTAGATTCGAATTAAAATGAGATCATAGAAACATTTCACAAATTGGATTAGAATACCGGCATTTTGCTTCAATTAGCCCAATCAGACAAGTAGAATGATCTGGTTTACCAACTCTGGTCAAAAATGATAAGCATAGTATGTATAGTCTGGAGTGGTGATTTTCACCTTTGGATTGAGAGGGGCTTCCGTTAAAAGCACGGGGTGTTCTTCGGGGGCCACGCGCAGCTCGTTGTAGAAAGTGTGATGCCAGATCTTCTCCATGTCGTCCCAGTTCCCCACGATCCCGTGCTCGATGGGATATTTCAGGGTGAGTATTCCGCGTTTGCTCTGAGCCTCGTCACCCACGTAACTGTCCTTCTGACCCATCCCTACCATCACGCCCTGCAATGAATGAAAGTTTGGAACGTACAAGTACAAGTAATGCCACCACAAATTTCTAGATGCGCATTTTGAAATTCTGGTAGTTCTAGTTCTAATTCTCAAGTTGTGAGTTTGAAGAGTAGTTCTAGCTAGATCTAGTTGCGCATTTTGAAATTATAGTAGTTCTAGTTCTGGCTACAAGTTTTGAAAAGTGAGTATACCGTTCTAGTTATACACTTTGAAATTATAGCAGTTTTAGTTCTAGTTTCGAATTTTGAAAAGTGAGTAGTTCCACTTCTAGTTTTGAGATTTGGAACGTTTCCAGTTATATTTCTAGTTGAGAAAGTTTGGAATTCTAGTAGTTCTAGATCATGTTGCCAGTTTAAGAAGTGAGTTTTAGTTGCGCATTTTGAAGTTCTACCGTAGTAGTTCCAGTTCTAGTTACAAGTTTTGAAAAGTGAGTATATCTAGTTGCGAGCTTTGAAAAGTAAGTTGTTCCAGTCAGGGGCGTAGACAGGGGGGTAGAATTGAAGAACGTTCTACCCCCTTCCAGGCTCGATTCTATCCCGAAAATCCCAAGTCAACGCTACTGTTATAACAACATTTCTTCACGTTATCGCCTAATTTCAATTTGCTGCGAGCGACGCCGATCGCCGACGCTGGTTACATGCCTTTTTCTCGTCGATCTCTCGTCTATGGAAGCGCGTCTTCTACATTTTTCTCTTCGCGAGGGTTAGCGATCAGCTTAATTCCTTTATTCTGAATGCAGTCGTCGCGCAATAATAACATTTGTCGCGTCGTTCACGCGTTGTTTTCTCATCAACAGTTAATTGTAAACGATAACGAACATTGATAACATGAAAATAACTTATAACTGAATGAAATCTTGTTTTGAAGCAATCGCATCTGATTCGTGCTTTGCCGAACTCAAGCCTGTTCCCCAAAACAGCGTGAAGACACAATACATTCGATTCGCATTATATTTTTGACGCCATTGTTGTGCCTTGTCTTGACCTCAATGACCATGTATACGTCATACTAGATTATGCCTTTCGTGATCGGTATCCCACCAGGACGCATTCAGCCTTCAATAGCCGCGCCGAAACTTGTTTGAGATTCCCTCGCTTTGCGAATAAGTCATTATTCACACGCCGGTACAATTAGTATATGCGCCATGTTCGAAATGAATGGAATTAAAACGCCGAGAAGACGTTACTCTTACACGCGAATTGAGTCATGTCAAAATTCATGAAGATATAACAGATTCTGCGCTGTATAGATTGTTCGTCGTGAAATGTTGTTCTGGTATTGTTTCAAGGTCGATTACTTATTTGAATACAAATAAGATCTCCTGCACTGTCACGGGATGAGCGCATGCGCATCGTAACATGATCCCCGTGCAAGTTGTTGATTGCTAACTCGCTTTCAGTAATTAGATCCGCCAATTAGTTACGCTTTCAAAAGCGTACGGAATACAGAAGTCGCTATCGCTAAAGGTATGACGCATAGAGGCTCATTCTGCCCCCTTTATTCAGTTCTACCCCCTTTTTATCTCGGCTGGCTACGCCCCTGGTTCCAGTTGCATATTTTGGAATTCTAGTAGTTACAGATCTATAGTTGTCAGTTTTAAAAAGTGATTAGTTCTAGTTTTGTAAAGAGAGTACTGGTAGTTCTAGTTGCACATTTTGGAACTCTAGTAGTTCTAGTTCAAGTTGCGCATCTTGAATTTCCAGTTGTACTAGCTCTAGTTGCTAGTTTTGAAAATCCAGTAGTTTGTACAAGTCTGCATGCCGGTATAGTGTCAAAACATCTCACCTGATGCCTTGGCCTTCCAACGATCGACGGGAAAACAGCTCTTGGCGCGTCGTCACCGGCAAAACCAGCTTTACACATCCCACTTCCATTATCAACAACTAACGCGGCTATATCATCGTCCATATTAGAGATTTAACAAGATATATAGGCCGAAGAATACAGAGCACACCAAGCAACGGTAGCAAGAGACAGGCTTGGAATCTCACTGTGCGCACGTGACTTTGAACATTGTGACGTAATAGAGATGTTTGACTCGGTTCTAGCACGATGGCTGCTTTCGCAACTAGGATCGCTTTTTTCTTATTACCTAATATGGGCATGGGATGGTTTATTCAAGGGGTGGCTATAACCTTGCGGTTGTAGACGGAAATTTGTGCGGCCGTGGATACGTAATTCAATTAGTATGTGTTGGCGGCCGTCGACAGCCAATTCGAATTCACGAATTGACTCCCGCATTTTTGAGAGATAATATACTAATTAATCTTGTAAATTTCTTCGCGCTGCGCGCGATTCATCTTCACTTCATACTTTCGATTTTAGTATATTAGCGCCCTTTGCAATCTGAGTCCCGCGATACAGATATGAATAGCAGAGGAAAATGATTTGCCCAACAGCAACATGAAATCGTGTGTTCCTCACGAAAGAAATTTGTTTATGGTAGCCTACGTTTGGGCGATTGCAATATCTTTCCACTATACCGACAATGCATATGGGAGGTCGAGAAATAGCAGCATGCAACAAAGTCATCATCATCATTGGTTTATTAGCAATTTTATCAGTTCAATACACCACAGAAAATGCGATACAATGAAAAGACAGGTGATGTCGAAGCGACAAGTAGTAGTCTATGGAATCTGACACCCACCTTGGCCTAGGCGATGTAAAGAGGAGGCATGCACACTGAATGAAAGTAAAGTAGATGGTATGGAAAAAGAAAGCGACAAGAAATAGGGCGGCATGTCATGGGAAGCGAGATCGATAGGACAGTCGTGGTCCGGTAATCTTGAGGATTGGTCAACCCGAAGTTCTATCATCTTTTGTAAGTTGTCCTGAATTTTCGATAACACCCGCGGGCCTCCATAAACTCTACCGGTGAATATGATCACAGACGCTGAGAAAGGAAAATGTTTGATAGCGATATGTAAAACTACTGACATTAATGACGAAATTACCTTGTGAATTTGAAAAATTCTCGCGCACGGCGCGACCGCAACGAATCCAGACTCAGTTCATAACGTGACGACTTGCGATTTCGGTGCGTATAGTCGGCCGATATGAATAAATAGATTAGTCCGGAGTTCACTGGAAATTGACATGTACAGGGTAATTATTATGGGTATTTGGCGTCCAGTTAGTTCATATTACGACCATGCCCTAGAATGCGGCCGCGTAGACTACATGAATAATCGAAATGTTGCCGAGGATAGCAAAAAAGTTGGCCACTCCTGGTTTATTCAAACTGAACAACCTTACTCTGGCCGACTTTTCGTATGGTAACCAACACGAACCCACACTTCAGTGAAGTCGTTAGGCGGAGGCCACACGTACAATAGCCTAGTGGCCGCACTAGGGTTAGGTACCATATTGTGAGATCCGAAAAAGAAGGGAACACATTTTAAACACTCTGGAAGCTAATACCGGAAAAGATAATGTTTAATTTAAAAAGTTTTCGACCGATAGTACTTGTGTAGGCTAAAAAATAAAAAAAGTCATTAGAATACTTCGACTCAATCTCCGTTTTACCCGATTTTTTTTTTACGAAACTCTGACGTTCGCTGCGTCGAGGTGGAGTTTTTGATGGCATTTTAATACTGCTTTTTAAAGAAAAAGAGGGCAAATTCCCCCGAAATGAGGATATTTTTAGGCGTCCTCCGAGGACACTTTCAATATATTGAAAAAGAGGAAAGGACAGATCCTCGAAAGAGGACAGCCCTACACTAATATAGTTTTTTTTTCTACTACCACTGTTTTGCGTTTGCGTTTTGTTGTTTAATCTTTTGTTGAAGTGTTACTGACCGACAGTTGCATGATATAAATGTTCTAACGTTACGCCTTGACTACAGCTGACTTGAAGACTACACATCTTGATGTGGTCATATCGCTGTGTTTGTCTTTTTTACATATTTGTGTGAAGAACCATCGTACGAATAAAGAATCTGTCTGTCTGTCTATGTAACTTTTGGTAATACCGCAATTCTTGTGGTGCGTTGATCTGACTAGGACGACTCAGAAAGTCGCAGCGACCATTTCGGCGCCAGAACATCATTTCACTGGAAGTTTTCGGTCAACATGGGTATATAGTCATGAGACAAGACTCTAGAGACGAGCTTCATGAGCGCATTTTTGGTTGCAGACGTCGCCAAGTATAGTCAGCATTGCGTTGAAGTAGAACTGCAGATCTCAAACCTGTCTCTAATCCATTATCAACCCATGCCAAAAAACTAGCTATACTTTTAGTGGCAGTAAAATTTGAAACGTCTGAGAAGTCGTCGAGTAAAGTTTCAGAAACTAGATTCAAAGATCAAAACTACTTCAAGAAGAACTTAAGGGATCGAAACAATTCTTTCTCAGCACCCTCTCGCCCAAAAAAACACTGGTTTGGGGAACACCATAGACACTGATCGGTGCAACTTCTGGGGGAGGGGGCTTACTATATGCATCGGATTGTTAAATTTTGTGAATGAAGTCTGCCAATAATCTTACCATAACCTACCATAAATTTGTCCAAGATAAGATATTGTTTATGTTGATTTACGGAAAATTCTGAGCTCCCTCAAAAGTTGCGGACATTTTAGCATAGTTCAGCATTTCCTCAAGGACGCAGTTTGAACAGTGTAATTCTAGACATGTCCCAGAAAATTCGGACGTATGGCAACCCCAGCGTCGAGTAAACAATAGGATAGGGTTAGGCTACATGCTGGACTATACGGAACCATTACACACCATGTTGTGAAGTTAATTGGCCAGTCGTCTATATATGCATATGTGGTCACTGGTCAGTAACGAAGTAAGTAGCCTACTTTTACTTTTGTTGAGTAGTTGAGTATAGGTTTTGTTTACTTCCGCTACTTCAAGGAGGATTATGTAACTTTCGACTACTTCCAATTTTCATGTTAGGTATTGCATATTATCTACATAGAAAGGGGTATGTCAGGAGTCGATCCGGAAAGCTGACCTTTTTTTGGTCAACCGACCACAAAGTCGGGACCATTTTTTAGGTTTTTACCCCAGTATTGGAACATTTTGAAGAAGTGCCATCTTTTCAGATTCCCGAAATATGGTAACCCTATAGTTGTGTGTGGATTAATTGGAGGAAAAGTGGTGATGTAATTCTAATCTAGTTTGTGAAATGTTGTTTTGCTCTCATTTTCATTCTAATCTAATTTCTGCTTTCCCAGAAAATTCTACAGGATAACTGTAGCATGGGAAACGAGTCAAGCTCTGTACGAGGACATTTGCTATATTCACATGCTTGACATGAAGTGAACTTGATTTTTGTTGTATATCTTCCTAATTAGGAATTGCATTTTTGTGCGAATTTACCAGTGATGGGATGACTCGAGTCATGACTTGACTCGAGTCACCCTATTCGCATGACTTGACTTGACTTGACTCGGCGTATCAGAAATGTGGGTTGACTCGTGAGCAAAATATACGAGTCAATTTTAAGTCATCAAGTAATCGGTGTCGATAGAAATCACTATAGCCTATCTTGCATATGTTCGGATTGTTCGCAAAACGCTGGTGTACCCGTGAGAGCGACCAATCTTTCGATGATCGTGCGTTTCATTGAGCCTCGATTGTTCTCTCACAAATAGATTTACCGCAGACGAAGTGATCGAAGCTTACAGCTTACGTTGTCGTAACTCTATAGTAATAAAGTAATGACATAGCAAAACGCCTATTTCTGTTCTCCCCTTAACCCAAGACCGGCCAACCCGTGGCCCGCGAGGTAATTTCCGAAATTTCTAATGTTATCAAAAATGGATTGCACAGATTGTGAACTTGTGAGGCCAACCAAAATTTGATTAGTAGGCTATATGGCCGCAACACTTGAGCTGTGATGACTAAAATATCAGTTCCGACGCATTGGCAGATCCATGAGCCAGTCACATGTTGGTAGATCTTCGTAGGCTACAATAAAGCAGAATAATTTGCGACAGATTTATCAAAAGTAAAATTTTTCTACACGCTTCGCGCAACATGTTATCACTCGATTTCTTGCTTTTAATGTTGTTGCCCCTTTGTGAAAACAGGGATATAGAGAGCTCTAGATATCCCTGTGTGAAAATGAAAGAACGCCTAATGTATCAGATTGAATCTAACTATATTCGCGATTGCGAGACAGAGTGTCGTTCAACATATGCGACTTTGCGTTTGCACTCGCAGAAAGACCGTCGACTATGAACCTTGGGCACAAAATGATTGACGCATGTTGGTTGAAACTTTCGATATCGATATGTCCAGACGCCAATAGCCCAGTCCTTGCAAACTGAGCCCAGCGATATACAGCAAGCCCGCAATATAGTCAGGTGACAATATTATTGATCTGTTAACTTAAAAAAAAATTCGCGCTTCGCGCGGCTAGTGGCCCGCGCAACAGTTCGTCAATCGAATGTGGCCCTTTTGCTGAAAAGGTTGGCCAGCCCTGCCTTAACCAAACCTCTTGTTTTATTGAAATTGAATATAGTTCTCAACCATTGGCGTAGGCTCGAATTGTATCATAACTATTTGTAAATGGGTATCTTATCAATTTGTTTCTCTATTTTGGCTGGTAACTACAAACTGAGGCGCAGTTTAACAGTTCTACGCATATGTGAGCGATACATCGCCTTCTTGCATGTATATTGTATATTTAACTCTATATTCGTTCATTGGTTCAAAATCAATGACCACTCAACCTGTAATCCAAACTAGAAAAATGCAATGACGTAATCTTGCCTCTTACTTCGAAAAGGCGACTTGACTTGAGTCACCTCCAAAAATCAAGTGACTCGACCTGACTCGAGTTACCTTCGAAAATCGATTGACTTGACTCGAGTCAAAATGTGCAATGACTCGTGACTCGAAGGTATTGACTTGATCCCAACACTGGAATTTAGTCATCCTAATGCTAATCCAATATGAAAAGAAAACGTGTGGCTATCGTTACGATTCTAATCTAATTAAAAAAAAGCAGCTCCCTGCCCAACACACGTCTTCGGAACCCACCATTTTTACATATAAGGTTCAATTTATTAAGCTTCAAACCGCAAACATGCAACAGTACCAACACCGATGGCAGATGCTACAAAATTTGTCCTCGCCACAGACCAGCGAAAAATTCAGCGGAAGTACCCTACTCGACGCGACTCAAGCCTGAATTTTAATACTCTTCCGCCCGATACGTGGATTTCCGAAGACGAACAGGAGTCACAACACCGTTAATAAATACAAGCAGGTTTACGATACAGATATACTTGATAACTCAAGTTACGCACGTCAGACGCAGTAGCAGCTGATGGTCTCCACGTTACATTTCAAAGTGCAGCGGCAGTATAATATATTCAAATCCAGGGCTGGGCACAATGATCCGAGCACTCGAGTCTGAATGGAGTATTCCTTCTAATGATTCCGGTTGAGTAGTGAGAGATATTTGTTTCGAGCACTGAAATGATACTCTCCCTGCCATCAAGAGATAATTTATCAGAGTAAATTATAGTTTCGATACAATATTCCACTGTGGGAGGCTGTAAACCCCGATTGGCCGTATCGCAGCATACGAAACATGTAGTACAGAGCAACACACGTTACTGGAAATGACATATCTGTAAAGTCGTGATCGACCCACTGCATTGTCACAAAGTGCAGTAAAATAGGCATGGTCGAACAAATACCGCATTACCTTTGATGTGATGTAGAACTGGTATTATACTCTTTGTGGCCGCATAAAAGGTACGCGTTTGAACTTTCCACATCATCCATATTGTTATAGGATCAAAACATGCGATATTAGATTGCTCAATCCAGAATGGTATCACTCAGGTACTTGATATCAGCCAGCCCCAACTGCAAACCACCTAGCACTCGGAAATAACAAAGGCGCGGACCCGGATCTGTTTCCCGACATTGTAGAGGCACGCTTCTACCGTATTTTCGTTCACAAATTTTCAGGTGGGAAACTCCATGATTCTACCGGCGGTGTTTAAAAACACTCGATATAATAGTGCATGTTCGAAAAAAAGCGGATATCGCGACACACGTAAACACAACCGATCACAAGCGAACAATCAACGACACATTTATCTAGTAAGGTTTCAAAGCGGGGCGGGCCTGAGGAAAAAAGCCGTATTCAGTCACTCGGTGGTGGGGTTTAGCCCGTAGATTCTAATTTGAAACGGTGACTAAAGCGCGCCAGACTCGGTTCCGATGCTAGCGACACTCCCACACTCTGGCTAGTAAATCGACACTTCCTGTTATGACGTACGGTGCTGTTGGGTGGACATCTGAAAAATACAAGATATAAAAAATTCACAAAATACAGTCGACTTGGTTCAATTCGAATACCGGATAACCGGAACAACCCCTTAATTTGACCAAAGTGCTTTCGAATGGAACAAAAGTAAAGATTGCATATAAAACATGCTCTCCATTCGAACACAGGTTCACAATTCATATCGTTAGGTTATGACACAATAAACAGTACTTCGTTTTAGCACAAGATGAGTGATCACAGTGAAACAATGACGTTCTGTGTAACAATTGACAATAAACTCATATAAGGCTGTGCCCGCTTCATAGCAGTGTTGGGATGACTCGAGTCATGACTTGACTCGAGTCACCTTTTTCGTATGACTCGAGTCACTTTGCTAAAATGACTTGACCTGACTTGGCGTATCAGAAATATGGATTGACTCGTGACTCGGAGCAAAATTCACGAGTCAATTTCAAGTCATCAAGTAATCGGTGTCGATAAAAATCCGTGTATCTTGCATACGTTCGGATTGTTCGCGAAACCCTGGTGCAACTTGTAAGAGCGACCAATCATTCAATGATCGTACGTTTCACTGAGGCTCTATTGTTCTCTTACAAATAAATTTACCACAAACGAAGTGATGGATTCTTACAACTTATGTTGCCGTAAACTAGAAGTAAAGTAATTTAATGGCAAATTCTATTTCTGTTCTCTGTTCTTACCATAACCAAACATCTTGTTTTATTGAAATTGAATTCGAATAAAGTTTATAGAGTCCTCAACCATTGGCACAGGCTCGAATTGTATCATATCAATATGTGAGTGGGTAATGTATTGCATCTTATTAATTACTTTCTCTATTCTCTATTTTGGCTGGTAACTTTAAACTTTGGATATGCGAATAATTACGTAGTATAACAGTTTTACGTATATATGTGAGCGATACAGCGCCTTCTTGCGTGTATATATTCAACTCTATATTCGTTCATCGGTTCAAAATCAATGACCATTCAATCTGTATTAGACATCTAGCAAAATGTAATGACGTAATCATGCCTCATACTTCGAAAAGGCAACTTGACTTGAATTGTGACTTGACTCGAGTCACGTTGAAAAATCGAATGACTTGACTTGACTCGAGTCAAAATGTTTAACGACTCGAAATGACTTGTGACTCGAAGGTAGTGACTTGATCCCAACACTGCTTTATAGTCGCTTTTACTTCGGTACCATTACACGAATCTTGTAGAACAGATTGGTAGAGAGAAGTTTAGCAGAAAAAAGTGGCAATTTACAACACACGTAACATTCCCCAAAGCATATGAAGTGGGGTGCGAAGCCGCGGTTAAGTGAAAAAAATTGTCACGGTTTACGTGATTTGCCTCCAATTCACGGTTTTGCTCTGTGTATAGTCCTCATTTCATATTGGAGAGCACTCTCATCAACAGTCACAACCTTCCATGCCATCAAACTATCCGTTTGAATTGCTAGCATTCTGGTTGCATTTTGTGTTATGAGGATAACGGGGGCGCGCCTTAAAAAGTTTGAGAAGTAGAGGGTCTATTCCGAGTCATAGTATTGTGACTCGGGTCCAAGTCATTGTGTTTACTGTTCCGTTTCAAGTTCAATCCACTTTTTCAACTCTGCTCGAGCGATACAGAATGGCTCGCATTCATAACTTGGTAATTTTCCTCAGTCCCAACAGTTTCTGGCCCTATTTTCAAAGTATCAGAACTGATAGATGAAATACCAACCGTGCGGTAACTTTACTATTCTTTGAAGTTACATTGAAATGGCTGTCTTGGCCGTCCTAGTCTCGAGTCATATGACTTGGTTCGAGTCATGCACGGTGACTCGAGTACAAGTCGAGTCATATACAAAAATTGACTCGACTCGAGTCATTTTACGCATTTGAAAAATTGACTCGAGTCAAGTCGAGTCACCAAAATATCGCGACTCGAGTCATTACAAGCCTGCAATTTAGCTGATCCGAGGTCAAAAATGTTACGCAAAGTCTTTCTAACGAATCAATGTAAATGCCTACTCGATTACATGTAGTGGAAGTTATTTACAGAACCTAGTCTTCAAGTAGAAGTAGAAAATGAACGTCAGAAAAGTGGTTTTGGAACGAAGATATGTTCTCCTACTTCTAGGTTCAAGCAAGAAGAAATGAAAATTAGATAATAAAAAATATAAAAAGGCTGGACAACCTGTGCAGCAGGTAATAAATCCAGAACAAATGTAAAAAGACAAATATAGATAAATATATATGAAAAAATTTGTGGGGAAAAATAATTGCCGACCCCTGACCTACATGATGACTCCCAATTTGAAAAAATCCTGAAACCGTTGACGTAAAACCTTGAGTGCGAAAGTCCAAACATAAATACTGAAAATGAAAAGATAAGAAAATAAATCATAAAAGACTGAAAATGAAAGCAGAAATTATGGTGAAAAAATAATTGACCACCCTGACTAACACAATAAAGCTGCATTCAACAAAATCTCAAATCGGTCCAAGAGTAGAATACTAGCTATCGACTCACCCAAGGTAGTTACGAAGTGTTCGTGGGCGGCCAGCGTTTTGTGGCATCGTTTGCCCTTCACGTCCCACACTCTCAAGGTCTTGTCGTCCGAAGCGCTGAGCAGGTACTTGCCACGCGGGTGAAACGCGACCCCCCTCACCCAGTTGTCGTGACCCGTCAGCACCACGACGCATTGCTGTATGGAGATGTCCCAGATGCGGATGGACTTGTCCCTGGACCCGGACACGAGGAAGGGACCCACTTTTGTGTCGTTGCGTCTCTGAAAAGTTCAATCGAAATTATTCGTTATCCACTATGAGTGCAATTGATGTAAGTTCTTGATAACATCAAGTCAGCAATGTAGTTCGTTGAAGGCCAACTGACTTCAGCAGGGGTGGCCAACCTTTTCGGCTAAAGGGCCACACGAGACTTACGAACTATTGCGCAGGCCACTAGAAAATTGATGACCTTTTAGTAGTCGTCCAATAAGAGCGAACCGAATTAGGTAATGATGAAAACTATGTCATTAAAACCCAGTGTACATCAATGATCTAGCCGCGCAAGGCGTGAAAATTTTTCATAGTTAATGATTTGTCAATAATAATGGTACTTTCATATACCGCTGGGCTCATTTAGCAAAGAATGGATTATTCGGAGCCTGGACATATCAATATCGAAGATTTCGGCGAACATGTGTCTATCATTTTGTGCCAAGGTTTCATTGACGAAAATATTTCTGCTGGTGTAGACGCTAAGTCGCATGTTGGACCACAGGTTGCGAATATAGATAGACTCAATCCTGTAAATTGGACGTATTTTAATTTTCAGGAGGAGTCCCAATACTAAAAGCAAGTAATCGAGTGACAATAAATCGCGCAAAGAGCTAAGACGAATTCAAGTCAAATAAATCTGCCACGAAATATTACACCTCATGGTCATATACGAAGATCTACGAAAAACGCGGCTGGTTCCTGGCGACGCCAATGCATCGGAACTGATATTTTAGTCATCGGAATCCAGTATTTAGCGGCCAGGCTAATCAAATTTTTGGTTGGTCCTGCAAGTTCACAAAAATTACCTGGCTAATTTATTTTTCGATATTATAACTGATAACTAGAGCAAGTTTTGCAACTTTTTCTTACAGCTTCCTAAATACTCGTAACATATGTAGAATGCTGTTTTAATCTGTTTGAAGGAATCTTATAGTGCAACTTTTTGCAACTTTTGTCCTTATTTTTCATGCAACATTTTGCAACTTTTTCGATTTTTCATGAAAGTATTTTCGATTTTGGTGAAATACACGGCCAAATTCGACTGAAACACCGTAAATCAGCACCGAAGTAACGCTTTTACGGGTATTTTGGAAGCTGAACCGGAAAATTGACCTTTTTTTTAGTCAACCGAGCATAATGTGGTCAAAATACAACTTCTGCAACTTTTTTCGAAAATAAATGAATAAATGCAACTTTCCACCGATTTAACTGCAACAAAAACTTGCCCTACGATAACGTAAATTACCTCGCGGGCCACTCAAAACCTTCTCGCGGGCCACGGGTTGGCCGCCCCTGGACTACAGGTTTTGACAAGAGTTCTAGTTGCGCATTTTGAAAAGCGACTAGTTCTACTTCTAGCTACGGTACGACTTTTAATATGTGATAGTTGCAGTAGCTGATTGTGCGTTTTTAAAGTGAGCAGTTCTAGTGGCACGTTTTGAAGAATTGGGCATTTTACAAACTTAGTTGCCGAGCAATTAGAAAATATGTGTCATCGTTTGTCATGATTCGCGATACCGGTGTTCTGTTTTGTGATATTCTTGCAGACATTGCCACCTCAGAGTCATCACTGCAAACAGTGGCGTAGTCGGGGGTGGTTTATTCTGATCAGCCCCAACTGAAACTTACCATTAGCTTAGCCATGAACGCAAACTCAAATTTTACCTCCATTTCAGCGGCTTCACATATATTAGGATAGGATGTCTGCGGTGCCCACGAGACGCACTCAACCACATGCGAATGGTCTCGCAATTCTGCTTTACATTCCGATGTAGACGTCACCCAGATACGAATCTGAAAGGAAATTCAGATCACGCATGTAATCGAACTACGGATATACTCGGATTCCTAATGCCAACATATCTTAACATATTGTAGCTCAGGGCATCTAAAAGAGGCACAGATCCACTGTTCATCCCCGCAAGCCAGCAGAGTAAGACCAGGAAGTATTCGATTTCAAGGTGCCAGACCTCCTGGGCTCAAAATATGCAAAATATCTTGTCAGTGATCAACTGCAGAACGCTGCACTTCGTTTGATCACAGGCTGATATGATACCGCATACATTGATACCTAACCTAAAGTTAAAGATTGAAACCTTGATTGGTCATATCGCAGCATACGAAACATGTATTACAAAGCTATGCACGTTACTGGAATCACATATCTGTTAAGTCATGATGACTCACAGCATTTTCACAAAGTGCAAAGAAATAGGAATAGTCAAAAAACACTAAATCATCTTTAGAGTGATGAGTAGAACCGGCATTATATTATTTGCGGTCACATATTTCAACTTTCCACATCATTCATACTGTTATGACGTCATCATGAATGATACTCGATTCAGAATGGAATCACGCGGGTCCTGGATATTGGCCAGCCCTTGATATTTAGACATTGTCTGATCAACACTGTAGAATACCAACCGTTTGATCATTGGAACAGCTGGCAAGAAGACTTCCGTCAATATTTGGCCGCGTCATCCGAACCCAGTCTCTGTGCCCCATGTAAGTCTTGATACAATACCTGCGATAATTCACAAACATTCACATCTATCATGCCACCATATGTTTCACCACGCCGCGAGGTGTTAGGGATGCTTTTACTGCTAACATGCAGTTCTAAGAGTCGCTATTCTCAGCCCCAGCCGTATGTATGCTAGAAGTTGACTTGATAGGGTATGTTTCACAGTACTAAGATCAATAATAGACTTTTGATACACTGGGCTGCAATTCACCGCATCAATTTCAGCAGAAAAAATTAGTACTTTGCTTGCGACTTCAATCCTTGTCAATTTAAGACTTAGTTCTATGAGATATGAGATAGAAACATTTTACTTCTACAGCTTTGTAGTATAGGGGGTTATCAAAATATGGAAAAACTAGCTATTTCATGGCTCGTCTGGTGAAATCGCACAGCCACTAGAAGTTAGGAGGACCCAAAATCATGGCAGCAGTACTTCATTTTTGGCGGCCAATCTCAACCCGGCTTTTTCAAATTTTTTTATTTTTAGGTCATGTTTTAGACACAACTTAAACCTCAACAAACAGTTTTTAGGCAAAATAGTTGCTTTATACATGTTGGATTTTGCGAAGCAAAAAGTAGTTCGAAATAGGTGTGTATTACTCTCGCGACTGAAATTGTCATGAAAACCAGGTTTCAGTACTCTCCAATTGACTATGTTCAAAGTATGTGACGATTTACTTCTATAAACTATTTACTCAAGCAGGAGTAGCCTCAGTGCCTTTGAGAATTGAGACATCTCACTTTCCAACTCTTGTTGAAATAGCTTGGCCATGTTTTCGAAATGGCTACTTCTACTTGTAATTGCGCAAAACTTCATGCCATTACGTCTACTTCTGCTCTAGTAACAACGATGACTTGTTTAACCATCTCTTCCTGAATATGATATGATGTCCAAATTAGGAGACGTTTCTATAGGCACGAAACATAAAACAAGCTGAATTACCCTGTGGCCACTTCCCATAACTTGATAGTCTTGTCGCGACTGCTTGATACAATATGGTCGCCGTTGGGCATGAAGCATACAGAGGACACGTTGTGATCATGGCCTGAAAAGCACATGTTTGACAGTGTGTTATCAACAGTGGGTAGCCCCTGCACAACGGACAGATCTGGCAGTATCACTCAGAATAGTATATTGATATTGAAATAAAACAGATGACACACTTCAGCAATTAGTAGAGAATTGAAATAAACATTGTATAACGAAAATCGTATCCCGGTGAGGTCGTCTTTTCTGATACAACTTTCGATATACGATGGTCTATCCAATTAGTTGCTGGCGATTACCCCTGACGAGTGTCAGCCGAAAATATTCGGGTTCATTTCAACATCAACATACTATTCAACGGTATAAATTCAGCAGAAATAAACTAAAATAATCATGATAAAACGTGTACAATGTTTCTGTGGTTATTACCACAGATATGTATGTCACTCAACGCTGCATATGGAGATTAAAGTTCCAATGAACAAATAGCACTGGGCGAATTGCTGATATACAGTTGCGTTCAACAATATCTGTGACCGGCGACCATCTGCAACCTGCATCAATTATTAAATATCACAGGCTGAAGTCATAAAGTAGGAGTCGTATAATCTGTTAAAATGCTGCAATGCCCACGCATACTTTTAATTCAGTGTATCGATATACTATTCAGAATCCTGGAGGGAGGAGGGTTCATATTCTGTAATTCAGAAAGATTTCAAGGGGGTCATACTTCTACTAGCATTTCGCTAAATTTTCTTGGCCAATGAGCAACTTAATTCACAAGTACATCACATTAAAGATTAAAGATTTTTTCGACCATGCCTATTTCGTCGCACTTTGTGCCAAGAGCCAACAACAAAGTGGTGCCCTCTATTGGTAGAGTAAATGTACTTTAAAACAGTTTTGAGGAGTGATAGCAACAACAAAACACATTTTAAACAATAACAAGGTGTTTTTCTTCATAGAAAAAATGGAGAGTGAAATTTTTATGTCAGTGTGTTTGACAACCAAACCCGGAATTCCTAACGGTAATGAATAAAACTTTGTGGCGAGCAAATATTGAATCTACGCCACGATCTTCAATAAATAAAACACTGCCGTACCGTGCAACGTTTTCATACATTCGAATCCTTGAAAGTCCCATAATTTGATTGTCATATCGGCCGAGCATGATACTGAAATAGAAGGAAAATTCTTGATTTATACCAACAAAAGCACGTTTCAGCAATGAAACAACACAATGGGATTTCAAATTTGCCGTCAATACTGGTATTCAAGGGTAGAGAACTATAGAATGGCAACAACCAATAAAATCATGTTACCAAACTGTTTACAATACTAGCAGACTTGGAAAACTAGAAAATGCCTTTTCAAATTAGATTAGAATTATAACTACTTGATTCGTAAGAAACTCGGAAATTGAATTCAATTCTGAATTACAAAGTACAACGAATAAGCTTAGTTCATATTAAACCAGAGTTCGTTCACATAAGCACGACCACGGCAAATGTCTGTAAACCGAGCTAGACTCGTTTAACACTATACATTCCTCTTGTAGCATTTTCAGAAAAACCAGAAATTCATTCAGAATCAAAAGCATACAAACATTACACAAATTAGATTAGAATTAGACGACAGACAGGCTAATTAGTCTAATTGAACAACGAGAATTATCCAGTCAAATAAGTCTCCATACTAGTTAGGCCGGTTTTATGCCTTCATCACATTTAAAGATGAAGTATGTATAATACTATAGTCCTAAGGTTTGATCTAATCTGGTGTGAAATCAAGCAAATAGTCACCAACCCGACAGAGATGCATGAAATGCATTCTGAAGCAGATTACAAGCATTATGATAGAATACACACCATTGGAAATGTCAACAAAATATGTCACCATATGTCCAGACAACATCACAAAATGTAGCTACAAACTTCAGAAGCAACAAAAAATGACCGACAGTGCCATAAAGATTATATAACAGATGTTTGGATATCAACCTATAGAGTAGCTGTTTGCACAGCAGAGGTATTTGCATCATGCAGACTACATCGTGAATAAGGCAATGATTCAGTAGCTATGACTTGGTGCACAAGATGACAAGAACATTTTATATCAACAAACAACGGCACCAGCAACCTATCTAGTTGACAAAATTTCACAAATACTGCAGTGCTAGGGACAAGGCCATAAAATTGCGTAAATATAACTTGAAAAACAATAGCGAACATTATTTTGTCACAAAACACATATGGACTATGTCATCCCAAATGCTACCTGTCCTTAATTAAGGAGACAATTTTCAAATTAGCATCACTAGATTAGAATATGATTAATATCTATTCAAGTGCAGTAGTTGGAAAGAGCATCTTTGAATGATAAGATAAGCCTACTGGGCTATATGTAGCTGAGGCATTGAGGATATATGCAGAGTATTCGATTAATGAAACAGAAAACTGCCATTATTTCGATGTGAGTGATAATAACAATCATTCTCTAAGCTCAAATAACCAAAGTATCTTGTTGGTACAATAGGCATTGGACGTTAGGCTATAGGCTACATTACATGTAGAAAAGACTTGTACAAACTACCAATCTAGATAGTTGATGGTAAACTAACTACCCAGGTGAGCCTATTGGGTTTTTCCACTACTTCTAGTTATAGCCGCATATTTTTTGAAGTAGTTTGGTTCTGGTTGCGGATTTTGAAAACTTTGCAAACTAGCCATGGCTAGCTCAGAGTCATCAGCACTAACAGTGGCGTAGCCAGGGGGTGGGTTTTGAGGGACGGAACATCTATAATTTCAAACTTGTACCGATGTTCATGTGGAAAGTTGTTTCGATTCCGATAAAATGAAAATGAATTGAGATATTTCGGAATTGAATATATAGTCTATGGAGTTGTGTTCCAGTTAGTTAGTTGCGGCTTTTCAAGGTTGTTAATTCTAGTTCCAGTTGCGAGTTTTGCAAAGTGACTAGCTCTAGTTTTGAAAAATGAGTAGGTCTCGGTTCGAAGTCTAGGTTTAGTTCCAGTAGCCCATTATGAACATCCAGTCATTAGTACAAGTCCGATGAGCGATGACCACATCTCAGACTATTTGCCGCTGTTGAAGTGATGAACTAACAGACACAGCATGACACCTTTGTAGTGGACCTGAATGAACACATCCTTTCCACAGTGCTGAAGGATATTTTGAAAGGTTAGGATATAACAAAAGAACCAGGGGTAATGTACTAGGTTTTATTTGCTTCTAAAATAGAAATATTGTATTAATTGTGAGTTGATGTGAACATATGATAATACTCGCCTCTATATAGCTCACCTTGAATGTAAACATCAAAAGGCACCTTCACACATTGTCAATACAAGAATAATATTTGTCAATTGTATTTCCTTGCTGGTAGGGATGGGAAAATTTTAATTCTCCATTTAGTATGAAGATTGAAGTCAAGTGTCACTCATTATCATGTCACAACAGATTTTATGCTACCACAAAGAATGTAATCCCAGTTCTACATCACAATTGAGATAATTTGGTAATTTTTCGACCATGCCTATTTCATTGCATTAGTGAAAATTCTGTGGGTTGATCACATCTTTACAGATATTATGTCATTTCAAGTAACGTGTCTAGATTTGTATTGTATGATATGTGTGCCGAGATACCAATCGAAGATTACAGGGCCTTACACAGTAGCCTACTTCGGAGTACTCGAATCATTGTGGCTGGCCCCATCTGCCACACAGACTTCTTAACAGGCAAAAACAACTTCATAGTCAGTACTTGAGAAGACTTGAACATATCCAATGTCAGGAGAAATGAAGAATTGGTACTTATTGCCTACTTGGCAAAAGTATGAAGCAAAGCTTGAACAACACTGTATGATAAACGCAATGCAACAACATGAACTGGGGTTTGACGATTAGAAACAATATACGATTCCCATTATGACGGCACCTAATGACAGAAATTAATATGGATCACGTATGGCATACTTTTACTTCTTTAGTAGTTTTAGTTCTAGTTCCAGATTTTGAAAAGAGAGTTGATGGTCAACTACCTACTTTTTTTGGTAGTTCTAGTTCAAGTTGTGGATTGTGGAAAGTGAGTAGTTCTAGTTGAGCATGTTGAATAGAGATCAGTTCTGGTGCTGATTGCGCATTAAAAATACTTGTAGAACAACTAGAAACCATGTTGTCGTTTGGTGTGAGTCATGAAACCGGTGTTCTGTTGTGTGATGGTCTTGCAGACATTGCTTGCTCAGTCGTTACTACTACTAACAGTGGCGTAGCCAGGGGTGGGTCTTCAGGGTCGAAACCCCTCCCATTTCAAACTTGTATGAATGTTCATGTGGGAAGAGTTGCTTTTGCTTTGCAATTGAATATAGTTAGTTAGCCGTCAATGAAAATAAAAGTATCAGAATAGAGGGCATAACTGCAATGAATTCGAAAAATGCTTACGAACTATTCAAGCGTCGAAGCCCCGTTTATAATTTGAGGGATGGAATATCACCAGTAGGAGCCACCAACAACAACAGTTATTTCCAGATCTCTTCAAGGTAAGGTAGTGATATAGAAATTACCAATCGCCGCAGTGTACAGTAGAGGAACTACATCCATTGCAATCTTTCCTAATGTCAAACTGTGTAGTTATCAAGTTATGGACTCTCTTACTACACAAAATCTGGAATTAGTCTACGGAACAGTTGTTGATAGCCATGAAGAAGCATTGTTTTTGTGTTAATATTATATGGAATACTATGACCAAAACTCACCTAACAGTTTTCCTTGGCTGTCAAAAGAAACATCTTGTACTGAGTCGGTGTGGCCTTTCAAGGTCCGTTCGAAATCACCGGTTTCATAGTCCCAGATCTATAGGGGTACGAATTGCTACAGGTAACTATTGATATCACAGATTCCAGCAGGGTTGTAATAAAGTCACAAGTCGATGCTACATTAATAGTTTTAGACATTGTAAATTCACCACAGAGTTCGAGTCTTACAGTGGAGACCCTGACTCGTATTCATCACCCTGACATCTACTTGGCAGTTTTCAGTTTTTTAAGCAAAACTAGGCCCATAATGCTTACTCTTTTACTTGCTTGAAAATCGTTACTTCTACTTGTAGTGAATTTACATCATTACTTCTACTGCTGCTTGACTACTTTGACCACTTCTGCTCTTAAGAGGTTCATGCAAACAGATAAAAGACAGTTAGTTCCTGGCCGACTTCTCTCGAGTCATTATGACTTGGTGGAGTCATGCACAATGACTCGAGTACGAGTTGAGTCAGCAAAAAATTGCGACTCGAGTACAAGTCGGGTCAATAGACAGATTTACTCGACCCAAGTCGAGTCATTTTTGATATTGAAGAAAATGACTCAAGTTGAGTCACAGTTATGCCAGTGTCCAGTCCAGTTACTTTCCGTATTCAAGAAAATGACTCAAGTCAAGTCACCAAAAAATGGCGACTCAACTCAGACTTGAGTCATTGCAACGATGGATTCCAGTAAGGCCGGTTTATTGAGGAGCATGACAAGTAAAATTAGTTTCCGAACACCGCCATAAATCAAACCTTTATCGTTGCGTCTTCTGAGGTTGAAACAAATAGACTGTATACAGGATGGAACACAACACGCGTTATAGGAGTCCGATGTCCACTCAACGAAAAGCGTTCGGGCGGCCGTGGGATCCATTCTGATGGGTCTTTACGGTCCCGAGGTACGATGCCGTCTCGCGTCTCAGTTTGGAGCTCGCCCAGCTTGGATTCCAAATCCATAACCTCAAGATAACACCAATTGATTACACCAATACATTCGCAGCATAAGGATGAATAACTAGGGCTAAGCCCAATGATTCGAGTCATAAATGCGATGAATCGAGTCGGGTAGGGAGATATGATTTTTATGAATACCCTACTGGAATGATACGCTTCTTCCTGCTAAGTGTTTATTTAATAACAAAAATTACAGATTGGATATTATTTTACATTGCTTAAACCTTGAAACTTGGATTAGTTAGATCTCAGCATATGAAACATACAAAGCTACTCACGTTACTGGAAATGACATATCTGTGCAGTCCTGATCAAACCACAGTATTGTCACAAAACGCCATCAAAAAAATAACAAATTATCTTTATTGTCATTTCGAACTGACATAATATTCTTTGTAGTCGCATAAAAGGTATATATTTCAACTTTCCAAACCATTCATACTGTAATGACATCACACATCATCATGAGTGCACCTCATAACATCGAGGTTAAAAGTCAACAATTTAATATCATTTCCTACTTTTCGTTGCAGTCGCACAACTGACGTCCATTTTTTCTCCATGAGACCTTCATATTTCTTTTCCACCGTTCCTGGCTGCAAAAGAATTTGGTAGTTTCGTTTTAATCAAAAATTAGTTGCTTTTTGAGCCATTTTTAGACCCTCGACGTTGTTTCTATCTCAGCATTCTAATTGAGCTTTAATAAAAGGACGATCCATCGAGGACGTTTGTCTGCAGTCTTATTGGATAAATACTGCTAAAAATATTCATGCGCAAAAGTCAGTTTATCTCGAGTGTTTTGGGCACTTATCTCATTTCACCATTTTAAATTGGAATCTTATTTCGAGGCAGAAAACAATTCAAAATTGCCACTTCATTGCGGGACACAAAATGTTTCTTTTCAGGCTGCAGATTGCACACTAGGGCTCTACAAAAATGACTTTTTTTCTCAAATCGTACTGGCTACTTGATAAAATTGTTAGGTTACCTAATTTAAGCCTACACACAAAATTCGGTTCAATTCCAGCCAGTAACCGCTTTGCTACAGAAGGAAGTTTCTATTTATTGCCGTCGAAAAAAAACTCCGCTTCCACTGGTTGGAATTGAACCAAATTTGGTGAGCATCGTTTCTATAGACAGCCTAACACTTTCATGGGGTGAACAGAAAATTTTCAAATTTTTTATTATTTATTCTTATATAATAAATAGAAACTTTCTTCTTCTGTAGCAAAGCGGTTACTGGCTGGAATTGAACCAAATTTTGTGTGTAGGCTTAAATTAGGTAACATAACAATTTTATCAAGTAGCCAGTACGATTTGAGAAAAAAAGTCATTTTTGAAGAGCCCTTTTGCACACTCCTCCTGGCCTATGCTGTCATTCCGCGTATTTGTACAATGTGGGTATATTGTAGTCGTTAAGATAAATGCTCAAAGCAGACTTGGACTACTAGCTAGATAGATATTTCGATTGGTCTAATTAGGCTGACTCAGGCAAAACGTTAGTCATCGAATTTCAATCTAATTTGTGAAATGCTGCTCAGCTCCCATTTCTATTTTAAACTCGTTTCTGGTTTTACTGAAAATGCTGCAGAAGAACGGTAGGCCTATCGCTGAAATGAGCCAAGGTTGGTGGACTGATATTTGCTATTCTCATGCTTATTAGAATGTGCTCTGGTTCGATATGAACTAAATGATTTTTGTTGGATTTATTTCTATTTCTGAATGTATTTCCATATCCAAAATTTTGCGAATAAAGTACCGTAATTCTAATCTAATTTGGAAAATACACTGTACAGTAGGGTTGTTCAAAAAAAACTTTTTTTTCCAAATCTCACTCGCCTAGTGACTAAATCGTCAGGTTGTCCAAAAAAACGATGCACACCAAATTTGACTCAATTCCAACCAGTAACGGCCGTGCAATCTTGAATTGAAATTTTTAAATTATTAATAAAAATAAAAAAATTAAAATTCTCAAATTTCTCTGTCAACCCCATGAAATTGTTGAGCTGTCTTCAAAGACGATGCAAAACAAATTCGAGTCAATTCCGACTTGTAGAAGTGGAGTTATTCGAGTTTTTCGTTGATAATTCTCGGATTATCCTTGATCCGCGGATTATCAACGAAAAACTCCAATAGCTTCGCTTCTACTGGTCGGAATTGACTCAAATTTGTTTTGCATCGTCTTTGAAGACAGCTCAACAATTTCATGGGGTTGACAGAAAAATTTGAGAATTTTAATTTTTTTATTTTTATTAATAATTTAAAAATTTCAATTCAAGATTGCACGGCCGTTACTGGTTGGAATTGAGTCAAATTTGGTGTGCATCGTTTTTTTGGACAACCTGACGATTTAGTCACTAGGCGAGCGAGATTTGGAAAAAAAGTTTTTTTTGAACAACCCTACTGTACAGCTATCATTCTAATTTTACTCTAATTTATAAAATCTGAAAATTTTCTAGTTGTCCAAATCTGATTCACTGTGTGCATATGCATTAGCTGACCATTTGCGAATATATGTTAAAATGGTTCAATGCCATCCAATATAGGCCTACTTACCAAATAATTGCACATCAGAAGAAAAATAAAATAAAATAAAAATCGAACGGTACTTACAAGGTTGGCCTCGGCTTTGAATGCATTGAATGTTTTTTCGTAACCGTTCGATCGTAAATAATCTGAAATAGCTTGATTTCTGAAAGAAAAAGGTAGGCATAATCTAGAAGGGCAGTATGATTTAAGTTACTGAGATATGCTGAGATGAGAAGATGTCAGGTAGGATATTTTAATAGTAGGCTACTTATATGCATTATACAATCGAATAGTATATTGATATTGAAAAGAACCCGAATATTTTCGGCTGACACTCGTCAAGGGTACTAATAACCAGCAACTAGTAGAGAATATATGCATTAGAATGTAGACTTCACAACTATAGATTTCCTCAATTTTCAGGACATTCGGACTGCAATATAAGGGTTTGAGGCCATTCTATGAACGGCAAGGCATAGTTGCTTGACGAAACAGAATGAAAAGGGTAAAAAAGAAAATGAGACATTGATATTTAAAAAGATCAAGTTCGAGCACTGTTGTTACATTGAGCATAATAGGAGGAGATCATGTTGATTTTAATATGCACAATGAATACTTTGTACCAGTAGACCCGAATGGAATATCGGTCCTTTTTTAAAAATGAATCCTGCTTCATGTGATTTTCTCGCGTGACAGAGCCGACTTTGCGGCGTAACGAGTGAGATTACTGATTTCAAATAGCTATGCACTTAGTCAGTTACAAGAGATCAGATGCTTGTCAGCAACTGGCAAGGTGGAAGTGATTTCCCAACAGATACTAGTCAATATATCCTGGTAAAAGAAAAGGTCAAAACATTATATACCACAACCACATACTAACTGCAATATAAGCATTTGGGTTGACCGAGTCCACCAACTTTTTTTCAATTTAAATAAATAAAATCAACGAACTGTGACCGCATGCAACTATGGAAGATGAAGTCTGCAAGCCATGAACACCAATTCCATACTGGCCAGTAGGTTGACATGGCCGCTAGATTTACAGATTGTACTTTGTCATTTTTACTAATACTATATCTTCATTACTTAAATTATCTTTTACATTTGTGTTTTAGGACTTGTACACATACCTATATAATAGATAGTCAACAAACTACTGTTTTGTTTTTGAGTAGTTCTGTTCCTTGATAGTGGCCGATGGTTCTGGTTCTATCTAGTGGCGGATTTCAAAAAGTGAGTAGTCCTAGTTCTATAGTTGTGGAGTTGGAAAGTGAGTAGGCTAGTTCTGGATCCGTATTTAAAAATAGTTTAGTTGTAGATCAACTAGAAAACTCGTGTAATCGTTTGGTGTGAGTCGTGATACGGGTTTTCTGTTCCGTGATCTTCTTGCAATCATTGCTAGCTCAGAGTCATCACTACTAACAGTGGCATACACTCATGAGGAAGGCGGGTTTTGGGTTCGAAGCAATTCCCTTCCCATTTCGAACTCAAAATCCATTCATTTTAAAATGCCGATCTCCAATAGCTCTAAGCTCATTTGCAATTCAGTAATTTGCATCAGGCTATCAGTTGTAGTTAGTTGTGTTTTAGTTACTTGGTAGTGGATTTTTAAAGGTCATTCGTTCTAATTCTAGCTGCAACTTTCGAAAAGTGAGTTGTTCTATAATTGTACTTCTAGTTCAAGCCTAATATAACAGGTGAGCAGGCGATGATTATCCAGGTTAAAGTAATTTGATAAAGAATATTAAAAATTAAAGAATTGTGTGAGCACAGGAAACCAGATGTTTAGTTTGAGCAGAGGTGGTGCGTCCTGACCTGAAACACGAATTTTGAGCGCAATTGGCAACTTTTGTGTAGCTTATACATAGCGTGACCGTCGTGCTCGTGAGCAATGTTCCCTATAAGCTGCGCACGTGCGCAAATGCGCAGTGCTGACACGGTCTCTGCGCACAGAAAATCTAAGTTGCGCACAAAAAATCTGAAGTGATGACCTTATTTTAGTCGTTACACATTGTTGTCCGAAGGTTTGCGCAGTGAGTTGGTGACCAGAGTGGAATTGGTGGCAAACGTCACGCGCAACTTTTCATTCAATTCTTTAATTATTCTATGGAAGAAATCCTTCTGTCACGCGCAACTTATTGACAAAAACAACCACTGATTTCAGTCTGGGTTGGTGAGCGTGCGCAGACTCGTTAAAAATTAGAGGTAACATTGGTCGTGAGTGACTATGCGCTCTGAGCAGTGACACCTAACTTGAAAATCCTACTGGTTTTTAAAAATGAACAACTAAAAGTAGAACTAATGACGTTTAAAAAATCTGCGAACTACCATAACTAATTACTGCTGAAAATTTTCAGGGGAGCTGAGAAATATTGAAGATAGAATCGGCATTTCAAAGGGACAACGTTTCTAGCCATACTGAAATCTCGGTACGTTTTGCCTAATATAAGAGGTGAGCAGCGATGATTCTCAGAGTGTAAGTAATTTAATCAAAATAAATAAAAAATAATAAATAATTGTGTGAGCACAGGACACCGATTCCATACAGGGAAGTGACTCAGAGAGATTGATATAGAGTTTAAGGTTAAACGTAAACTTACAATTCATCTCGTTGTCTTGTTGAAAGGACCATTTTCGCAGCATAACTGGTCCAATGTTTAAAATCCGCAGCCGCTCCTCACGATTGCACCTCGCCGCAGCACATTCACTATTAGCTCTCTATAATGATCTCTTTATTCTGTATTCCAACTATTTTCACTGTAGTATAAAGCTGAATGAACAAAGAAGCATTACGTGTATATATTGGTAAACAAGCAGTAGTGTATAAAATGAGGTGAGCTCGCCTATACATTAAAATATATTGATGAGTTTGGAAAAAGAAATAGCGTCAACATTTTTACGATTCGATAATCCTTGCCAGCTCCACCTTTTTGTGAAATTCATCGTTTCGTAGTGGGGCGCTTCTTATCGTCCATGTATCACACGAGTATCACGTGAAATTAACCCTGGGTTTACAGATTTTTTATAGTAGGTTGTTGATACGATTGTTGATATGTGATGTTCTTTTCACGTCTCTTTCACTTACATTGATGGTTGACAGCCAAAAATGTTCGATTTTATTTGAATATGATTATATTATTCAATTGTACATTGTAGCTCAGCAGTCTTGACGATAGCGCCTGCTACCCGAGAGACCCGGGTTTGATTCCGCGTCGGATGATCATCTGGGCTCCTCTTCCCCCGTATCTCTGTTCTTACGGCAACAAAAAGCCCAGACAAAGACCCTATGAAAGAACTCACAAGGAATGCAAGAGCAAAAAGAACCACGGGATAGAGACTAATATCGAAAAAAGAACTGCTCGCTCTCTCTCGCTCTCTCTCTCTCTCTCTCTCTCTCTTTCTCTCTCTCTCTGCTCAAAAGATTCGGTGTCCTAAACATAAAAGATATACGGAAACCAGAAATTTCCAAGTTTATGTCTCAGTTCCACTGTGGCCACTGCCCCGAAAACTTCAATAACTTCTTTACCTCGGTATCAAAAGTACATAAGTACGATACACGCGCGTCCACGTCTTCCAACTACCATATTATCGCCAAAACAGATCATCGCTATATCAAATAGACTAGGGTTGCCATACGTCCGGAATTTCCCGGACATGTCCGGAATTTCACTGTTCAAACTAGCGTCCGGGAAGAATTTCTAAAATATGCCAAATGTCCGGAATTTTGACGTGGGCTAATAATTTTTTTCGTAAATCAGCATAAAAACAATATTGTTTAGTAATATTTATGCTGATGTATGATATTTTTCTTCACGCTGCGCGCGATTTACTATCACACTCATTGATTTTAATATGGAGACTACCACCCTCGCAAAAACTGCCATAAAATATAAACAATAACGATATTCATTTACTGGAATAAGCCAAATTGTAATCGCAATTATAGGAGAACGGTATATTCCTAGAGATCATTAATGCCGTTTAAATGCTTTATTCAAAGATAGTGGTTCCAAACGGGGGGTCGTCGTTTGCCTTTATTCTGGGATTTGCGAAAATGTTGAACGTAATCATCTTGCAAAATAGCCCGTGAGCAAGTCTGAGCAAAGGTGCTGACTTCTTTTAGAAAGCGCAGCTCGTAAAATTTTGATCTGGGTCACGGAACATTTTCCAATTGGAGATGGAGGCGCGACCAAGAAAGGTTGGAAACCACTGGATGTGGGGTGTTTATAAAGCTCCGTGGTGCGCACCGGCATACGGCTGATTAACAAGCTTATCGGTAGGACATGAACATAACTTAAAAATGTGCAATTACGCTCCCAGTATTTTCGAACTCATCATCCTCCACCAGCACTACCGCTAACTCTGGTAATGTGGGCGGAGAGTAAGTATAGTATCTATATAGTAATATATGGAACGACCAATATTATTGACAGAATTCATTCAAATAATTTAACGACCAGATGCATATAGAAACCAGATTCCTATAGCAAGCACCCTCCCTTCAGAAGTTGCATCGAGTACCGTATAGTGTGGGCTCACAATCATTGTTTATTTGGGCGGGAGGGGCTGAAAACATGTGCTTTCGGTCCCGGTTACGCAACACACAGCCACATGCTCCTGAACCGGACCGTGACCGTGACCGTGACCTCTGGTCTATGAGCAAAGCTTTGCTGGTGTGACGTCATAACTCATTTTGAAATCCACTAGTGGGCGCTAAAGAGTGTCCGGAATTTGGGTTGCTGAAATATGGTAACCCTAAAATAGACCTGACTTGTGGACTCGACGGCTATCCGACAGTCATCAAGCATGTCTACATTTATGTCGAACTACAAAAATTTTTCACGGAGTAGCCCTACTAGAATAGTCCTCTAGTCAGGGCCGTAACAGCACTTCGTCAGCCCCCCCCCCCCCCCAAAAAAAAAAACGTTGGTCTTGAGCCCCCATAGGATGATCGTCATCATCGTCATTGGTTTATTAGCAATTTTATCAGTTCAATACACCACAAAAATGCGATACAATGAAAAGACAGGAAGATGTCGAAGCGACAAGGAGTAGTCTATGGAATCTGACACCCCCTTGGCCTAGGCGATGTAAAGAGGAGGCTTGCACACTGAATGAAAGTAAAGAAGATAGTATAGAAAAAGAATGCGACAAGAAATAGGGCGGCATGTCATGGGAAGCGAGATCGATAGTTCAGTCGTGGTCCGGTAATCTTGAGGATGGACTGTATTTCAAGCCTTCCTCAGTGGAAAATAGTACCAAAACTATAATTCTCGCTAGTCAATTACCTGTCAGTTGCGAGGAGCGTATAATTACAGTACTCGAAAAAATCCTCTTTTACTACTCGACTCGAATCATTAAAATTAATACTCGATTCAGATTCGAGTACTCGAATCATTGTGCCCAGCCCTACACATAAGTACGGACGTATATAGGTATGTATGCGCGTATAGTCATATAGGATTTATAACTGCTGTCTGCGATATCATTCTGAGTTAGGTTCTGTCGAGGTGTACCACATTTTGGGCGTGAATACATATACGTTTCGCTACGAATGGACCGATTATATTTTCATCGGCCACGACACACACAATGTAGCCTACAATGCGATATACAAGACACACAATGCAATGTAATGAACAGATAGGGAGATGCCGAACGACCTACCAACCAGTCAGGGTATCTTGAATTAGGATCCAACTATTGCATTGACAGTGCGATGTATACGAATAAAGATTCTCTCAAGACTGGGTGGTGTGCCCACGTTTTGCCTAGTAATTTGTTGTTTGTGAGTTGATTCATTAGGAGCGTTAAACGAATTAAAGACTTTCTACGACACATGGCATCCTACCCAGGGCATGGTATGGTATGGTATGGACGTATGGTATGGAAGTATGGTATGGATCGATATTTTGGTATGGAATATGGAACAATGCAAGTAGGCCTATGGTATGGAATGGAAGATTTTAATCTATGGTATGGAACGACATTTCCATACTTACATACTTTGATGTTTTCTACATTTTATCGTGATAAGTGCAAGCTTCATGAAGCGTACGTTGTTCGTTGTTCACGGTAAAGGATCGCTTTTGTGATGTGTGAACGTGAACTATTGAACGCTGTGTAGGAACAAATACACGCTTGTGCACCGGTTTTAGGAGCATTTGGAATGACATGATTGTGTGATGTAATGATGACAACAGTAATGTTGATCCTATGTTCTATTGAGTCTAGACCAGTGGTTCCCAACGTGGGCGATATCGCCCCCCAGGGGGCGATTTGTCGGTCCAGGGGGGCGAAAATAGCCAAGGGGGCGATAGGGGGGCGAAAACGAACGAAGGGGGCGATAGGGGGGCGATGGCGCGTTGAAATGGCTATATTGGCGTCCATGACCGTAACCGCCACACCCAAGCCCCCAATTGAGATGGGGGGCCCGAGCTCGAAGGGGGCCCACAATTTTTTCGTGAATTAACATTAATTATAGAGTATTATTTTGGAAATTTAGGCAAATTTTCCAAAAAATTTTCGCGCTGCGCGCCATTTCGTGGTCGCATATTTCTTGCTTATTGGATACGCTTCTTCCAAGAAATAATACGCATGAGGTATAGAAATGGGCATCTCGGCGTCAGCCATTATCACACCATGACGCACCAAGACATATGAAGTTTCAGGCCATGTAACATGCGACTCCGAGAAGTGTGCCAGAACAAGAAAACCTTAGCGGAAGAGGACTGCCTTTATGCTGACCGACTTCGATATATATATACGATATACATATATATTTGATTGTCCATAGGCGCCTAAATGGCTGGCGCCAAATGTTCCTGTTCTGTCTAATCAGAACCCCACAAATAAATGCCATCTCGCAGAGAAAAATTAGTTGCCAGTGCAGAAATACCAATTTGAAATCGTGTGCGTCTTTTAGTTTAGTACGTATGGGCGATTTGAATATCTTTTGACATAGCAGACAGGCCACGAAATGTCATTACGTAACGAAGTCATTATACCCACGGGTCTGCCCGAATATGTTCAATTGTTATTTACGGGCCCTACATTTTCCAAGACACCTCACTCAGCCTTAGTGGTAAATCTGAATACAAGAGCAGAGAGAGGATAAAAAATTGACAGCAATATTTATGCAATTCCCGATCATATTGACCGATTCAATCATGAATAATAGAAATTTTTCGCGCTTCGCGCGAATTAAGCCGACTAACTAGAGAGTCCAACATGTTGTGCTGAGAAGTAGCGGTAAAGATGTATCGGGGGAGTTAGGTCTGTGGGATGCAGAAGTTTGCTTTATCGCCCTATGAAGGGGGTCAAGACCAACGTATAGGGGGCCTGACGAAGTGCTGTTACGGTCCTTTGGGAATCAAGTCGGAGAAATCACCTTTTTTGTTAGTCAACTCACCAAAAATTTAGCTGGAAAAGTATAATTTCGAGGTCGAGCCGAAAAGTTGACCTTTTTTCTTAGTCAACTCGCCGGTGATTTCAGTCTGTATGCCCATTTTTGTGTTCCCAATATTTGGGGGGGGGGGGGGGGGGGGGCGATGATTGGTGTGGAGTTTGAAAAGGGGGCGATGAGTCGAAAAAGGTTGGGAACCACTGGTCTAGACTCTAGACTCTAGCTAGACTCTAGAGCACGACGTCTCCGAGCATGGTCTATCATGTGACGCAATAATTGGTCATGTAGGCTACTACAACTACTTCATTCCTTGAGTGATGACAGCTTACAAGCAATCATGATGCAACGTACTAAATGCTCAATGTGATTGACAATTACATTTCTTCTGAATCATTGTCCGCACATTTAAACTATTTACATACCGAGATATTGGTCATATTTCAAACGCTCTCGCATTAGGATTGTAGATCAGGGAGTGGGGTAGATATAGTTTCAAATTCTCGCCACGCTAACCCCAACCAAATACTGTACTAATAATCACGCAGATCGCTTCAGTATTGATCACCTGCAGCTGGGATATTTTATGGGTGCGCCTATATTATAAATTATTGTGCGAGTAGTTACTTATTGAAACTTGCATGTGCCTCATGCCAATATGTATCCTCAAGATTACCGGACCACGACTGACCTATCGATCTCGCTTCCCATGACATGCCGCCCTATTTCTTGTCGCTTTCTTTTTCTATACTGTATTCTTTACTTTCATTCAGTGTGCATGCCTCCTCTTTACTACGCCTAGGCCAAGGTGGGTGTCCGATTCCATTGACAAATCCAAGTCGCTTCGACATCTTCCTGTCTATTCAGTGTATCGCATTTTTTGTGGTGTATTGAAGTGATAAAATTGCTAATAAACCAATGATGATGATGAAATGCGATGATATTCTTGTGGACGGGTAACTTCTTCAGTTGGCGGGCCGGATATAGGAAAATTAGGAACTTGGCGGGTCGGATTGCTGAATGGATAGATTATTCGCCCATATATACAAGGAATAAATTGTATTTAATGAATGTATTTTATCGACAGCAATGTCACTTCAAAGCCACTTCTCGCCGATAATGACAATACAATATGGATTTGAGAACAGCATTGTCGTACAGGCGCCGCAATGTCTGCTTCTCTCTAATCAACTATACTCACGGTGCAATCCTTAATTAAGATTTCAAACGTTTGATAAGCCCGGCACCCAACAATTACCAAGATATCAATTCATTAGGATTGAGTGCATCGTAAATGCCGATAATGCAAGTCTTCTCGCTTCGACGAACTTACGCGTAAGCTCCACTCTCGCACGCTGCGCAGTGCACTCAAATTACACGTTTAGGCAAGTAGTGGGGAATCTTGGCGGACTGGGGCCGCGGGCCACATTATCATGTAAGACGGGAAATTGTCCGCAGGCCGGACAAAATCTTGTTGCGGGCCGCATCCAGCCCGCGGGTCGTATGCTGCCACTCCCTATTATGGACGGTCCTAGATAACAATCAGCAGACTATCTCACTTTTCTCGTGGAATCTGTAGAGTAGACGTACACGGCACCTCACCACCGTGAACTAAACCTCACCAAAACAGACTATGTAAAACTATTACCAAGAATTAGATTCGCATCATGGTCAGTTTAAGCAATAAATACATCCGAAATATCAATAATATAGGTGCTATAAAAGGTACTATACTTATGATATTGAAGTATTTGAAAGTATGGAATATGTATAAGTATGGTATGGAACAATGTTGGTATGGTATGGAAAATTGCAAGTATGGTATGGAGAGAGTAAGGCAAGTATGGAGTATGGAAAATTCTCGTTCCATACCATACCATGCCCTAATCCTATACGTATGACGTTTGCAAATACTCAGCTCGTCAGCAATACCTTGATTGGTTCCATTGAAATGGTCGCATCATATATGTTTATTTATCAATATCACATATGAAACGGTTAGAGCACTTTCTAGTCGCATATGATAACATGCATGCCTCATTAAAAAAATATTCAAGTTATTTTCAAAATTACAAAAAGATTCGCGGCACACCTAGCAATATGTGGAGCCACACTAACCTGCCGCGGCACCCAGTTTGGGAATCACTGCTCGATCTAGGGCAGGGGCGGGCAACTTCTCGAGTCGGCGGGCCGGATATAGGAAAATTAAGTACTTGGCGGGCCGGATTGCTGAATCGATACAATATTCGCCCATTTATCCACATTCCACATATACAAGGAATAAATCGCATTTAATGAATACATTTTAACGACAGTAATGTCACTTCAAAGCCATTTCTCGCCGATAATGACGAAGACAATGTGGATTTGAGAATAGCATTGTCATACGGGCGCCGCAATGTCTGCTTCTATCTGATCAATCAACACACGGTGCAATCCTCAATTAAGATTTCAAGGAGTTCGATAACCCCGGTACCCCTAATTTACCAACACATATATTCGTTAGGGTTGGGTAGGTGACGAGATAGCATCGTTGTTCAACTGTGCGGCCTGAGAAATCTCGATAATGAATTCATGCGGTCCGCGACCTCTACGAAATTTGAAAAGTGGCCCGCGACCCGTTTTGAGTTGGCGACCCCTGGTATAAGCAGTGTTTTCGTCTTACAAAAGCCTAGAAGTGTGCCGTGCTACAAGTCGGCGGTTACAGAATGAAAAATAAGAAATATCAGCCTGGTGTAATTGACCATTGTAGTCGACAAACACCATGATTACCACAAACGACATTAGGGTTGAGTACATCGCAAATGCCGATAATGCAAGTCTTCTCGCTTCGACGAAATTACGCGTAAGCTCCACTCTAGCACGCTGCGCATATACGTATATACTAACATGCACTATGCAGTCACTAAAATTTGACGTTGTAAGCAAGTAGTGGGAAATCTCGGCAGACTAGGGCCGCGGGCCAAATTATCATGTAAAACGGAAAACTGTCCGCGGGCCGGACAAAATTCAGTTCGCGGGCCGTATGTTGCCCACCCCTGATCTAGGGCGATCTTTTAACAGATAATAGATATGTGACACTTGTCAAATAGCACGCAATAGGTTTATTTCTTCGCGTATCGCGCGATATTCTATGGAAAGTTTGTTAATTTCTAGCGTCACTGTGTTGCGTCGGCTTACAATAGCCAACAAGGAAGATACACAGTAAATAGGTTAGGACAATATGGGTTGATTATGGAAATGTGCAGATCGTTGTCTGAGATTGGATTCTCTTTGAAGGTCTATAACTTGCGCGACTAATACTCGGGCTTCGGGCATTTATAATATGTAAAGGTACATCACTGTAGGCCGGGGGTCACCAACACGCGGCCCGCGGGCCGCATGTGGCCCGTCAAGTCATATTCTGCGGCCTGCGACCTGATTTGAGATTTTGGAAGAAAGCTAAGAAATCCAATTTCAAATGCGGAAATTGACTACAGTTTCAACATGTTGTTGTTTCAAAACAAGCTATTCTCCTGTGCCCAACATCACTATTCGTCACTAGCTAAAACGGATGTGGTGATGGCAACAGCATTCCATCGCGTGAGAATCTGCTGATGTGAATGGGCATATTGCGTTGACTTGCAATGGCCCAAACACTGCCAAAACCGAGACGCTTAGAAATGGCTTAGGGCAGTGGTTCCCAAACTCGGGAGCGCGAAAGCATCATGAAGGGGAGGAGGAGATGCGCTCAACTGAAAATTTATTCGCGCTCGGCGTGATTTACCTGATATTCATAGTTATTGCTCCGTGTATAGGCCGGAATTCATCTTATAGAATTCTCTCATCAACAGTCATAACCTTCCATGCCATTGAACTAGCCGTTGGGATTGCTAGCATTCTGGTTGCATTGAGTGACATGACGATTTTTCAGTGTCATAAAGGGAGGCGTGTCTGAAAAAGTTTGAGAATGACTGTCTTAGGGCTTCTCCACAAGATCAAGCTTTACGTGGAGATGGTCTTTCAGCTAGTAAGATATCTCGCTGGTCCCAATATCGATTCCTTAGTTGCTGAAAAGCGTTTCCAGGTATCGTACACAGCTCGCAGTTCAAAATGAAATCGAATTAATGATAATGGTTTTTTGTTGTATTTGTATTCATTTGATAAAATATTATTTCTTTTGTGGTCAATATGCCCATCGCCTATGTTAGGTAGCTCGCCGTGGTACTGAAGCAAGTTGCAGTAAAAAGTTGCATTTATTTTTGCACTAAAAGACCACATTTTGCTCGGTTGACTAAAAAAAAAGTCAACTTTCTAGTTCCATCCGCATTCTCTAATGATTGACTAAAAAAGGTCAACTTTCCGGCTCAGCTCCCGAAATACCCGTAACAGCGTTACTTCAGTGCTGATTTACCGTATTTCAGTCGAATTTGGCCGTGTATTTCACCAAAATGAAAAATACTTTCATGAAAAATCGAAAAAGTTGCAAAATGTTGCAAAAAGTTGCATGAAAAAAAAATGGACAAAAGTTGCAAAGAGTTGCACTATAAGATTCCTTCAAACAGCTCAAAACAGCGTTCTACATATGTTACGAGTATTTAGGAAGCTGCCGGAAGCTGTAAAAAAAATTGCAAAAACTTGCCGTATTCATGACTGAATCGGTTTTCTCGCTACACAACTTTCGGAGTCCCATGTTAGCCTAAACTTCATTATGTGTTGGTACGTCTTGGCTTGGTAATGGCTGACGCCGAAATGCCTATTTCTATGTATCATGCGTATTTCTTGGAGATGGGCACCTAATAAGCAAGACATTTAGCGACACTAAATCGCGCAAAACGCGAAAAGAATTTGAGAATGTTAGAAAAACTTTCAAAAAATACGCTATGATTTATGTTTATTTGCAAAATAATTTTAGGCCCCTTTCAAGCTCGTCCCCTCCCCAATTGGGCGGTTGGGGTGCCCCAGTTACGGTCCTGCACAAAACGAATGAATCGATACGAATGCTTGCGCAAACTGCGGTGTTTAACGATGAGTCAGCACTTATCTGTTCTGTACTTGTCGCTCGCATGTCGTCAAATGACACGTCTTGAACTTCAAGTCGAATCGAACATGTTTCCAGCCTTATATGTTACCTCAATAAGTTCTGAATTAGTTTAAAATTTGATGTTTTATTTATTTCATCAATGGAAAAGACTTCAACATTGCATCTTGAAATTAAGGTATAAAATTTTAATATATCTGGCGGACCGGCAGGAATGTCGTCGCGGACCGGCACCGGTCCGTGGACCGGCGGTTGAGAACCACTGCTGTACACGATACACGTAGCGACGACTCGGGCCACATAATGCCACAATGCTGAAGTACATATTGACGTTTTAAACTTCTCCAGATGTATCAACTGGGGCAATCATATGATAAGATAAATCCCATAAAACCAATATCTTCCGTGGCTTTGCCAACAATTTCGGCGACGACTTGCAAGAGAATAAAAGCTTACGCAACGGTCTCAGAGGCCAGACTGGACAATGTATTCGGCGTCTGAGTATAGTTACGTGAATATTGAGCAGAGTGTAAAATGGATTTCTATACTTGCTACCGATATTACCCCATTACACATACATACACCAGTAGCCAAACTCCAATCGCATGAATTTGTTTTTTGTGATACAATAAACATATAAAATCAAGATTTACCCAGTACGCCTGATAGATTTTTTACATAAGACAACGATATCAATTTCGTTGATTGTTTCAATAAGCATCATTCGCTGACTACCTACATGTAGTGTATTTCTCTCCTGATGTTGTGTGATTGCGGGTCAAGCTCACAGCAGAGAGTCACTAAATATTCACGAACGGAAAGCTGGATGTTTCGAGCAAACTGAGCGTCTGAGAGTTACCGGGGGGGGGCTATAGGTATCTAACCGTAACTTCTCGGGGGCTCCACCCCCCAGACCCCGCTTGCGCACATGTTATAATTACCTATCTTTCACCGCGTCAAGGTTTGCCCAGATGCTGGATTCAGCCATATCTATTATTGCATGTGTGCAAGGATAGACTACATCAAAACTAAGTAATTCTACCGCATGCAGAGACGTGCTGATTATAGGGATACGGGACTTTCCTAACAAATGCAGAGATTTGATGATGATTGACACATCTGCACGGAATCATATTCTTGATTGGTACACGGATTTCCGTGTTTAATCGCTATTATCCCTGAAAAAAAGTACATGAACCAAAGAGGGGGGGCCCCTTCGACCAGGGGGGGGCCCGGGCGACCGCCCACCTCGCCCACCCCAAAAGCCACCACTGGTTGGGAAGCATTGCTCTGGAACAGTCCATATTAGTGTGATAATAATACCAACTTACACTGATGAATTATTCTAACCTTCACTGACACTAATATCGGTAATAACTACGCAGCCTGCTGTGATTCATACCTCAAAATAGGAGTAGTCTGATTGGAAATCCTGAATATTATTAAAGACTGTGATTTGATTGATTCAAAACTGCCACTCACCGTCGACATGGCATCACTTTTCTAACCAGGCTAGACATCAGGGACAAACAATACCCAAAGACTTCAATTCTTGAAAACTTAAGAGGCGAATCATAGCCTGAATTTCGCAGTTGATTACTGCGGAGTTGCGACAGGGATTATACGAAATTGACGAATTTTCAACCGCGAATCAGAAACTTTCCCAACAATGATACTCTCGTGTTTTGCGTCTACACAGTATGAGGTTTGTTTAGCTTACACGTGTACGTTCGTACTTTGTTAACCCAGGGATCAAGGATTAGCAATACCAAAATCTCTACCCGACACATATGTTATTTCAAACTGTCATTTTATTGATGTTTGCCATAACGCTTTAGCAGATATTTTGCTTCATACCATAGTTTTCGTTGTGCAGTTTGAAAATTGCCCTAGTACTAGGGATGGTCTGAACCTCTGAAAGGTTCTGGTTCGTGTGAACGTGAACCTTTTTGAAAGGTTCTGTGTGAACGCGAACGTGAACCTCATGACGTCATATTGCTAATTCAAGCCCTACATTTTAGTGAGGTGATAGCCTAGGGTTACCATATTTTTGTGAAGCAAATTCCGGACACTTTTTAGCGCCCACTAGCGGATTTTAAAATGAGGTGTAACTCATTGACCGTCAATATGACGTCACACTGGCAAAGCATTGCCATTGACTGTATAATACACTATACCGGAATGGAGTGGAGCATATGTCATGAATTAGGTCATCTGCAGGGCTGTGGAGTCGGTAAATTCTACCACCGACTCCGGCTCCGACTCCGACTCCACACATTTTCAATATACCGACTCGGACTCCTGAGTCTTCAAACGTACCGACTCCGACTCCGACTCCTGGGTTTTTAAACGTACCGACTCCGACTCCCGACTCCGACTCGAGCATTATGACCAATTTACTTCGAAAATTATATGCCACATTGTCGGTTAAATAACTATCATACAACCATTAAACATATGCAAACATATGATTAACGGTGGCGTGCAAAATTGTTTCATTGTGGAACAGCTCGAATTATCCACAATGCAATTAACATGAAAGAAAGATTTACTAAATATCCTTCCTTTTCCAAGTTTTTATAGAATGGACTCTCCAATATACTGAAATGTATGAATCATTCAAATATGGCAGATATCCAATCCTGTATAATAAAAATGTAGATAAAAAATCCAAGTGTAGCTCTTGTGCATGATTCAGCAACTAATAAAGAGATTGAACTTACTAATTTTGTCATTACACACTATCCTGATTACAAGCACACGCACTCTTACTAGGCTACTAATAGACGTTGGTCATAAATTGAATTTAGTGAAGTAGTCAAAGACCATAGCCTATGTCTAGTCTACATGTACTTACTCAAGTATTCAAGGATTGGGACTTGCAATCTTTCTTAATCATTTGCTCGACCCAAACAGCTAAGCTACACTACAAATATTTTCAATTTTGTCAAGTGGGAAGCATTGTTTGGTCATATTTACATGATTCTTACAATTTTACAAGGCCAGCCGATGCATTTGCTCTGTCACAGTACCATGGTATAATTCCAAAAATTGCATCAATTTTGACTGCATCGCGAAAACGCATATTGCGATTTTCTTCCCCTCTGCAACTGAGTTGTAATTTGCAAGCAGCACCGTAACTGCCGCACCCCAAACCCCCCAATTGGGGGGGGGGGGGGCGAGCTCGAAAGGGGCCCAAAATTATTTCGTGAATTAGCATAAATCATAGAGCATTTTTTGAAAATTTATGCAATTTTTTTATATTATTGGGTATTGGGACATTACCGAGCCACGACCCACCAAGACATACAATCAAGTTTTAGGTCATATAACATGCGACTCCAAGAAGTGTGCCAGAACGATCGGCAGCGAGAAAAGCTTGGCCGAAAAGGTCTATGCCCTTACGCAGACAGAAAACTTCATTATATAGGCTATATAAAATACATATAGGTTTAATTGTCCATAGGCGCCTGAATGACTGGGGCCGAATGTTCCTGTCTTTGCAATCTGAACCTCACAAGACAAATACCATCCCGCTGGGAAAAATTTTATGCCAGGGAAGAAATACCAATTTGAAATCGTGTGCGTCTCTTAGTTTAGAAGCCTACGTTTGGGCAATTCTATATTTTTTGATATAGTAGACTGGAAGTCACGAAATAACATCATGTAACGAAGTCATATCAACGGGTCCGCCCGCCCGAAGATGTTTAATCAATATTTACGGGCCCTCCCGTTTTCAAGACACTTCACTCAGCTCTACCGGTAAATCTAATTACGTGAGTAGAGAGGACAATAAATTGATAGCATAATCTATATGCAATCGCCGATCTGATTGACCGATTTGATCATAAATCATCGAAAATTTTCTCGCTTCGCGCTGGCTCGGCTCACATTACAGTACAGATGATTTCGTGACAAACGCGAACAACGTGATGGGGGCCTGACGAGGTGCTGTTTCCGTCCTTCCAACGGGTATACGCCCGAAGATGTTGAGTTATTATTGAGTGGTCCTACCTTTTCAAACACACCTCACTCAGCTCTACCGACAAATCTCATTACGTCAGCAGAGAGAAGATAAAAATTGATAACAAATACGCAATTCCCGATCATACTGACCGATGAAATCATGAATTCTAGAAATTTTCCGCGCCTCGCGCGCTTAGGCGACAAAACCTGATTCACCGAACAAACTCCCGATGATCATGATGAATAGTGGTAAACAGTGTATTGCCGGACGTTCGCCCCCCAGACGTTCGGTCTATAACCGGGGGGCCCAGACCAAAGTTTGGAGGGGGGGGGGGGCTGACGAGGTGCTGTTACGGCCCTGTTTGCAAGTAATGTCTAATTGTATCTATATCAGGGGTGGGAAACTTTTTCGGCCAAAGGGACACATGAGATTTACGAACCATTGCGCGGGCAACTGGAATGTTGATAACCTTTTTTAGTCGTCCGATAGGAGCGAACCGAATTAGGTAACATTGCAAACAAGACTTATATAAATGCGCTCTAAAATTGATAACAATATATCATGCAACGGTGCAGTGCGCAATCAGGCCCTGGTCGCGCCAAGCGCGAAATTTTTTTGCAAGATAATGACTGAATTATATCAATAAATATGTTGATAGCATACATTGGGGGTCGCAACTGTATACCACTGGGCTCATTTGGCAAGGACAGGATTATTCGACGTTTAGACATAGCAAAATCGACGATATCAGTGAACATGCCTCTATCATTTTGTGCAAATGTTTTGTCGACGATCTCGCTGCGAGTGCACAAGCGAAGCCGCATGTTGGACGACACGTTATCTCCTAATTGCGAATATAGTTAGACTCAATTCTGTGAATAATAGGTATTTATAATTTTCAGATGGGGGCTCAAATACTGAATGCAATAAATCTAGTGACAATGAATCATGCGAAGTACCGAGAAAAATTTCAAGTCAAATAAATCTGCTATGAAATATTCTACTTTATGGTCGTGTACGAAGATCTGGGATAAATGTGGCTGGCCCCTGGATACGTCAATGCGTCAGAACTGTTGTTTAAGTCATCATCAAATTTCGCGGTCATGCTAATGAAATTTCGGTTGACCTTGCAATTGTACCTGATGTTATAAATAATTTCGAGAATTACCTCGCAGGCCACACCTAACCTTATCGTGTGCCAAATTTGGCCCGCGTGCCACGGGCTGGCGCCACCTGATCTGTATGGTCATTAATAACAGTGATTGGTGTACATAAAATTATATTGAAAATTCTTTGAAAGCAAATGTTTTCATGATAGAGAAAGTTGGAGTCGGAGTCGAAGTCACGGTCATTCTCACAAACTCCGACTCCGACTCTAGTCAGTATTTTCCCACCGACTCCGACTCCAACTATTATAGTTTTCACGACTCCGACTCCATCAAGCGAAAATTACCCAGACTCCGACTCCACAGCCCTGGCCATCTGTAATGTGAGCTCTGGTGATTGCTACTTGCTTGCTATGGTCTGTGTGTGATTATCTCTTACTACTATCTCTCTCTCTAGTAGTTTCCCTAAACGCATGAGCGATCTCGTCTTCTCGTTGTTGTGATTGTGCGACGTGCGTGCATGTATGTATGTATGTATTAGCACAGTCTGCAATAAATTCATCCACGGGCCGGATGAAATCATCTGGCGGGCCGTGTCTGGCCCGTCAGGATTGCGATTAGCAGTCCTGCTATACTGTTGGGCTATCGGTATATGTGAAATCAGATCCGAAACAACAATTTTTTTTCTCCTCCACAACCCCCCCTTCCGCACAAAAAAGCACTGATCTTGGGCCCACCATAGGATAGTCGATGTAACTTGTTGGGCACTTACTATATGCATTTGGCTGGTAAATTTTAGGTATGAATTCTGTCAATAATATTGATTCTTCCATATATTAGACTACTGTAAAATGCTCCAGCAGGTTGCACATCCGGTGATTTCCAATTTTGTATGGTCGCGACCTCATTTCACACTTGAAAATGTTCCGTGGCAAAGCTCAAGATCATCGCGATCCCCAGACAAAGGCGAAAGACCCCAAGATTTGGAACCACTGTCTGTGATTGAAGCATCCAATTGGCCTTAACCAACTCTAGGAATATACCGTTAGCTTAGTTAGAGTTATTTCAGTAAATGATGGGTATTTATATTACTTTTGATTGCAATTTTTGGAGAGGGTGGTGCCTGGTGCCCATACTAATATCATTATACGTTGCATTAACTCGCGGGCGGCGCGAAGAACAATTTTGAATAGCATAAATCTGCTTGAAAATAGAATTGTTTACGTTGATTTACGAAAAACTTTTGAGCCTGCTTCAAGCCTTCAAAATTCCGGACATTTAGGCATATTTTAGAAATTCCTCCCGGACGCAGATTTTTCAGGGAAATTCCGGACATGTCCGGGAAATTCCGGACGTATGGCAACCCCATGATAGCCTATATTATTAATGTACACGATACCTAGCGACGTCCCGGCCCTAAGAATGCCACAATGCTGAAGTACATATTGACGTTTTGAACGTCGCCAATTGTATCAACTGGGGAAATCAAATGATTTAATAATCCCATAAAGTCAACATCTTCCGTCGCTTTGCAAACAGTTTCGACGGGGACTTGCAAGGGAATATTAGATTGCGCCTTAACCGTCTAGGCCAGACCGGACAATGTATTCGGCGTCTCAGTGTTGCTACGTTTCTCCTATCTTTTCATTGTATCGCAGTCTTGTGATGTTTTGAAACGATGAAAATATTAATAAACCTGACTGACTGACGTTGATATTGAGAGAAGTGTTAAACGGGTTTCCATATTTGTGAACGATATTACCCAATTAACAAGTTATACAGCAGTAGCCAACACCCCAACCGCACGGATTTGGTTTTTATGGTAATTGGTTCAGTAAGCATCATTCACTGACTACCTATAGTACCTACATGTAGTGTATTTCGCTCTTAATGTTGTGAGATTGCGGGTCAAGCTCACAGCAGGGAGTCACTATAACTATTCGAGCAAACTTGCGCAACAATGCAAGTAAAATTTTTTGATTTTCAAGGTGCATGCTCGTTTAGTGTTGATCTATATGCTGCCAGCGTCATGCATATGACGGCCCGTATAGTTGTAATGCAATAACATTTAACGAAAGATCTTATAATGAAGTGGAAATTACAATATATGACAAAGGTTCACAGTGCAGAACCTACCAAGGTTCGTTTGTGAACGTGAACCTCTAAATTTCCGAGGTTCACACACAGAACGCGAACGTGAACCTCAAGTTCACACCATCCCTACCTAGTACCATTTGTGGATTTTGAAAAAATCGAGTTCTAGCCGGGCATTAAAAAATAACTGCAGAAAAAACCAGCAACATGTACCATCGTTTGGCGAGACACCGGTGTTCTTGTAGCTACTGCTAGCTCAGAGTTATCACCACTAACAGTGGCGTAGCCAGACCCTTTCCATGTCTAATTTGTACTGATATCCATTTGTAAAGTGGATCCTTTAAAACAGAAATGGAGGAGTTGCTGTGGATTTTTGAACGGTCGGTAGTTCCGGTTTAGAGTTTTGAAAAGTGTGCAGTTCCAGTTGCACGTTTTGAACATCCAGTATTCGGTGTAAGTCTGGCCGCCCTATCCTGTTCTTGCTACCTTCAACCACAAAGCAAACGACGAAATCCAGTTCAAACACAGGCAGATGAACCACCAAGTTCTAATCAGTTCCAAATCCACCACTCTTAAAACAATTATCGTCAAACCAAACACGAAGAAGCAACCCCAGAGAAGTAATATTCCTAGTTGGCTCTCTGCTAGACGAGCGCATCTTCACAGAAAAAGCAGAGCAGCCCATGTCTCTTGTAACATCTTGGGAAAATCATGTTCATGCAAGATCTTACGTAAACTGGATTTTCCTAACATGTTATAAATGAATAAGCTACTCAAATTTGTCTGTCCGACAAGCACATCTCCCACACAACGTAACCCCGCGCCAATAGCACATCTTCGAAACGTGCCATATCAGGCCTGTGCGATCTCTTCCGCGGTATCTTGAGCGGCTTTAGAAGCAGCCTTCTTCTTTTTCTTCTTAGCGGCGCGCTTGCTAGTAGAAGTGTTCAGCAAAGCCTGGAAAAATCATTTGCAAAGTGTTTCCATGCTCCCATTTTCATTCTCATCTAATTCATGGTATTTCTGAAAATGCGGCAGAACTGTATGGTATGAAATGAGCCAAGCTCGGTGTACAATGTAGGCTACATACATTTGTCATTTTCCTGATTATCAACTCTGATTTAACATGAAATGAACTTGGTCGTTATTTTATTTCCAATTCGGAATTGACTTCAATCCGAAAGTTATTGACAATTCTGTAATTCTAATTAAATTTGAAAAAGCTGAAATTATTCTAGTTCTCCAATTCTGGCTAAATGCAATTCACACTTAACCAGAACACATCATCAGACGAAGCTCAACATGGGCTGAAAATTTTGAAAATGTATGTCTTTCGAATTGGATGGAACATGGGAAGACAAATGACGCCATGACTAGAGCCCGACCGTTAACCACGGTATGTTCAGCAGATACGAAAAGAAATATGGAATCGAGATCAACACTCATTTCAAAAACTTCACAGCATCGATTTGTAAAGCTTTACAGGAAGAGACTTGTACAAACTACTAATCTAGTTACTTGACGGTCAGGTACATATCAGTTTTTCAGAAGTTTAGTAGCGGATTTTAAAATACAAGCAGTTCTAACGCGAAACAGTAACTCCATATTGTTAACAATATGAACAATATGTTAACAATAATAATTGTTATTATTAGGAAATTAAAAAAAATTAAATTGTTAATATGTCAACAATATGAAGTTATTGTTTCACGTTATTCTGAAGTTCTGTACCACAAATGGCTTGTACAAGCAGTTCTACTTGCGAATTTTCAAAAGTGACTAGTCTTGGATGTGAGCATTGAAAAGCCTAGTTCTAGCTGCGGATTTGGAAATGTGATTAGTTTAAGCTGCGAGTTTTGTAAAGTGATTAGTTCTAGTCATAGGCGCCGACTTTTATTTTTACATGGGGAGGCCAGATGAAAAAAAGGGAGATGTTTGAAATTATCTCAAATTTACCAAGTCGGCATCAATTTAGTACGGTTAAGTACACGTGCAAATGCTCCTAATACATGGACAGATCAAGCTTCAACGTGTTGACGCGTAAGCTTGTCAGCGAGTCCAGCGGTTAATTAGCGATTCCCCGATCCCGCTCCAACATCATCTATTCGCTATCCACCAACAATTGAATACGGAACCTCGGTGACGACGAACAATTTCACAAATTAATACGATTGAAATCTGCTGTGTAATCTGATCTGCAATGGCACCGATTTCATGCGATTCAGGACGGTTGTTTCGTTTGATAACACGGCCTTAACACACATCTTCTAATGTTTTAGTATTAGCGCCGCTAATCAATTACGTCCGTTCGCGCCACCCAGTAACTTGGCGCCTATGGTTCCAGTGCTAATTGCTAGCTTTGAAAAGTGAGTAATGCCAGTTGTAGTTGTGAATTTTGAAACGCTAGTGGTACTAAATCTAAGCTGCTAGCTTTGAAAGGCGTGTAGGTGTAATTACAAGTATCGAAAAGCGAACAGTTTTAGTTCTAGTTTGGAACTTTGAAAAGTGACCAATTCTAACTGCAAGTTTTGATAAGTTTTATTTGCTAGCTTATAAGAGTCGGTAGTCGCAGCTCCAATTGCTCACCGAAATCTCGGGGTCCTTGACGCTAAACTCAGACTTGTACATCTCCGCTTCGAACGGCCCTGACGTGATCCTCATCGGCGAGTTTGGCATGAGCAAGAGCGTGTACTTGAACTGCGCCACCGTCTCTCCCTCTTTCTCCCAGAGTACGGGAAACGCGGACAAGAGCTCGTGCTTGACGCACTCCACAACGCCCAGCTTGCCTTTCTTCTCGTCTTCGATCGCTCGCAACGTGAAGCACATCGAGCCGAAGCGCTTTTCCACTTCGCTGAACAAGGCTGCAAACAGAACCACTTCACTCAGACCGGGCAACTACACAATTCAAGTTATCTAGGTGGAGCGAAACAGCTGTCCTAGAATTATAAGGATTTTTCAAATGTTACCATCTTCTCTTATTCGAATTATATTCTAATTTCCGCTTTTCCTGAAAATGCCACAGTACTGTATAGTGCGAAATGAGCCAACCTCGGCGTATGGACATATTACATTTTCGTTCTTATGAGATTCAAGTAGGATTCGATAGGAACTGAAATTGATTTGATTGTATTTCTTTCTAATTCGGAATAGAATTGAAGATCAAAGATTTTGCGAGTTCAGCGATTCTAATTCAAGGCCCTTCAATGACTATTGTTTTCATGTGAAATAGCCTATTTGAAAGAAACAAGATTCAAAAACCTAATTTTGAGAGGGCAGAAAACCACTTCAAAATGTGGATGGTTCGGCAGTAATTTGCAGTAAATATTCATCATCAGCTTTTGGCTTTGTCCGAAAATCACGTTTTACTGCTTTTTTTTTCACATTTCATTACTGATGACGTCCAGTTCCCTCTGAACGACAGAATTTCATTAGATGTGTATTGTGGTGAGCATAGGCGCCGATCGCGAAATTGTGTCATTGATTGCCGTGCGCTCGGCAATCATCGTTTGGGACGCTTGCCTGCTTTATCGTGTCTCCGACAAGCCTAGTTTCACTTGCTTGTGCATGAAATCACATCAGCAGTAGGCCCGGTGCCATCGCTGCCTGCACTATCGCATCTGCATTGGCGCGCACGACAGCACTTCCGGACTCGTTGACAAGCTTATCATACGCGCAAGTTTGTTAACACGAAGATATTGCATAATCGGCATTTATGCAGGCACTTAACTCTCATGAATTGATGCTGTATTATCCCTAATTATCAATTCCGTCGGATCATGACGTCATTCCTTTGTGACGTCATCGAACTCGCATGCCTAAGGAAAATTAGCGTTCGGCGCCTATGGTGGTGAGATCTTGTTTTTGGACTCACTGAAAATTTGGGGTTCACCCGGTTCGTGAAGGTATCCACTGTATTAGATGAAGCTAAATTGAGCCTATCAAAAATAACTTTTTGTTCAAATTTTGCTGGCTACACTGTGAAATTGTAAAGTTGTCTAGAAAAACGATGCATAACACATTTGGTTTCATTCCAAATTTTGTTGAAACGAAGAAAATTGGAAAATTTTGGATTTGAAAAATTAGTATTGACAGAAGGAAAAAATCCAAGTATTAATTATAGAACTGTCAGTCGTATAATCAACGCCCAAATTTTCCAATCCAATAGATTCGCTTCTACCGGCTGGAATCGAGTCAAATTCAACATGCAGCGTTTTTAGCAAACTAATATTATTGAACAGCTCTACGCCCCCCTACTATGTAGCATTTGCGCAGAATTGACGAGATCTCACCTCTGGAAGTCTTCATTTTCAATTGGTACATAATCTCCGGGTTGCGTTTGTAAATGGTGGTCCTGGCGTCCATCTCACGAGGTTTTCCCTCACCGGTACTCACCAGAACGTCCACTGCGTATACTTCGTGAACACCAAATTCAATCTCTTCGTGCTCCTGCCTACGAACAACACAAGTTTTAAGTAGGGATGGGTACAATGAGTACTTCAGTCTGAATCGAGTATTAATGAACAGTTCCGAGCAAAGTAGTGAGTGATTTTTACGAGTACTGAATTGATTCGTGCCGCAAAGCAGGCGTGTAGCCAGGGGGATTGTCTCCTATCACTCCATTGTTTTGAGACAATGTCGTTATTCGTTACGGGTATACTGCTAAGCAATTGTTATGTCATAATGGTTAGAGCGACATTGTGAAACAAAATGACATTGAAGCTTGCAAACACACTTCAACGTGGAACGTTAATTCCCACTGATACTAAAGACGTGTTTCAAGATACCGTAGAAGATGAGACTCAACTCCATCAACACTAGAAAAGCTTGTATGATCGCCATTTACGCATGCAGTGTTCACTCAACCCTATTGAATTGATGCTATATTGGTTAATTTGAAAAAATCAAAAAACACCCTTCCATTTCAAACCTCTTTTTCGGCTGGCTAAGCGCCTGCCACAAACTGAGAGTCAAAGGGGAACTGCGCGCTAAAATTGATGTGGTCTCAAATTGAAGGGCAAAATGAAAAAAATTTTGGTCGCAGTCATTTTCTTCAGAACGCCACCGTAATGGAGATGCAATTTATTGAAGTTTCCACAGGACCTTCACGCTCCAGCTGCCGCTTAAACCGTAACATGGCACGATGTCTTCACCGTCGCACTTGCTTGACACGATTAGGCAGTCACGCAGAGAACAAACTTTAGATAGTTGTCAGCCGATGTTATGAAGGAAATTTGTCAACAACTATCTTAACCCTTTCGCCGCGGGTGGATCCTAGAGGATCCATGCACAGTTTTTCACAAACACGCTTCAATCAATGAACAACATCTGGCGTTGTAGGGGTCATAAACGGTTACAATGATCGTCTATAAATAGCGATTGTCGATACGCATACGACCAGCTATATATAACCCATTGCCTTATGGCATAACCTGTTCAAAATACAGAAAAACGTTTCTCGCAAAATACAATGTGTAGCTCAGTTCGCCTGAATGAACGCTAATCTTATAATTCCTTATATCTTCCGTTCTACACGTCGTAAGCAGACACAGTTGTCGTTTTAGAGTAGTTGTTGATCGCAAGAGTTCATTGCAACCATAATATCGGGAATTAGTTGGATAGAACACGCTTCAAATTGGTGTGAAATAAAGCAATACTCTGTTACGTGAAAAATGCGGCGCACGTATGAGCATTGCCGCATAAGGCCATATACATTCACTTACGATTGTCTTATACAGTTGAATGTCACACACATAGTTAGATGCAGTCCATAACACTTCAACAAGATCAGTATCACGAAGGTTGGTCTTATATAAGTTACACGACGCCAGTGCTAAACACTCTAGACATGGGTGTGTAAGTTGGTGCGAGTGTACGGTACTCGCGCCTGTAATAACAAAATCATACAGACAGTTGAATCATCCGTTTTATATGTTATACGAAGTTACTGTAGACTTCAATGAACAGATGTTGATCATATGGCCATATACTGACGAACCTGTATCGGACATTCGATGTGTAGAACACGTTTCAAGTTGATATGAAATGAAGCAACAAGAGAAATCGCGCGCCTATGAGAAGTGTCAAACAAGGCTAATATATTTACTTCCGATGGCCTTGTGCAGTTGCAAATTGAACATTTTGTTAGTTATGTACGATCAATAGTATCTATAAGATCAGTAACATGGATTTGGACTTATATAACTGGATCAGGCAAAGCCAAATAAACACGAATTACAACGCGCGTTGCCTCTATCGCGATGACGTAATCAGCGGCGGCCGTGAGTAACGCTTATAACGAAAACTTCCCAGTCGCGGTGCGCTCAACTGCGTAAAGATTTCAAGCTCAGTAATGTCTTGTTTGAATGCCGAAATTGATATGTAAGACAACCACGTGGTCATTCACCATGGGAAGGATTATGTATCACGTCACGTGAAAACGAAAAACAAATTTCTCTTTCACTTTTGAGAAATCGCGTAGACTGGTTTGAATATCATCGTCACCTCTCTCGCCTGAGCCTTCCGAGTAGCTCAGTTGGCTAGGCTGCTATATCCTGATCACGGCGATATATTGGGCGTCGGTTCAAGTCCCGTTGTTGGCGTTTTATGAACTTTTTGGTTGATGCATTAAAATTTGGCCTGGAGGCCGACCGCGGGAGTAGGGTTAAGTTCGTTCTCTGCGTGACTGCCTAATCGTGTCGAGCAAGTGCGATGGTGAAGACATCGTGCCATGTTACGGGTTAAGGAATGACGCACAGTTGCAGCAGCTGGGGCGTGAAGGTCCTGTGGAAATTTCAATAAATTGCAGCACCCTTAAGGTGGCGTTCTAAGAATATGGCTGCGACCAAAATTTTTGAAGTACATGTTTGAAGATGTTGAGACAATGAAGACATCATTTTTCTATCTCTCTATTGGAGAGCACAATTCTTGCTACCTTTGTCGTTCCGACGGGTTTTGTATGATGCTTTTGGCTCCGTCGATACGATTTTGTTGAAGTTGATGCGACAACATGCCCTCGACCGCCGTGCAGTTGAACGATTCCGCGACAGTTTGAAACGCTTTCGTTACGTCACTATTCTGTAAATAGCAGTCGTCGGATTATTTGTGCAGGCAAAAGAAAATCGATGGCTTTCTAGCAAGCCTAGAGAATTTTCAGCTTTCAAGCTAAGATTTGAATGATAGCTACAGTTATTTAGAAATTACATTAGACTAGAATTAGTGAATTACAAAAAAAATAGTAATTGAATTAAATTCTGAATCAAAAAATACTACAACAGTGGTTCTCAAACTTTTTAGACCGCGACCCAAATCTGAGTTTGAGTGGCATCTCGTGACCCAATCTTGACACATCAAAAAGAGTACATATTTAGTATTCGTATACATTTTATGGACATCTATGACATAGATAACAAGCAGAAAACAGGTGTACGCAACGCAGCTCTATGCAAAATGTCAGACGCATGCTAAATTGGTGTCGGAAGAATCTTATCAATAATTCGAATCCATTTGTATAATACATGTCTCGCTTATTGCCTGTATTTCCCAACACAGCGAGCTTGAACATCTACAAACTGTTGGCAGGTTTTGCCCAGTTGCGAGTCGTACCTTATTGCCAGGCTTGATAAGTCTGAGAGCGGCTTCCGAGCAATAATAGGCGGCCATAATCACGTCGGCTTTTTTCCCAGTAACAGGATTGTCTTTGCTAGCTCCCACCACGAGCGTGTGGGCCACGGATCCGATGAAACCGTCGATATGAGTTGCTAGATCGCTGAAAATAAGACAGGTCAGTACCGGTGTTGATCAGATCCACATCACATTTCAACATATGTCCACACTTGTAAAAGCGACCATGCAGTTCGTTGACAGTCAACTCATTTATCGCTTTTTTGAGTAGGTTTACCATATTTTGGGAATCTGTAGAGGACACTTTCAAAAAAGAGGACATACATGGTAACCCCAAGTTGAGCATTTGCAAAAACATAGTTGCCGAACAACTAGCAACCACGTGTGGTTGTTTGGTGTGAACGGTACTAGTGTTCTGCTGTGTGGTGCTCTAGCAACCATTGCTACCATAACTACTAACAGTGGTGTAGCTAGGGGGTGGGTTTTGGGGGTCGAAACACCTCACATCTAAGCTTGTTCTTGTATTCATGTGGAAAACGGATTCCGATACAATAAAAATGACTGAGCTTCTTCGGAATGATATCTAGACAGTTGTGTTTTAGTTAGTTCGTCAATTCTGGTTCCAGTTGCAAGTTTTGAAAACTGAGTAATTCTAGTTTCTAGTTCTAGTTATGAGTTTTGAGAAGTGAGCAGTGCTAGTTCTGATTGAGAGGTTTGAAAAGTGAGTGGTCCTAGTCACCTTGTTGCAAATTTTGAAAATTGAGTAGAAGGCCACCAATACTGGTGCCAGTTGCAAGTTTTTAAAATTACTAGTTCTAGTTTTGAGTTTCGAAATTTGAGTAGTTCTGTTTGCGAGTTTTGAAAAGTGAGTAGTTCTAGCTGCGCATTTTGAAAATCAAGTTGTTTGCAAAGGTCTACTTACATCTTTACGACATCGCCGGCCTTCAAAATAACTTGCTTTTCGCTTTTTAGAGGTGAAAAATGACATACACAGTTGTTGACGGATATCGAAGTTGGAAAACCAATTCCTGCACGAAAAGATCGGATATTTTATCAGATTTAGAACTGTACACAGATGTCACCAATCATATCATACTCCTACCACGCCGAGAAAAAAACGCATTAATTCATAGGGTTAAGTTCTTAAGTAGCCTACAAGCGTAAATGTAGATCATACATGCAGATTTGGACAACTAGATAATTCTAGTTCTGTTATCTGATTAATTAAAGCTGAATGCCGTTAATCTAATTTGTCAAATGTTTCTATGCCCTAATTCTAATCTAATCTCTGCAGGCACGTAGTCAAGGAGGGGGCTTCGGGGGGGTCAAAACCCCTTACTTTTGAAGCGCGAAAGCCCATCCCTAATCGTGACACCCCGTCCTTTTGAAATGATTGTTCTGACGCTAATAATTGGTTGCAATTCAATCAGTCAAAAAAATCAAAACCCCTCCCTTTTATTTCAAAACCCAATTCTTATTTATCGGCTGGCTACGCGCCTAAATCTCTGGTTTTCCTGTAAATGCTACAGCACTGTATAGTGCGAAATGAGCCAAACTTGGAGTAGACATTTGCCAATCTCTGACTTTTTGGTGTATAAATTTTCAAGTTTTACAGATTTCAGTCTAATCTGATTTGGATAAAGACCGTGCAGCCTAGCTATATTTCTGATTCAGAAGTAATTTGGGAAAGCAGAAAACGTTCTAGCTGTCCAAATAGGCTGATAGGCTAATGTCCAGGCAACACTGGGTTTGTAATTCTAAACAATTTAAAATTTCGAGAATAACTTCGCTTCTACTGGCTGGAATTGATTCAAATTCGTTCTTTAAGCGTGTAGACACAGCTTAGACATACCACCTTTGAGCATTTCTTTTTCTTTCTTGAAAACTCTGGTGGTGTGTTCTTCTATAAGTCTGTCTCCCTCCATACAGAGTTCGATGACGTTGGCACCGTCAACACATTTCTTCACCAATATTTTCAAAATAGCTGGAATAAAATGAGATTTCATCATACGCTGAAAATAACTCTTTCAACAGATAATAACCAAAGATTAAAATGTGCGTGCGAGTTGGACAAGTCAAAACGAGACAGTGTTGAGATCAAGTCACTGAATTTTTGGAGGCGACTCCAGTCAAGTCGAATTTTCAAAGTTCAAGTCAGTTCATTTTGCAAGATAGAATATAGATTGAGTCACTATTTCTTCCGAATCGACTAACCAATTATGATTCAGTTATAAGTTATTATGATCGAACATACAAAAGCGTGCGCGGAACACGGACATAAAAGTACAACAACTTAGTCGAGAACGATTCCTGAATGATTTGAAATGGACATTCTGCTTCTAATCAAGAAAAACTTTAAATTTTGAAACCTCAAGTCAAGTCAGTTTTATAGAGTGTATAGAGTTAGGTGAAGCAATTTGAAAAATTTGACTGGAGTCATCCTAATCCATAGTGACCCGTAGAATCACCCGGGCTATACAAGTCAAAGCCAAAACACAACTACTGCAAGTTTTAACCGCAATTGCGAACTTTTTCATGTTTTTTAGGTAGAAGTGGACAAGAATATGAACAGGTGTGATGTAATTGAAGGATTGTTGCATCATAATAAACTATATATATACACTCAGAGTGACAATTTCATGTTTAACAAAGTTGAAGGTTGGGAAATCTTGGCGTCATATATCATTACAGCAGACTACAGCATAGATGCCGCAAGAATTGAATAACTGAATCTAGTCCGCATATCACACAAACGAAGCTTTCAACTTACTGTTCGCCATATCGCCGGCCATTTTGTACTTTGTGACAACGACATCCTCAGCAATCGTTTGTTCTGAATCAGACTCGGAGTCAGACATTCTGTTTGATCTGACTGCTTGGAATTAAAACCAAAAGTATAGGTAAAAATCTGGAAACAAATGTATCAGTTGATATGGAATCTCAAGTATAACTATAATATCTAAGCAGCTGAGTTGCAACTGAGATCTTTACCATTTATTATCAGACTTGTATCCACTATATATACCAATCTATAGTCGACAGTGAACTATATAGCTACGGGTATTCTGAGTAGTTCCAGTTCTAGTTCCGCAGTGCAAAAACTCAGTTGCCGAAAAACTATAGGAAACATGCGTTGCCGTGAATCATGATATACCGTGTTGTGTCTATTGTGTGATGTTAATTGTTCCGGCAGCCATTGCTAGCTCAGAAGCAGAACTAGTCATAGTCACTAGTATATCACAACTAACTGGTGTAGGGTGGGTTTTGGGGTTGAAACCCCTGCCATTACAAACCAGAAACCCTGTCCTTTTGAAATGCTGATTGCATCTTCAATATTTCTCAGCTCCCCTGCAAATTAGTAATTTTTTATTGGCAGCAGTTATTTGTTAGTTGCGGATTTTTAAACGTCATTGGTTCTAGTTCAAATTGCGCATTCTCAAAAAAACAGTAGGTTTTACAAGTTTGGTGTCACTGCATCGAGCGCCGGTCACAGTTATACTATATACAAAAGTTGCAATTTGCGCACAAAAACCGTGTTTTTCTACGCACCACCTCTGCTTTAACTAAGTACTGGGTGAAGACAAATCCGCGTAAAAATACACGTTTTTAATGATTCTGTCCCCTATCCATGAGTCCCATTCAAAGAAATCATCGTCCACACGGCATATAGCCGAGGCGTATTCGCCATTATCTCCATTCGCCAACCACGAGTTTGCGGAAAGCGCGCAAGGAGGCGAGTACGGTTTGTATTGGTTAGCAACATCGGCTATATCAGCACTTGAGAACTGTCTGAGAACTGGGAACTGAGAACTGGGATGCCATCAGGATATTTCGGATAAACCCAGATGCGGGCGTTCAAAATGTCAGAAAAACTAAGATTACATATTTTACTCAAATTGTCATGAGGATAACCATGAGTGATAAAGTCACTGACCACAGTCACAATAACGAAGAGGTAATTTCCAGCCTGTATAATTGAAATTCAAATAGTTCTAAAAGCCGTCTTTCGTTCATTCAGTAAAGATGATAGTTTGACTCGATTTGTAACCATGTATTTTATATCCAGTAAAGGCGTATTATTCAACAGTCACCCACCTCGCAGAAACGACACGAAATGGCTCGGTTGTCAGATGTCGACACTATTATTTCAGTGATGCAGGCGCCATTACCAGGGTCCAAGGTTACCATATTTTGGAATCAATAAAAGGTGGACACTTTTACCCAATCATAATTCAATTCAATTCAATTTATTGCTACAGTATCCGTCATTTCAATACAACACAATACTGAGATACAACGAAATAGGAAGGTGTCGAAACCGCTGAGCTATATAAACGATTAGGAGTATTCTTCGAGTTAGTTGAACGAAAATAATTCATCAGAAAACACTGTGAACTCGTGAAACATAAGGCAGTTTGGATTGATGGGGCAAAGAGAACGGGGATGGACTGGGTGGTGTGGAGCTCTGGCCCCTTCTCTCTCCTATATCTGTTATGGTATAATGCTATATCACGTGACTTATCGCATAGTTATAACCCAGTGCATATCAAAGATTGACTCAGATTTATACGAGACTCATGTACGCTGTACTTACTGCTTAAACTATCCAAATTACTATCAACCCGTACAATATATCTGGAAAAGGCATTGTTTGTGTCTATTGAACTACAGTCAAGAACTAAACAGAACACAGGACGTTCGTGTCAGCAGCTACTGCGGAAGTGCCAGTTAAGTATAAACTGTAAGCGGATATCCGTTGACCACGGACTTGCCGTATCCTTATCGCAGACTAACCGACAGCTACTACCTGATGTCGCAGTGGGCATGCGATATAAAACATAACCTAATTCTATAGTTCTGTTTTGTGTTCTAACATAACTTTGAAAAGGAATTAAGCATGTATGAATCACGGTCATGGGGAACTCGATCTAATCTTATTCGATAAAACGGAATCTTGATACAATCCGGATAATATTTCCGTCGGATCTAGGAAGTTCTGCTCAAGGTTGAGCATCCATTGACATGAAACGGTCCTCGATGTCTTTGTTTTTAGTTGTCGACATTATTATCTACCCCCGGCAAACACTGGTACAGACCAGAAATGTTGAAAATTTGTTTTTTTAGGGCGTGGTGAGTAGTTATGTAGATCGGTCGTGATGTGGCAGGGGCTCTTATGGCGGGGTGGCGATTCGCCTGGAAACCCGGGGTGGCGATTCGCCTCTTATCTCTTATGGCGGGGCCGCGAATCGCCATGTGTTCTTATGGGTGCGGTCGTGATTCGCCTTTTCGGGTATAGGCCGCGGTCGTGATTCGCCGTGAAAACTCGTGGTCGTGACTCGCCTTTTTTGCTATAGGCGGTGGCGGCGATTCGCCAGTCGCACTTTCAGACATCTCTCGCGTGGTGTTGAATATGTACGAGTCACCAACAATAACCGCACCAACGGAAACGCGGCTTGCAATAGGATTACGCGTGCGACCCATATTTCGAATGTTGAATTGTAATTGAATGCGAAAATTTATCACCTCGACATCAAAATTCGAAAACAACAACTTGATGCTTTATGTTCTCACTCTAATTTCATGATAAGTGTAATAAGTGCCGAATAACAGATACACCACCGGCGAGACTTGAATACCAACAAATTGTCACTTATTTCTATTCTAGCCGTAATCCTTTGTGAAGTTAACGCTTATTCAAAAATGTGTGAAATATTTGCAAAACCCCGCGATCACTGACAAGATAATGTCTCGGACATAGTCATCTTTCACGACTTGGTGTCATAGCCATACCGATCGCTCGCGCGGTGAAATTTTAGTAATCAGTTTGACACAGAACTGGATTTCACTGGTAAGATTTAATAAATACCGACTAACAGAACCATCAGTGTGGGTAACTTGAATAGCAACAAATTGCCACTTATTACCAACGGGGAAATTCACTAAACCACAGTATATTGTGCGATTTTGAAAAACAGATGTTTGGGCTTGCGTTTTGATATGTGCGACCCACTAGCTACATCCGTTTTGCGAACACGGTTTGTTGTGAGGATTACGCGCGCGCCCTATATTTCGAATGACCCGCGCGCTGAATTGTTACCCGTGCAGCTGTTTCGTGCTACTATCGTATCGATTATTACACTAATCCAGTCAGTGCGAAATAGTTTGCTAAATCTAGGAATCAGTCGCATGGTGTTACTTTAGTAATTAGTTTACCACAGAGCCGGCGTAGACGGCGATTCAAATACCAACAATAACCGTGTTCACATACTAACACTTCAAAAAAGGTGTGAAATATTTGTAAAATCCTACGATCACTGACAAGGGTAACGAATAACAGAACCACAACGGCGGCGACTTGAATACCCACAAATTGTCAATTATTGGTATAACTCGAATCTTTTTAAGAGTATAATCCTTTTGAAACTGAATATTACTTGACTTGACCAACTTTCAACTCCGTTTCCGGATCATTCACACATTCCACGCCGCTGTTTTAACACTTATAGAATCAATACCAACTATCTCTAACCCGATAATATTCAATCATTTTGGTAATTTGCCAACTTTAAATCCATTCGTCAGATGTACTAAAGGTAAATCCAGATAATCCAAAATGAAATATTTGGACTTTGACATAGTGTGAATTGAAATAGGATTGACAAACAAGACTACCAACTTTCAACCCACCCATATTTCGAAATTATACGCATATTGATTTGAAACAAGTAATGAAACCTTACAACTCTATTCACAACTGAGTTTTCCGTTTATCAAATAGAGTTTCAGTAAATACTATCGCGATATTTTAATGTGTTACTACACACAATAGAATCAATCAATGAAATAACACCTGTTGTAAATATTTCTAACTTGACAACCACTTGTGCATACCGCGATCGACTTGTGACGCGATGAGTTAAATCGGAATATTTCAATCTATTTGTCGTAACCTTGAACAAACTATCGGGTTATTTTTTGTTGCAATCGAGTGAACGGAAATAGTATTACGTCTCGACATCTCGCCATCTTACCATATTCAAAGAGTCAACCACGAAAACATTGTCAAGTAAATCCGTTACCCGACCAACTCAAACAGTTAGCCAAGCATACACGAGTCCATACAAACACTAAAACCTAAAATCCATAACAAGTTCGGATGTATTCGTATCCCTACGCATCTTTTTTAATCAACTTGAAAAGTCGTTACTATTCTGTAAGATAGAGGGATTACTACGCGGTATATTCTGCAAGACAAACTAATTACTACTCGGTATATTTTGTGAGACAAAAGTAATTACTCTTTGGTACAGGGGACTTGAGCTTAACATAATATGTTTGAGTATACGAGATTTGAAAGTCTGATCGACGTAGTTGCGACTTCATTTCTTACAATCGAACGCTGGTGTTACATTGAAAGTTATCATGCTGTAAACATAAGGATTGACACATCGATTTAACATATGTAATAGTTGATCATGACTTGATTATTAAATTATTCGCGTTAATTAGACCCGGCGTTGTGTTGAAAGTTATGACAGCAACAAACTTTTCAGTACCAATGTTATTAGCATATTAAGCTGTAAAACTATGCGTGTCTGAAATGTTCTTGAATGGAAAATTATTCCACCTTGGTACATATCACCCTGCGTATCGCGGATATCAGAAAATATTTTACAAATGTAATTGTCCCCACTAACCAAGACTAAAGATGAAACAACAATTTCCTTTGTTAAACAATAACCGGTACAATACTTTATCATCGTAATCAGCAGTGAGAATTGAAACACTTTCGCACATTATCCGGTGTCAAGATATCACACGAGGTGAATTGACATACCGCCGCTTGCATAATACCTAATCCGTTCACACCATTTCACATACTTTGATCATTACAAAAGTAAATTGGAATATGTTTGCTAGATGCATTCAATTCAGTTAGAAATGTCTGGTGCACAACAATCGTAATATCAAAAAAGTACTTGCTACACTGTTATTTGCTAAACGTGTTTTGCATTGTTGTTCATTTGTAGTATTGATTGTTCTTGAACCCTCAAATAATAATTCCCGACATGAAACCAAGCCACTGAAAGTCGTTACCATCACGAAGAAACAATGTGTACGATGTTTGTCAACTGTATCCTACCTAGCCACCAGAAAACAATTTTCACTCACTCGAAATGAAACCAATGTGATGGTCTCCATTCGATATTTTGTTTGTGTCAAATACTTTACAATGATCACATTTGAGTGGTTGAGGTTTACATCATCAAGCTGTTATTTGTAAATCAAGATTTCGGTAAACTTGTAAATGTATCGTTTAACTAACCAACATTTAGTGATTGTTGAACATACGACTTCGAAATACTGCGTTGATCGTAATTTCCATCATCGTGATAATCGAAGTGCATTTCTTTCGAATTCGTAACAACCGGCGTTTCTACGACATGATAAATTTTTGACAAGTTATTCTTAGAAGATTGGTTGCATATCGCGAAAAATAATATACCACTCATATTGATACTGTTACTCCATTGATCGATATTTTCAAACGAGTAAAATTTATTACTTGAGTTTCTCCGCTTAATGTAAATGCAAACTCAGCCGTCTTTTAACATCACAAAGGCATTGATAAAAAGTAGGCAATCAAACACAACACTTTGTACGACACTAATTATTGTTCCACACATCTCATTTCATACTAAGTGTATACGAAAGACATTCACGACACATGAAAATATTCGCTCATGCTACGAACATACGCAATGATTGGTGGTGCTTTCAAACTGTTTGGATATCACAAGAACTTTATTGTCTGAATGGGTGTTCATGTATCTTAATAATCAAATAGTTCAACACAGAACTAGTACTAACAGAAACATCAGAGAGTTGTTTACACAAAAGTTTGTATGTGTACAGTATGCGAATACCATGTGTAAGTCCAGCACAATTGCAGTATCCATCCGAGTTTAGTCAACACAAATTTATTACAACGGAGCCACGTAAACTTTCGTGAAAGAAAAGCATACTCACTTCCAGAGGGTTATGTCAACACCATAGCAGTAAATCAGCTACTCCAACAACAAAGTACATATGTTTCTAGCCACGATCCTTACATCTTTCACATAGATCAATCTACTTTGCTAACGAAAAGTGCTGAGTCATCACATGATCGCCCTCACAACAAAACAGCTAGTAGATATTATCATTCAAAATATTCCTAACCCTTTACACACCAGTGACAAATCATACAACGAATATGTTTTGTGGGTCGAATTGTTGTTCAGTGTCAAGTCTACCTGTTGAAACGTACATTAAAACAGCGCAATTCAATTAAAACCACGAATCTATTTTCATTTCCTCACAAACTGTCACATACAGAAAAATAAATTTTATTCCGCCAAAACATACTTGTAACCAATCACTTTCATTAAACACACAACACCATAAAAGTATTTACTTTCTACGACATAGACATTCCGATGTAGTCAAGAAATATTTTTATCAATCAAAATCATCGATTTCTGTTCACGACGTTAGTGTGTGTATGTCATACCTGTGGACCCCGTATTAAAATGGACACGACACGACTGAATGCAAGGGGGTAGAAGTCTATCGCATCGATTTACATGTGGTCTTCGCTACGGTTTCAAAAAACGAATCATCTCTTTTGCATTGATCGAGACCGAGCAAGTTAGTTAATGGCCATGATTGTGTTTGTCATATGCGAATGATAGGGTTACTGTCAAATCTACATACAACAACCTTCTGGCACTCATAATAGCAATTTCATTCTCTCCCTTCGTAATTGTAGACTCACGACAAGTATATTGTACAACTCGACAGCTACGTTTAACAACACCAACGACACTAAACATACGATACCTACCCAAGTAAAATTACCATTTTCACCTGGAGGTCAGTCGTTACCTGAGTAAAAATACCATTATTCTTTGGAGATTTATCGTTTAATCAGAGTAACAAAACATTTTCACTTGGGGGTCTATCGTTTCCAAGAGTAACAAGCCCCCTTTCCTTTGGAAATCTATTTTTTCCCTGGGTTACAAACCTTTTTCACTTGGAAATATATTTTTTCTCTGGATAACAAACCTTTATCACTTGGAAATATATTTTTTCCCTGGGTAACAAACCTTTTTCACTTGGAAATATATTTTTTCTCTGGATAACAAACCTTTTTCACTTGGAAATATATTTTTTCTCTGGGTAACAAACCTTTTTCACTTGGAAATATATTTTTATCCTACAGCAACAAACCATTTTCACATGGAAAACTACTTTTACCTAGAGTAACTAATCATTTTCTTTTGGAAATATATTTTCTCCCTGGGTAACAAACCCGTTTCGTTTGGAAAACTATCATTTACCTGAGTACCAATACCGTTTGCACTTGGAAATCTATCTTTTCTCTGGGTAACAATACCATTTCCGTTTTGAAAACTGACAACCACACCCGACAATTTGATATTTTTGTATATTGTTACAACGGGCAGTGACAAAATATACACCAACAACGACTCCGATACATTTGTGCAATCGCATATTTACTTGTGTTGGTGCATCCCATCAAAATCATCGGTTACCCACATGCAATGTGCTCTTGTATATCGAAATGTATGTTTGGAAAATTGGACAATAGGCTTCGATAGGTCTGTGATGTCCGGGTTCGTGATTTGGATTTTCCAGAGTCAAAATGTCTGAATAAAACACCTCCTCGACGATGGTTGGTATGTGGATAACGGTGTTCGGAAAACGGTTGGATTTATGTCACCCATCGCGATAACAATTCCAGGTCGAGTTTTCCCCCCGCATGTTTACTATATTGGGTCTTTATTGGTCATGTATGTCTCGACATTCAGTTTGAAATCGGAAACCCTGATAAAGTATGTAACCGGATCCGGATATCAACTCTGAATCGATAAACCAATGAACAATATTCAAAGTAAACATGTTACACCCTGTGTTTCCACGAAAAAATACCATCCAGACATACGTCGCGCTTGTTTGCCCACATCAGTATACGCGTAAATGGAGGTGTGTGACATTGCATGCAATGTGTTGGTATACAAACATCGATCCACAGACATTATCATAGCCGGTAATTTTGATGCAGATCGAATGTCACCCGATAACAATACCAATAAGCCACATTGCAACGACTCTGAGTCAATCTGAAGTATGACATACAGACACACAAACATGGAACCGTAACATGGGTTATTCGCACGACGGTGAAAGTGAACTGTACAACATATACCAATAGAGCGTTCACAGTCGAATATGCGAACCATGCACAATCATATACCCTGGTTTTTGTTGGATATGTACGAAACCAATAAATCGATACATTTCTGTTCCTTCTACGTCAATAATACAAGCGTCATTCCAATGCATCGCTCGAATGTAAGGTTCGTCGGGTGTAAAATCCATGTCAAATAAGACCAAAGTGTGCTTTCCGTGTTTTATTATTTCCACCGACGCTTCTTGTCTGTGTCGTAACACTATGGTGCGGGGAGTTGAAAAACGGTGGATTGTGAAACGGATTGACATGACCAACAGAATCGACGTCAATAGACTTGTGACGATGTCGTTTCAAAATGATACCGATCTCTTGTGGCGATGACCGTTTCGAAACCGGACGAACTGGACCCTTACGATGATGTGTGTTTATGATTGCGTGTGAAATCGCGAGGTAGTGTTCTATTGTGGTGTACGATTGCAGTCTTCATTCCACATAAACACACCTTATTGGATCACAGTATCAGTCCGAGATTTTCAGAATCACGATATTTATCTGGAGTCGTTATGTGGGAGTAGCGACATCCATGCATCGTGACTGAAAGACTGATGGCAATCATTTCGAGCACCCGTGATTCGATAGTTCACCTTGGTCAAACACTGCAGCAGAAAACCTCGGACAACACGACGGATATTGACCGATGTATCCAATTGGTCTGGGTGGTCTGTCCGGAGATAGGGCCGTGACTATCTTGTAATGTTACAACACAATAACACCATCGAGTAAATCAGTGAACGGTGTGGAAATATCGATGTAATAGCGCGGACTCAGAGTCGTTGCAATGTGGCTTATTGGTATTGTTATCGGGTGACATTCGATCTGCATCAAAATTACCGGCTATGATAATGTCTGTGGATCGATGTTTGTATACCAACACATTGCATGCAATGTCACACACCTCCATTTACGCGTATACTGATGTGGGCAAACAAGCGCGACGTATGTCTGGATGGTATTTTTTCGTGGAAACACAGGGTGTAACATGTTTACTTTGAATATTGTTCATTGGTTTATCGATTCAGAGTTGATATCCGGATCCGGTTACATACTTTATCAGGGTTTCCGATTTCAAACTGAATGTCGAGACATACATGACCAATAAAGACCCAATATAGTAAACATGCGGGGGGAAAACTCGACCTGGAATTGTTATCGCGATGGGTGACATAAATCCAACCGTTTTCCGAACACCGTTATCCACATACCAACCATCGTCGAGGAGGTGTTTTATTCAGACATTTTGACTCTGGAAAATCCAAATCACGAACCCGGACATCACAGACCTATCGAAGCCTATTGTCCAATTTTCCAAACATACATTTCGATATACAAGAGCACATTGCATGTGGGTAACCGATGATTTTGATGGGATGCACCAACACAAGTAAATATGCGATTGCACAAATGTATCGGAGTCGTTGTTGGTGTATATTTTGTCACTGCCCGTTGTAACAATATACAAAAATATCAAATTGTCGGGTGTGGTTGTCAGTTTTCAAAACGGAAATGGTATTGTTACCCAGAGAAAAGATAGATTTCCAAGTGCAAACGGTATTGGTACTCAGGTAAATGATAGTTTTCCAAACGAAACGGGTTTGTTACCCAGGGAGAAAATATATTTCCAAAAGAAAATGATTAGTTACTCTAGGTAAAAGTAGTTTTCCATGTGAAAATGGTTTGTTGCTGTAGGATAAAAATATATTTCCAAGTGAAAAAGGTTTGTTACCCAGAGAAAAAATATATTTCCAAGTGAAAAAGGTTTGTTATCCAGAGAAAAAATATATTTCCAAGTGAAAAAGGTTTGTTACCCAGGGAAAAAATATATTTCCAAGTGATAAAGGTTTGTTATCCAGAGAAAAAATATATTTCCAAGTGAAAAAGGTTTGTAACCCAGGGAAAAAATAGATTTCCAAAGGAAAGGGGGCTTGTTACTCTTGGAAACGATAGACCCCCAAGTGAAAATGTTTTGTTACTCTGATTAAACGATAAATCTCCAAAGAATAATGGTATTTTTACTCAGGTAACGACTGACCTCCAGGTGAAAATGGTAATTTTACTTGGGTAGGTATCGTATGTTTAGTGTCGTTGGTGTTGTTAAACGTAGCTGTCGAGTTGTACAATATACTTGTCGTGAGTCTACAATTACGAAGGGAGAGAATGAAATTGCTATTATGAGTGCCAGAAGGTTGTTGTATGTAGATTTGACAGTAACCCTATCATTCGCATATGACAAACACAATCATGGCCATTAACTAACTTGCTCGGTCTCGATCAATGCAAAAGAGATGATTCGTTTTTTGAAACCGTAGCGAAGACCACATGTAAATCGATGCGATAGACTTCTACCCCCTTGCATTCAGTCGTGTCGTGTCCATTTTAATACGGGGTCCACAGGTATGACATACACACACTAACGTCGTGAACAGAAATCGATGATTTTGATTGATAAAAATATTTCTTGACTACATCGGAATGTCTATGTCGTAGAAAGTAAATACTTTTATGGTGTTGTGTGTTTAATGAAAGTGATTGGTTACAAGTATGTTTTGGCGGAATAAAATTTATTTTTCTGTATGTGACAGTTTGTGAGGAAATGAAAATAGATTCGTGGTTTTAATTGAATTGCGCTGTTTTAATGTACGTTTCAACAGGTAGACTTGACACTGAACAACAATTCGACCCACAAAACATATTCGTTGTATGATTTGTCACTGGTGTGTAAAGGGTTAGGAATATTTTGAATGATAATATCTACTAGCTGTTTTGTTGTGAGGGCGATCATGTGATGACTCAGCACTTTTCGTTAGCAAAGTAGATTGATCTATGTGAAAGATGTAAGGATCGTGGCTAGAAACATATGTACTTTGTTGTTGGAGTAGCTGATTTACTGCTATGGTGTTGACATAACCCTCTGGAAGTGAGTATGCTTTTCTTTCACGAAAGTTTACGTGGCTCCGTTGTAATAAATTTGTGTTGACTAAACTCGGATGGATACTGCAATTGTGCTGGACTTACACATGGTATTCGCATACTGTACACATACAAACTTTTGTGTAAACAACTCTCTGATGTTTCTGTTAGTACTAGTTCTGTGTTGAACTATTTGATTATTAAGATACATGAACACCCATTCAGACAATAAAGTTCTTGTGATATCCAAACAGTTTGAAAGCACCACCAATCATTGCGTATGTTCGTAGCATGAGCGAATATTTTCATGTGTCGTGAATGTCTTTCGTATACACTTAGTATGAAATGAGATGTGTGGAACAATAATTAGTGTCGTACAAAGTGTTGTGTTTGATTGCCTACTTTTTATCAATGCCTTTGTGATGTTAAAAGACGGCTGAGTTTGCATTTACATTAAGCGGAGAAACTCAAGTAATAAATTTTACTCGTTTGAAAATATCGATCAATGGAGTAACAGTATCAATATGAGTGGTATATTATTTTTCGCGATATGCAACCAATCTTCTAAGAATAACTTGTCAAAAATTTATCATGTCGTAGAAACGCCGGTTGTTACGAATTCGAAAGAAATGCACTTCGATTATCACGATGATGGAAATTACGATCAACGCAGTATTTCGAAGTCGTATGTTCAACAATCACTAAATGTTGGTTAGTTAAACGATACATTTACAAGTTTACCGAAATCTTGATTTACAAATAACAGCTTGATGATGTAAACCTCAACCACTCAAATGTGATCATTGTAAAGTATTTGACACAAACAAAATATCGAATGGAGACCATCACATTGGTTTCATTTCGAGTGAGTGAAAATTGTTTTCTGGTGGCTAGGTAGGATACAGTTGACAAACATCGTACACATTGTTTCTTCGTGATGGTAACGACTTTCAGTGGCTTGGTTTCATGTCGGGAATTATTATTTGAGGGTTCAAGAACAATCAATACTACAAATGAACAACAATGCAAAACACGTTTAGCAAATAACAGTGTAGCAAGTACTTTTTTGATATTACGATTGTTGTGCACCAGACATTTCTAACTGAATTGAATGCATCTAGCAAACATATTCCAATTTACTTTTGTAATGATCAAAGTATGTGAAATGGTGTGAACGGATTAGGTATTATGCAAGCGGCGGTATGTCAATTCACCTCGTGTGATATCTTGACACCGGATAATGTGCGAAAGTGTTTCAATTCTCACTGCTGATTACGATGATAAAGTATTGTACCGGTTATTGTTTAACAAAGGAAATTGTTGTTTCATCTTTAGTCTTGGTTAGTGGGGACAATTACATTTGTAAAATATTTTCTGATATCCGCGATACGCAGGGTGATATGTACCAAGGTGGAATAATTTTCCATTCAAGAACATTTCAGACACGCATAGTTTTACAGCTTAATATGCTAATAACATTGGTACTGAAAAGTTTGTTGCTGTCATAACTTTCAACACAACGCCGGGTCTAATTAACGCGAATAATTTAATAATCAAGTCATGATCAACTATTACATATGTTAAATCGATGTGTCAATCCTTATGTTTACAGCATGATAACTTTCAATGTAACACCAGCGTTCGATTGTAAGAAATGAAGTCGCAACTACGTCGATCAGACTTTCAAATCTCGTATACTCAAACATATTATGTTAAGCTCAAGTCCCCTGTACCAAAGAGTAATTACTTTTGTCTCACAAAATATACCGAGTAGTAATTAGTTTGTCTTGCAGAATATACCGCGTAGTAATCCCTCTATCTTACAGAATAGTAACGACTTTTCAAGTTGATTAAAAAAGATGCGTAGGGATACGAATACATCCGAACTTGTTATGGATTTTAGGTTTTAGTGTTTGTATGGACTCGTGTATGCTTGGCTAACTGTTTGAGTTGGTCGGGTAACGGATTTACTTGACAATGTTTTCGTGGTTGACTCTTTGAATATGGTAAGATGGCGAGATGTCGAGACGTAATACTATTTCCGTTCACTCGATTGCAACAAAAAATAACCCGATAGTTTGTTCAAGGTTACGACAAATAGATTGAAATATTCCGATTTAACTCATCGCGTCACAAGTCGATCGCGGTATGCACAAGTGGTTGTCAAGTTAGAAATATTTACAACAGGTGTTATTTCATTGATTGATTCTATTGTGTGTAGTAACACATTAAAATATCGCGATAGTATTTACTGAAACTCTATTTGATAAACGGAAAACTCAGTTGTGAATAGAGTTGTAAGGTTTCATTACTTGTTTCAAATCAATATGCGTATAATTTCGAAATATGGGTGGGTTGAAAGTTGGTAGTCTTGTTTGTCAATCCTATTTCAATTCACACTATGTCAAAGTCCAAATATTTCATTTTGGATTATCTGGATTTACCTTTAGTACATCTGACGAATGGATTTAAAGTTGGCAAATTACCAAAATGATTGAATATTATCGGGTTAGAGATAGTTGGTATTGATTCTATAAGTGTTAAAACAGCGGCGTGGAATGTGTGAATGATCCGGAAACGGAGTTGAAAGTTGGTCAAGTCAAGTAATATTCAGTTTCAAAAGGATTATACTCTTAAAAAGATTCGAGTTAGACCAATAATTGACAATTTGTGGGTATTCAAGTCGCCGCCGTTGTGGTTCTGTTATTCGTTACCCTTGTCAGTGATCGTAGGATTTTACAAATATTTCACACCTTTTTTGAAGTGTTAGTATGTGAACACGGTTATTGTTGGTATTTGAATCGCCGTCTACGCCGGCTCTGTGGTAAACTAATTACTAAAGTAACACCATGCGACTGATTCCTAGATTTAGCAAACTATTTCGCACTGACTGGATTAGTGTAATAATCGATACGATAGTAGCACGAAACAGCTGCACGGGTAACAATTCAGCGCGCGGGTCATTCGAAATATAGGGCGCGCGCGTAATCCTCACAACAAACCGTGTTCGCAAAACGGATGTAGCTAGTGGGTCGCACATATCAAAACGCAAGCCCAAACATCTGTTTTTCAAAATCGCACAATATACTGTGGTTTAGTGAATTTCCCCGTTGGTAATAAGTGGCAATTTGTTGCTATTCAAGTTACCCACACTGATGGTTCTGTTAGTCGGTATTTATTAAATCTTACCAGTGAAATCCAGTTCTGTGTCAAACTGATTACTAAAATTTCACCGCGCGAGCGATCGGTATGGCTATGACACCAAGTCGTGAAAGATGACTATGTCCGAGACATTATCTTGTCAGTGATCGCGGGGTTTTGCAAATATTTCACACATTTTTGAATAAGCGTTAACTTCACAAAGGATTACGGCTAGAATAGAAATAAGTGACAATTTGTTGGTATTCAAGTCTCGCCGGTGGTGTATCTGTTATTCGGCACTTATTACACTTATCATGAAATTAGAGTGAGAACATAAAGCATCAAGTTGTTGTTTTCGAATTTTGATGTCGAGGTGATAAATTTTCGCATTCAATTACAATTCAACATTCGAAATATGGGTCGCACGCGTAATCCTATTGCAAGCCGCGTTTCCGTTGGTGCGGTTATTGTTGGTGACTCGTACATATTCAACACCACGCGAGAGATGTCTGAAAGTGCGACTGGCGAATCGCCGCCACCGCCTATAGCAAAAAAGGCGAGTCACGACCACGAGTTTTCACGGCGAATCACGACCGCGGCCTATACCCGAAAAGGCGAATCACGACCGCACCCATAAGAACACATGGCGATTCGCGGCCCCGCCATAAGAGATAAGAGGCGAATCGCCACCCCGGGTTTCCAGGCGAATCGCCACCCCGCCATAAGAGCCCCTGCCACATCACGACCGATCTACATAACTACTGTGGTGGGAATATAAGAAGACCCTGCCTGTCGACTCTTTTCAACGTACTTCTAACGCTCTGCGAGACTGTCTTTATTACGACGTGGCGAGAATGTAAAAAGACCCTGTGTTGTCGACTCGGTGCAACGTACTTTTAACGCTCGACAGGGCTATCAACACTAGCGTCATACCTGATCTCGGGAACACACAAATGACGCCTTTGTCCCTCTCCACGCTATACTAATGTTCAGACTGTGAAGCATTTGCTACAGCGCTAATGACACATCAAAAGCTGATTGATATCATTAACATCAATACTGTGCAATAGCCAAATGGATTATATCACAAAACAGGCTATTTTGGATGCCTCTCGTTAAATGATTACGCTGATCTACACAATTTTTGCGCCAGAACTTTTTAGGGTCAATTATGCTTAATTTGGGGGCACTGAATACGAATCTGGCGATAATTTTCGCTTCATCACGTCACGTTTTGAGATGTTATATAGGTTGAATATTTCTACTTTTTCGAGGTACTCAAGTAGATTTTGGCTACTTTCAGTACTTATTGAAGTGGTGATGTTTTACAACTACTTCGACATCTACCTGAACAGCATTCTGGATGAACTAATTACATTTGCAATTTTGTTTTTGTAAAGCAGAAAGTATAGTTCAGGGATAATATTGTACCACCATCATGAGTTGAAGTGTCATCAGGAATGCGTAAAATAGCTTCTGAATCATGATAACTGAATATATTTTTTCGAAGATTCTACCCATGGGTGGTGTAATTATAGTCATTTCGCGTTATATGCGTCGATACATCTTGCGATTTCGTATGTAGCTACCTCCGACTAGCTGTTGAAAGTATGCGACCACCCTCCCCCGGAAACACCTTCTAATTGAACGAAGATAGAGAATCACTGTATTCGAGTTCACCGAAAACTCACCCATTCTGTACTACAACAACTCAGGTCTCATGACAGACGATTTCAATAACAATATTTGATCTGTTGTTGTTGTATGGTTACCGTGATTTCACTACGGAAAGCCGAAATTTCATTAATTCAATAAAAATGAAAATATTCATGCGGAAAAAAATCTGACGTGATGAAGAAATTCTGAGCATAGAATCGGATTAGCCTTAAATTAGCCTAAATCAATCATTAAAATTTTTGGTGCAAAAATTTTACCGAAATTTGTCGACCAGTGTTATAGATCTTTGCACATAATGATCGACTGTTTGACAAGTTACTCTCTTGTGCGTCTGTACTACTGTACTTCCATGTCACGTGATAAACATATTAAATTTTCCGGCAGTAAATTTGGACGATGTCATGTTAGTTAGACGTATCCGTTTCTTAAGTCGCAGTCGCAATACGACCAGAGGTGGTCAAAGTAGTCACCGTCGCTACTCAAGTAGAAGTAGGAGTGCTGGTTCACAAGTAAGTAAGTAAGTAGGCATTCTACGCTTATTTTTGCCTACAAAACTGTAAACTGTCAAGTAGAAGTAGAAGTAGTCTAAAATCATAACTACTTAAAAAGTAGTTTGAGTAGGCAAAATCTACTTCAAGTACTTCAAAACGTAGAAGTACTTCGTTACTGACCACCTCTGAATACGACCATGGACCATACAACACCCTAGTAACCTGGTCCGATCTTTTCATAAACTACCACTTACGGAGCAGCCACAGCTAATATATAATCCAATCTGAATTATTCCGCCAGAAGATTTTAATATTACAACCCCACAACGAAGATTTATAATGTTATGTCATAAGCATATATACACAGAATAGCTTACTATATAGTCAGTCAGTCGTTGATGTGTGACTGTGCAATCATCGTCCCATGAAGTCCTATAATAGCCTATGATATCAAGTGTTTCAATGTGCATACGAAGAAATCCTACCTTCCATCGGCATCCCTCTTTCCGGCTTGGGAAGTGCCGCAGTGCTTCCCTGATAACATGAATATAATCTTTTTCATTCGTCCCATGAATCCTTTTGCAAGCTTCTAAAACGATTTTTAGACGCGTTGGCATCAGGAATAGTAAATCAATATTCCCTTTCAAGCAACACATTTGATCCGCTTATATAATTACATTACTCATAGGCATTGCCTTTTATTTTTTTACGAGGTGGTCAAGTCTTCTGACGTCATCATCGCACATCGCACTACATGCCGCCGGTGCTGCGTTAAACCATTCGTGTGACGTTTTAATACCGGCTCTGCACTCGGTAATATTAAACAATGCAGTCTAGTTATTAAATGGAATCTTAAAATGGTAAGATCATTCGAAAGTGTAACTGCGCTACCAGTCCGTCAGACGGAAAGCATCGAACAAAAATCAGAATTTACATCACTGAGAATTTGGAGTTGCATCCAGTCGGACGCAATGCGCCATTTGATTAACGAAATACACTGGTCTGGCAAGCTCACAAGTAATACACAACTCTCGAAATATGAGGTTTCAAGCAGACAATAATGATGATTACAAACGTGAAATAGCGCAGTCAATCAGTAATTGTTTCTTGCGGTTTCTGGCTTAGCGTTGAGTAGCTCGCATCGCGGCAATTGTTTGCAGTTTAAAACAGCTATTTTGGCGGCATTGGTGAATTTCTCGATTTACGTTTGCGAAGAGTTTTTAGAGGAAATAGATCTAGGAACAATATATAAACGTCCCCTCCCTATTTAAAGTAACGACTATATGCGCTAGAACAGGGGTGGCCAACACCGCCCACGCGGATGAGGTGGCGAGGAGGAGCCTACGTAAACCTCCAACACTTATTGGTATCGGAATTCATCAATCGAACGCGGTATCTACCGACACATACCAATTCATTTTCATCTCATGTACTTCGTGATTGAATGTAACCCCAAAGTCATCCTTTCTACGGATTTTAGACACTACTGGGCGATGCTAATGAATGACAGTGCACGAGTAAATGACCGGACCGCGATCGAACGCGTATTATTATTTGCTTTATGTTATTCATAGTGTTTGTCGACTACTATGGTCCTTTATACCAGGCCGATATTCTTCATTTTTATTCCGTAACTGCCGACTTGTAGCACGGCCCACTTCTAGGCTTTTTGTAAGACACCGGTTACGCGGATGAGATGGCGAGGAGGAACCTAGATAAACCTTCAACACTTGGTAGGAATTCTGGAATTGACATTGGTCGGACTCAAACCCGCAACACATTGGTTTTGCAGCTGTGGATTATACCATTACACTATCTCGCCGCAAGATCAAACGCGGTATCTACCTACACACACTGGCGTAGCAGTAGGTATGTGCGGCCGCCCTTGGCTCTCGCTTGAAATGCCGCCCCCCCCCGTAAGTAAACCGCAGCAAATTTCGACATAGATTCATGCTCAGGCAATCTTTTCAATGAAAATTATTACAAATAATACAACGCGTCTCAGCCTCACCGTCCCAACGTTAAAGGCCAAAAATATTAAAGACAAGAAATAGCGAACGAATGCATTTTTGTCAATCTGTCAATCGGGCAATTATTACCAACTTAAACAGTTCCTAGGACCAGTTTACCTTCATTGCTATATCTCGGTCTGAGCGCTGTACAAATCGTGACCCAGAGTATAGATCACTAACCTATGGATATATGGGCAACTTATTGTCACACTTGAATTCCCGGACAAGCCTTCTGCCGAGACAACTAAGAACAGCATAATTGGTCATGGCCATGGCCATCCTATAGTTGGCCAGGCCCTCCGTGCGCTCAAATTTAACAATACTGATCTTAATCGAAAGCGGGGCCTATACGAAATATAAGATGTAATCAAACTGTTTTCAATCGCAAGCTATTGTGGCCTTGATTCCGGAAATACAATTTAAATATTGGTCAGAAAATCGGCATTGTTCCGAATAATCGCTCGATATAATTTCCATTATCATGGTCAATTGGTCATCGTGTTGCGGCACTCCGATTGTTAGGAACAATCGGCCTTGCCGGCTATTTTGGAATGGTTCCATTGCTATGTTAACATATTCGGAATCAGCGCGACACTAGCTTTCGATTGAGAACAGTTTGATTACATTTTAGCTCACGGGACGCCAGCTATAGGACTACCAATTACGCTGCTTTTAACCGGCTGTGTACACTGTGCTGCCTCATTTGCCGCCCCCTGGAGCCTGCCGCCCCTGGCGCAGAGCCAGAACCGCCAAGTGGCTGCTACGCCACTGCCTACACATACCAATTCATTTTCATCTCATGTACTTTTTGTTATCTTTTGTCACTTTTCATTGAGTTCCAGACCAAAGCAGGTCCGCCATTGAAAGACTACTCTAAGTCGATATGCTGACTCTTTCCTATCTTTTCAGTGTATTGCGGGGATTTGAAATGATGAAATTGAATAGTATAGGTATTGAAGTTCTGTACCTCCAAGGAAGCTCTTTAAATGATGAAATTGTAATAAAAATCAATATTAAATCAATTTTCATCAGAATATATTTTCATGTGAACTATAGTATATAAACACACTCAATGCGATAAGACACAATACGACGTAATGAACAGATAGGAGAATGCCGAACGACCAGTTATGGTTGCAGTAGCGGTCTCTGGCATCCACCTCGGCCTAGTGCCCGATTTTAGAGTTCATTTTTCGAGGTTAGTCGTTATTCCGCGGCTATTTCTTGCTCTTTCCATTCTTTGTGAGTGTGCTCTTTTCATCGCGACGCGGGAAAGAGGAGCCCAGAATAACCTCTGACACGGAATCGAAGCCAAGCTACCTGAACCAGATTTCTTTCTCGCTTGCGTAGTCAAATTAGAGTTAGGCGGACATGGTAACGAGGATGTAGCCAAGTAATTGCAGACTTTACTAAAATGTCACTAAGTTTGAAACTTTCTAAAATCTTTATTGCCTGAAATAGCATTAGGAAAAGATATATGACCGCCGAAAGTCGCTATGGAGCTGTTATCAATGTATTCACTTGCAAGATGCAAGTACTAGTTAAGGATTTCAGTGAGCAAAATATAAGTGGTATCACTTTCAAATACTAGTAATTTATGTTTTATCGGCCCGCCAAAATCCTACCAGTTCACATGTTACATGGTCCACAATTGCAGATCCTCTGCCGTTTTCTTATGCCTGAATAATGCATTAATATCTATGCCCAGTTCATTGCTTTAACACAGCTCACTACGAAAGAAACAAATATCGATTTATTATATAGACGTCAGAATAGCGATACATTCAGAAATTACTTCATAAACAGAACAAGAATCAAGAACGAAAAGTGAATGACCAATTCATACAATTGCTCTTTCAATTTACAATCTGCAATTTAAACGAGAAGTTAAATTGCTCGGAAACAACAGCAAAAATCAGCATGCAGGAAATCTACCGATGGAGGGGAAACGTCGTAAGACTCTCTAATTTTATCACACACATTTAACCTCAACCAAAACATGACCATAACGCTACATGCGTGCCTACTAGGGTTGTTAAAAATAACTATTCTTCAGGATTCCAGGGATTCACTGACCAAATTGTAAGGATGCCAAAAAACGCTGCATACCAAATTTAACTCGATTTCAACCAGTAGAAGCCGGCGCAGAGCAAATTAAAGTTTTTGAATTTATTAATTTATTTTCCAATTCTACTGTCAACCCCATGGGATTGTTAAGTTGCCTGTAGAGCAATACATACCAATTTTTGCCTACTTCCTACCGGCAGAAGCGAAGTTATTGCAGTTGAAAGTTATGGATATGCAAAATAGCATTGATGGTGCGTATGGTGTCAGAATTATTATTGAAAAACTCAAATAAATTCGCTTCTACTGGTCGGTATTGCATCAAATTTGTTTTGCATCGTTTCTGTAGACAACTCAACAATTTCACGGGGTTGAGAATAAAATTTGAAAAATATTCAAATATTTCAATCGTCTCTGCGTCGGCTTCTATTGGTTGGAACTGAGCCAAGTTTGGCGTGCAGCGTTTTTTAGGCAACCTAACAATTTAATCAATAAATCCCCGGAATCCCGAACAAAATGTTATTTTTGAACAGCCCTAGTGTCCACCCCGAAACTTTCCACAACCGATTGCCATTAGCGCTTGCTACTTCTTGGATATACAAAAAATAGCAGTGTAAATTCGTGCTCATTTCGATCAATATTGCGTCCATACTAGTAAATCCAATTTTTGAACGAGGTATTTTACTTCCTTCGTGAATTCTTTATTCAATACAAGCGTTCTCTGTACTTCCGAGAGACGACAATAAAATGTAGACGGTGTTAGAGACAGTTGAAATATCCCACCAATTCATATTTATTTATGTATAAATAAAACTAAAAAACAATATTTCACCATCCTACACAATAGATTTATAAGATAATGGATCATTGTTAAACGATGACAGTTGCCATACCCGAACTGTTTCAGAAATATTCAGAAAAGTCCATCACTTTATCTTAAGTCATACATTTGCAATTCATTTAATTTAATAAATTTAGAAGCGATTTACCGGTTGCGATTGCAGCTATTGATTATCTCACCATTCGACTCGAATTATGAAAATGAATACTCGATTGAGATTCGAGTACTGGAATCATTGTGCACAGACATACTGAGCAATGCATGTATCCAACTGGATGCTATCAATTGCGCTGAACAAGTTTCCTGACAGTGTCGAATTTATAACCCCTCCAATACGAAAGAGATTGTATAAAAATACTTCTTTTGCTGGAAGCAATAGCCAAGACATTATCTCTATCACGTTAGATTAGTAAAAATAGTCCCGAGTGTTCAGGCATGGAGTTTTGTCGTGGATACACAGTCTATACTCTTTCCAAAGCGTCTTCGAGACTTGATGGTGGCGGAAATGGCTCGGAAGGACTGCAGACCGTGCCCAGATCAGCCTCCTCTACCGATGCGAGGCATATTTATACGATTATTTCGGTTTGGATTTTTTTTTATTTTTCCGTGTGGAAAACTATCTGCAAACCGACATTTTTTCGACTTTTGTACACGAGGCGCACTCCACGCGGCAGCACCAATGGAATTTACAGTTGCATTGCTCCACCCTGGTCTCTTTGAATGTCCTGTGACCGCGGTTGCAACACAGGTTGGCACAGGAGCCTAGTTTTTTCACCCCTCCCTGCCTACTGCACTGTCTTCCTTTGGTGCCGTAGAAGTTTATGGATGGTTCGATCCTGCAGTAGTCCGGCGATTCGTTCCAGTACACCAAGCTGGTGAGACCAACGCCAAAGCGACGGCCAAGGCCTCGGACTCGCCGATTCCGACTGTTGCGATGAATTGAATTGCCGATGTTGCGAATGGTGTTCTCGATTTGGATGGAGTTTTGACGTACCCTTCAAAAGAAAAAAGTAGCAATTTTGAAATTGAAATCGGAGAAAACGAGAATCTTTAATAGTTCACCGTGTGAATCAAAAAGATGTATTTGAACAGTATATACAGACAGAAATGAACCGAATATGTTCAGCTGACACTCGTCAGAAGCAATGGCTAGCAGCTAGTAAAATTGGCAAGAACTTTGTATATCGATAATCGTATCACCCGTGTTCCTTCCAACTATCAACTAGCTGCTGATTATAATCCCTGACGAGTGTCAGCCAAAAATATTCGGGCTTATTTCAATATGAATACACAATTCAATTGCATGTTTAAGTTATGTGCATCCAAGAAGATCTCGATATAACCAGAGCTGGTTAGTAATGAAGTACTTCTACTGTTTCGAAGTATACTCAAGTAGTTTTCCTCTACTTTTTGTACTTACTCAAGGAGATCTGATTTTCGCTACTTCTACTTCTACTTCGTAATATTTTGTGATCTACTTACTTTTCGCTATTTTCAGTTTATCAAGTGGAAGTAGTTTAATCCTCCAATCAGAAAGATAGCCTGAGGAATTCCGGGGCTTTTTTTCACGGAGTATCGACATTTAATTTTCATAAAAGTCGAGTTAAGCTCAGAATTTTCGACGCGCTTCGTGCGCAGTGAATGCGCAGTATCCATTATGATTTCACGAAACTATTGGTTAATATAATGTAGGTAGCGGGTTGCGTAGTTCCGTTCACACCACATTGTCGCCCTTCGCCATATCAAATATTTCATCACAGTACATATGGCTCATCATAACGTTTGAAACTGATGTTTCGCAACCTAGCATTTACTTATCATATCGTAATCTAGCTGTCCATGGCGTGTCCTAATCTGAAAAAGTGGACTCTGACTTTTTTATTTTATTTTTGGAGCTGTTTAACCATACCAACCTTCGAAACTTGCTGGAATAAAGACATTAAATACATGTTCCGCTTTTAGATTTATATTTCAGTTTTAATTCCCAGTATCATATACTTTGAGTTCTAATTACTATCAGATTTTTTTGTGTGGATAACATATATGTTGACGTATAAAAGCAAGTGTAGTAATGCCTTCCATTTCCAGAAATAAATCTACACAATATAGCATTTTTACGGTCCACTATAATCGGACAAAGTGTTTACACCGTATCCAATACAACATCTCCGTATTGCTCTTCGACTAAACTACAGACTAGGGATGGTGTGAACGTGAGGTTCACGTTCGCGTTCTGTGTGTGAACCTCAGATATTTAGAGGTTCACGTTCACAAACGAACCTTGGTAGGTTCTGCACTGTGAACCTTTTTCATATATTACAATTTTCACTTCATTATAAGATCTTTGGTTGAAATTTATAGCATTGCGCTGGCAGCAAAAAAATCAGCACTAAAAGAGCATGCACCTTGACAATCTCAAACATTTTACTTGCTTTGTTACAATTGTTTGCTCGAAATATCCAGCTTTCTGTTTGCGAATATTTAGTGTCAGCGAATGACTCTTATCCAACCAATCAATGAAATTGATATCGTTGTCTGATGTAAAAAATCTAGCAGGCGTACGGGGTCAATCTCGATTTCATATATTTATTGTATCATAAAAACCAACTCCGTGGATTGGGGTGTTGGCTACTGCTGTATAACTTGTTAAAGGGGTAATATCGGTAGCAAGTAGGGAAACCCGTTTTACACTCTGCTCAATATCAACTTAGCAATACTCGGGACGCCGAATACATTGTCCGGTCTGACCTTGACCATTAAGGCGAAAGCTTATATTCCCTTGCAAGTTCTTGTCGAAATAGTGGCAAAACGACGCAAGATATTGATTTTCTGGGATGATTACATCAATTGATTGCCCCAGTTGATACAGATGTAGACGTTTAAAACATCAATAGGTATTTCAGCATTGTGGCAATATGTGGCCCGAATCGTCACTAGGTATTGCAAGGTTATCAATTCACTGAAATGTAGGGTTGGATTAGCAATATGACGTCACGAGGTTCACGTTCGGGTTCACACAGAACCTTTCAAAAAGGTTCGCGTTCACACGAACCCGAACCTTTCAGAGGTTCACACCATCCCTACTACAGACCTTATAATATGGGGGAGTGCGCCATACCATGATTTTTCTAAAACGTGCTGTTCGGGTATCACATTTCCATATCATTACTATCATTTTCATCCCATGATGCGGACGAATGCTTAGGCTGTCGAAAATTGGATACCTCCTGGTATGCATCAATATGAATCAAGCTCTGGACCTTTCTCATAGATCAATTTGCGCCTTTGACAATCCATGCGAACGAATTACGATCGCTTCCACCACTACTTACTTACTTGAGTAGATTTAAAGTCGGTCAATTCTACTTCTACTTCAAGTAGTTTTAGGTTGATTATGGAAGAAGTACTTTTACTCGTACTTGAGTAGATTTTTTCGTAGCTACTTCTACTTTTACTTGAGTAGCTTTCTTGACTACTTTGACCACCTCTACATATAACACACATAATAGAAATACATTTGACTGAAATGCGATATACAGAGCAAAGTATAAACCAGGGGTTCGCTTTTTACATAGCGTCCCCCTTATAAAATATGGAAAATGAATGAACCTCTATTTGTCTCAACCAATTTTTTTCGAAAAATTAGGAAATATTTTGTTTTGAAATGATAATTAACGAAGCTGGTTTGTACAGTGACCGATTGTTAGTACGATACAATGATATAATTACAGGATAAAACGATAGTACACTAATTAGATTTCCGATATTCAGTATACTGTGATGGTTGAACTCGTTTTTGCTTTAACAATGTCTTAATTGCTGGTTTCTTGGTCTTGTAAAAATCAAGATGTGGATTATTGCTGTAATTGCATTTTTTTATAAATCATCAACGATTTAGAAGTAAGTAAAGAGAACATATTTTAGGTGGTCTAGTTTAGCCAAAGAATAGAAAACTGTCAAGTAATGCAAGTAGGCAAAATCTAATTGAAGTACTTCGAAAAGTAGAAGTATTTTGTTAATCATGATCTCATGCATACTTTCCTACGTCAGTATGCGCCTAAGTTTGTTTGTACGTCATTTGCGCTGATTCTAATTGGTCAAGTATCATTTGAATTAACATGTTGTGTTTGATTAAACAACGGTATAATTCTGAGCTAGGTTGCGACTTCGCTCGACACCTTTGGGTGTTAATACGCGCTGTTTCCGCTAAGAGTGTATGACGCTAAATAGTACCAAAGCACATATCAATCATCCCAACCTGTTGTCGTGTGGCATTTTCGCGGCGGCCGTGTAGAGCTTCTTCAGCGTATTTCCGACCTTGTGTATTTCCGGGGCTTCCTGCCAGCAAGTCTCAATGCTGCACGACCCCGACATGCCGTGGCACGAGCACTTTTTGCGCATATTGTTGGCGACTACCTATAATTAATGACGGATTACGATAAGGGGTTTATAGTTCTGGGTATTGGATTCTTGAAAATGTGAAGGCACGCGCTGGCACGCTTTTGATGTGGTGAAGATGAATTGTCGTTTGTTAGCGGTTGAGGGTATGGGTGGCCTGTTCTGCAGTCGAAAGTCTAAGCATCGCCAAACACTAATATTCATTTGAATGGCCCATCCCGAGGCAGTAAATGCGTAATTTCATTCTAAACTGATAGGAATTGGTTTCTGGCATTCGGTATCCTTAATCTTAGAGTAGGGGTAGGGAGACGTATCCGCCGGAAGAGCCATATTCGTATACTTTATTTTTCGTTGTAATACATTGGAATGTAGCGATGTAAATTAACTTGTACTTCGGCATCCCTGGAAATGCTACAAGAGAACTGCACAATGGTGTACAGACATTTGGCCTTCTTCTGTTTATGAGAATAAACCCTGACTTAATACGAACTAAATAATTTACTTTACTTTAATTTAATTTCCAATTTTTTTGCGACTTCAGTAATTCTAAATAATTTGGAAAAACGGCAAAGATATAATTTTACTTCTAATCAAATTAGGAAAAGATGGAGATTTTTTAGTTGTCAAACTGGAAATGCCTAAATACGTACTTTTTATGCGGCTACGAAATAAAGAATGGAAGTTTCACTTAACTGTATATTGTACATAGAAGTCGCTGTATTATGTTGCACGTATTGAATCAGATCCTATATACTTTTTTGTTTGTGTTATTCATGGTGTTTGTCGACTACTATGGTCATTTACACCAGGGTAATATTGTTCACTTTTATTCCGTCACAGCCGACTTGTAGCACGAGCCACTTCTAGGCATCTAGGAAAGGCTGGTAATGTGTGCGGGCTTCTGCCGAAGCGCCTATAAATAGTATCAACAGCGCAAAATTTCTCTGCGACGCGATTGCACTTCGAAACACAAGCTCATTGCCGCGACGCTAGCTGAGCACTTTCACTCTCGATGGGCAGCCGCTCCGTTGCTCTTGAGCTGCGCACTCGTTTAGCCAGACATTATTGCCGCCTCTCAATGCCAATCTCCATAACAATACAAAAGTTGAGGCTGCTTGTGGGGGTTCCAGGGCCCTGAGCGGAATAAAATTTATATTTTCGTAATCAATGCAGCGGCAGCTTTCGATTGATACCCGTTTTATCAAATTTAATGCTCGGCAAGCCGGTCAGAAATCACCGTCAAATTGCCTTTAGCCAAATGGAAAGTGTGACGTAGACCAATTTCACTAAGCCGTGTGATTTGCTTGTGTCCACGCCATATAGGACACTATGCTTTAAGACGCCCTTAGTGTCGAAGCATATCAACGAACCTTTTCTTCATGAAATATTAGGCAACTTATCATTTCGGTACTCGGAAACATTAACTCTCATCACTCGACTCGAATCAGTGAAATTGACACTCGATTCGGATTTGAGGACTCGAACCTCTTGTTGACTGTAAACAATGTTTCAAATACGTAAATAAGTCATTAACGACGTCTACTATCAACAGAAGATTCCGCGAAAAAGCAATTCGAATGGATATATTTGATACGTTTCAAGTCTAGAGCCAGGCGCGTTACATTCAATATTTACGGATATAAGAGATCTTTCCAAACCTGCTTTGAGTCTAAACATTGAGGTTAAACTTTAGATCCGCATCACGACCGGATCTTGCTTGCTGTAATGCAGGGGTGGCCAACCTTTTCAGCCGAAGGGCCACATTTGATTGGCGAACTATTGCGCGGGCCACTAGCCGCGACTGGAGCGAAATTTTTTCGAAGTTCATAGGTCAATAATATTGTCACTTGACTATATTGTGGACCTGCTTTATATCGCTGGGCTCAGTTTGCAAGGAATGGACTATTCGGCGCCTGGACATATCGATATCGAAAGCTTCGACCAACTTGCGTCAATCATTTTTTGCCTAGGTTTCATAGTCGACGGTCTTTCTGCGAGCGCAAACGCAAGGTCGCATATGTTGAACGACATTTTGTCTCGTAATCGCGAATATAGTTATACTCAATCTGATACATTAGGCGTTCTTTCATTTTCACAAAGGGGTACCAATATTAAAAGCAAGAAGTCGAGTGACAACGTATTGCGGGAAGCGTGAAGAAAATTTTTTACTTTTGATAAATCTATCGCAAAATATTCTGCTTTATTGTAGTGTACGAATATCTACCAAATTGTTACTGGCTCATGGATCTGCCAATGCGGCGGAACTGATATTTTAGTCATCACATCTCAAGTGTTGCGGCCAGACTAATCAAATTTTTGGTTGTCCTTGCAAGTTCACAATCTTTGCAATCCATTTGTGATAATATTACTAATTTCGGAAATTACCTCGCGGGCCACGGGTTGGCCGGCCTTGCTGTAATGGCTGTATATACCTCTGCATTGTACCTTTTTATTTTTGTTCAATGTTAAGATTTCGACTGTTGTTGGTTATTATATTTCTCAGATGGAAGCCTTGGAATCGCAATTAGAGCTAGACCGACATAGGATTTTTGAGCCGATATTGATAAACCGATAACTTGCACCTCAACCGATAACCCGATATCTTCTGCAGATACTCAAAAGATATGACATCTAGTTCACGTGTTATTTCTAAACCTTCAGTGCATTCATTTGGACAGTGGCGGCTCGTCCTATAGGGCAACTGGGGCATTGCCCCACCTAAAATTCTGTTAAATAACAATTCTTTACCATTTATAGACGCACACCAATCTATATATACCGAAATCACAGCGAAAATGGTATTCTTCTTGTCCTTTCGCTTGTAAATGCCCATATATATAGCGAAGTCTCTGCGAAAATCGAATTCTCTTCTGTGTTTTCGCTTTGCGAATGCCTAGCCGGGGCATGCCCCGGTAGCGCTCCTAACAAGCTTTCACTGTCTATTCTCTCAAAGCCGCGCACAATAAAGAAACGGTGATTTACTCTCTTCTATTCATAAAATTACCGAGCAACCGGGGCACAATAGCTCTGTGCCCCTAAGGTGTGATGTAACAATCGTATCTATAGCTGAACTCAGTTACCGTCATATGCGTTTGGTCGACCTTTGCTGGTATGGGTTGATTTTGATGGTGTTTCACACCACGAAAACTCTTGAAACTTGGTATGTCATGTCGTGATGGTGGTATTTAACACTGCCCCAAGTTTCAGGGTTTCTGCTTAAAGTTTAGGGTAGTAATTCCGTTTCCGAAGTTGAGTGTGTGCTGATCCGTCATGTATCGCAAACAGATTTTACTCAAAAGCCGGTATTGGTATCTATTGATTTTGACGATGTTCAATACTGAGATCGGTTATGACATTTGGCACGGTAAGTCTTAATGTTAGTATCGAACGCTGTACCAAGTTTTAAGTTTGTCACTGGACTGTGTTAGTGGTAATTTCGTTTCCTAATTCGAGTGAGAGCTGACTCGTCATTTATCGCTAACAGATTATACGCAAAGCCGGTATTAGTCTCTATTGATTTTAATGTTGCTCCTTACCTAGATCCGTCATAAGCTTTTGTACGGTATGTCTTGATTTTAGTATCGAACGCTGTGCCAAGTCTCATGGTTGACACTCAATGATTAGGGCAGTAATTTCGTTTTCAAGGTCGAGTATGGTAGAGATGTACTCCGATCTGACACTTCAGCCTACAACGCATTGCGGATTTCACGCAAAAGCCAGTGTATCTGCGGTAACGTTAACTGAGATGATGATATCATTCTCAGTTTGCATTCAAATATTTACTTTGATATTATATTCTCCAATGTCAATTTCACCGTGAAATTGTGGCCTTCAAGCCTTTGCTTACAACCCCCTGTCAAGCGCGATAGCTACTTCGTTTTCGATGGCGGCTAACAGCTGATCACTTGATCAGCCTATTCCTCAGTAAATTTTACGCAAAATTCGGTGTTGGTCTGTTCGCATTAATTTTGACAGTGTACCATACCGAAAAGGGCCATGAGGCCACTTCTCGATGATGTCATGTAACAGTGTACTAAGTTCAAGGCTTTCATCCACGGATTTATTCGGTAATATAGTTTCCAAAGGCGATTTCGCAGCAGCCCTATAGACAGTAATAAAGCCGTATGTGTCGTGTTACAGTCTCCAGTTTCAAGGCCAAAATCTCCTATGCTGTACCGAGACTGCTATTCTTAGTTCTTCAGAATGATGTTTTGGATTCAATATGACAGGCCCAATCTATGAGATAACAATTGCGTATCTGTCCGAACTCGTTGACCTTTCCAATTAGGCTTACGCTATCTCTCGAGGAATAGTCATTTCCATTTCTGCAGATAATTAGTCAGGTCTAGTGCGAACATGAACCATGTTGAATCTTTGTTCCGTACGCCGTTTACGCAGTTACCACACTTCAAGTCACAGCTCACCGGCGGGTCTCTCGTGGCACATCGTTAAAATCACTGTTGGCGGGAAATTCATGTTACCGTGCCCAGTGGTGGCTTTTGGGGTGGGCGAGGTGGGCGGTCGCCCGCCCCCCCTGGTCGAAGCCCCCCCCCCCTATTTGGATTTTGCGCTTTTTTCAAGGAGAATGACGAATAAACATGGAAATCCGTGCACCAAGCAAGAATATGATTCCGTACAGATGTGTCAATCATCATCAAATCCCTGCATTTGTTAGAAAAGTCCTGTATCCGTATCCGTAAGTTTCGGATAGATACTTATAAGGGGCCCCCCCGGTAAGTCTCGCCCAGACCCCCCCCCGTTCGTAGGGCCACCACTGACCTTACCATCATTAAGTTACTTGTTTACGTTGGAAAACGCCATTGTGACGTCATCTTGATAAAAAGTCGCTTGCAGCCCTTGCCCCACCACCCGATATTGTCACGAGCCGCCACTGCATTTGGATAGCTTTACAGCCGTCGCTATGCTCGGACATAAAAGAAACTCGAAAACTAAAAAGGCAGCAACTGGACATCAGTAAGTAAAGGTAATGAAGTATCTCTACTTAATCAGAGTACTCAAGTACGTTTGTCTACTTGCGCGAATTACTCAAGTGGTTATGATTGTAGACTTTTACTTCTACTTAACACTTTTTAGGGATAAAACTAGGACTAGAAGAGTTACTTTTTTACTTACTTGCAACGCGCCACGTCTACATGTAATCGAGTATAAATTTTTGGGACTAATTCTACCTCTACTTGAGTACCAACGATGGCCACTTTAACCACCTCTTCCTGTAACTATAAGAAATAGACAAGTATTCCCAGCAGTCTACCATACGCAGATGATAGTTCTCCAACTCCCTACTACTAGGCTTACCATATTTTGGAAACCTAAAAAGAGGACACTTTTTCAGAAATTTCAGACTTGCAAACCGGAGAAGAATTCTCAAAAACCGGTGAATTTTTTCCACTTCGTGATCGGTTGACTAGAAAAAAAAAAAAGGTCATCTTCTCGCTCAGAGCTCAAAATACCGTTTTTCTCTCCACATTGCCAGGTGGATGACTGAAAAAAAAAGGTCATCTTTTCGCTCAGAGCTAAAATCACCCTTTTTCACTCCGACGTACCCGCCGGAGCTTCACTGCTGTGCTAATTTGCGGCATATCACTCGCAATTTGCTCTAAATCTGACCTCAATTTTCAAAAAAGAGGACAAAATCTCAAAAAAGAGGACAAAAGGGCGTCCTCCGAGGACACTTTCAAAAATATCAAAAAAGAGGACAAATCCTCTTAAAAAAGGACGTATGGTAAGCCTACCTACTACCATGTTGTGACGTCACGAAAATGCCTGGCATTTTTGACTTCTAGTGGCCGATACCTACCTTCTTTCCAAGTGATCCAAGATGTCAACTTGATATGATCGGCGAACCGATATTGAGACGCTCTGATTTCAAGGCAGGAAAACACAGCTTTATGATATATCGGCTTGAATAGATGTGTTTCATTTCATTACCGTCTATCAGTTGAATACATCACAGGTTTGTAGGCACAAATTACTATAGGTTATGTTTAATGTAACAGTCCCTGGGAGTCTCAAGACTGTCCCTATTTAATAACTCTACCAGCTTGTTTGAACTCTAAACTTAAATCTTCTGCATTTAAGGATGAATATTACTCCTTGTTACATCACGGTGGACGATATCTATCTCGATGCGTTTTTGGATATGACAACTACAGAGTAGTAAAGTGAGTTATGTCCGCCTGGATTATGCTTACACACTGCTGTTTACATTGGAAGTGATATCTTCGCATCCCGGTAAAGATTTCTAGCAGATTTCCCCTTCGTAAACAAAATAGTGACTCAAGATTCCTGACAATATCTCAAGAGCTAGGATGAACACCGTTTACACTGTAGCGGCACGGGTCATCGGTAATAATGATCCTACTTTGTTAGACTCGAATAAATTCACGTATACAAGAGCACAATGTTTATATATCTGAGCAGATATTTTATGACATATTCCTGGATTACTATAAGGCGTTAAGTGTGCTTCTATGTAGTAAAACTATAACGGTGTCTCGTGTGACTAGTCGATCACAGTGACACAATGTTCGTGCGGTTATCATTAGAATGCCACCTGACTGAAATTATATTTTGAGGAGTAGTAATACGTGGAATAACGTAACATATTCCATGACGCAGAAATCCTTGAACTTGTCTAATTAACTTATTAGAGCGAAATTCCGGTAATCTAATAACATGTTTCTATGGTATCTTTTAGTTCAAATCTAATTTATGGTTTTCTGTAAAATTCTACAAGAGAACTGTAGACTGCGAAAGGTGTCAAGCTTGGTGGACAACAATTTGCCATTTTCGTGCTCAAGAGAATCAAGTTTGATTCGATTGTTGTTGTATTTCTGTCCAATGTGGAATTGACATAAATAATTACCAAGTTTGTGCGAATTCCGTAATTTTAATTATAATCTAATCCGAAAGAAAACGGTGGCTATCATTCTAATTACGGTATAATGTAATTTGAACAAGCTAAATCTTGCCTTGTTGTCCAACTCAGGCAGAAAACAAACATGGCATCAAACTATTCCGATCAAGATTTTGTCTCGGGGGCGCTATGACTGCATATTACGGCGTGAGTTTGGAAAGTGATATCACAATTGTACAGTAGGCTGGTGATATTCGCCTCACACAGGATAATCCCACAGCAATTATGTTTCTTCGCGCGACCCGCGTAGACTATGATTCATTTCGTTTAATCTATTTTGACATATTCTCGGTGAATCACGTCGATAAGGCACAATACTGAAATACTTCGGCGAATTCTACAAGGTCGGCATGGATTAGGGTGTTAAAATAGGGGGTCATTTCGCTAGCAAACGAAAAGTCACCATGAGGTCCATTATTTGGTGCAGAGGGGGCAGGCCTAAGCCCGTATATTTTCGGCTGACACTCGTCAGGGGTAATAGTCACTGTACATAAAAAACCGTGTCACCAGTTATAGAAATTCTAATAATTGAGATGAACAGATGGCTTGCTCAATGTACTTTATTTATACATTAAACTCTAATTGCTTTTGTTGAAAAAGACTATAGATTGGCCGATTCTGATGAATGACCAATCCAGGACACACAGATAGAACAATATTGAACACTAACTACCTCACAAGTTTAGTTTAACAGGTTAAATTTTTCGAAATAAAGGCTGTGCTTTCATCCAATATGTGAAATCAGTCGAACCAATCGTTGGTGGATTGGTGAAAAGTTCACCCGGACTCTAAACTTCTAAGCTTCTGCCAAAGCCTAGTTCATGCCAGGGTTGTAACAAAGTCACAAGGCTCCCAGCCACAAGTCAATCTCACTTTTATAGTTTTGACCCGAGTCAAGTCGAGTCATTTTCAATTCATCACTGCGTCAAGTCCGAGTCCAAGTCAGCGAGCAGAGGGTCGAGTCCGACTCATGGTATTATGACTCGAGTCCGAGTCCAAGTCCGAGTCAATAAACAAATGACTCGAGAGTCATTACAACCCTAGTATTCACCCCCCAAAGGGCAGAACAGGGGTACATGAAACAGAACTCAACTCAATCACACGTTTCATTTCAATACGAATATGCTATTCAATTGTATAACTTAGAATTATATCGTGGTCATAAATCCTATACGTGCCGACGTGCATAGCTTCCGACGTTCCTAGAGAAATGCGTAATTTGTATAAAATGCTGTACTCTATTTCTACCGTGGTTCAAGTCCGAGTTAGGTTCTGGTTACGTGTGTCATGGGTGTATATTCACACTGCGGTAGGACTATCTCAAGGGTGGTACACGGGTGGAAATACGCATCACTTCGCTAAGAGAGCCCGCTATATTAGGGTTACCATACGTCCTCTTTTAAGAAGATTTGTCCTCTTTTTGACTTTTTTAAAACTGTCCTCGGAGGACGTCCTTTTGTCCTCATTTTTGAGATTTTGTCCTCTTTTTTGAAAATTGAGGTCACATTTAGAGCAAAATGCGAGTGATATGCCGTAAATTAGCACAGCAATGACGCTCAAACGGTATTTTGAGCTCTGAGCGAAAAGATGACCTTTTTTCTTAGTCAGCCACCCGGCAATGTGGAGGAAGAAACAGTGTTTTGGGCTCTGAGCGGGAAAGCTGACCTTTTTTTTTAGTCAACCGATCACAAAGTGGGAGAAATTCACCGAATTTTGAGAATTCCTCTCCGGTTTTGCAAGTCTCAAATTTCTGAAAAAGTGTCCTCTTTTTAGATTTCCAAAATATGGTAAGCCTACTCTATATGTACGTACTCGTATATCTAGAGTATTATGTATCTATAGGTATTAGATAGACTGTTTAAATCAGGTAATTTCCTAATTGAGAACATAGTTAGACTCAATTCTGTAAAGTATGCGAATTTATAATTTTCCGGATGGGGCTCCAATACTAAATGCAAGAAATCTAGTGAGAATAAATCATGCGAAGTGCTAAGAAAAATTTCAAGTCAAATCAATCTGCTACGAAATATTTTACTTGATGGTCATATACGAAGATCTGCGTTAAATGTGGCTGGCCCCTGGCTACGCCAATGCGTCGGAACTGGTGTTTTAGTCGTCATAAAATTTCCCGGTCAGGCTAATCAAATTTTGGTTTGCCTTGCAATTTTACCCGAGGTTATAACTAATTTCGAGAATTACCTCGCGGGCCACTGGTCGACGGTCCATGGTTTAAATCAGTGGTTCCCAACGTGGGCGATGTCGCCCCCCAGGGGGCGATTTGGCGATCTAGGGGGGCGAAAATGACGAAGGGGGCGATAGGGGGGCGAAAATGGACAAAGGGGGCGACGGGGGGCGAAAATAGCGAAGGGGGCAATAGGGGGGCGATGACGCGTCAAAACGGCTGACCTTTTTTTTTATTTATTTTTTTTATAGTCATCCACCTAGCAATTCGGAGAGAAAAAACGTTATTTTCAGCTCTGAGCGGAGAAAGATGACCTTTTTTTTTAGTCAACCCGCCGGTGATTACAGTCTGTATGCCCAATTATTGGTGCACAAAATTTGGGGGGCGATGATCGGTGTTGACCTTGAAAAGGGGGCGATGGGTCGAAAAAGGTTGGGAACCACTGGTTTAAATCGTCCCGGTAAGTCCAACAACATTAAGTGATATATCTTTCAAGTCCGAATTCATCCGGTTAGCGTGAGAGCAATAAAGAGTCTATGTTCTTTGCTGTCGATATTTCACACAAAGAAACAAAAATGATTCCACAGTCGAATAAACGAAACAAGTGCACCGTGTGAAAACGCAATTTTCGACCTTAAACTAATTTCATGGTTTCAAACTAAAAACATACACGTAAATCCGCACAAAAATAGCAGTCTCAACGCCTAGGCCAAGTTACAATCGATTACTTTCAAGATTCTCTAGCCGCATTAACGATTTACTCGAATTTCGCTCAAATTAGCTAGTCCGCGTCGAATGATTTGGGATGTTTGTTAGCTTTGAGTGTTTTCCGGTCAACATGACCCCTTGCAGCGCAAAAAACTGCTTGACCCTCGTTAATCCCGAGGTGTGAATTGTAAGAATCACAAAACGTATATAACAGTGAGGTGACTCACCAAGCGTCCGACTCTGTTGTTGTGAAGAGTCAGTCTTGCGTAGAAACTCTTTGAGGATTGCCGCTCGTCTAGGAATCGCCTCGAGAATTTCATGGCGAAGTTGATGTCATGGTCGCAACGACCCCACGAGTATTGCAGCAAGTTTGCGTCCACTTCTGACTCGTCGCCGCCGTTCTGTATTAATTGCTGGGAAGGTGGAATATACTTTTATCTGTCTGGGATGGCTCTAGGGCTGCGACAAATTTCAAGATCACAAACCTCAAAGTGCTAATTCTAATTTATTAAGAAACATTATGGCCGTACTACAGCACACGAACCAAGTAGTAAAATGCCATTCACATTCGTGGAAACGACATATCTGTGGAGCCGTAATCGATCCACAGAATTCTCACAAAATGCAATAAAAGAGTAGTCGAGACGATTCGTTTGAGAACTGGAATGACACGATCCAGGGCCTACTATAGTAGGCCCTGCACGATCCTTGCCAATAAGAGTTGATTTATCAACGTAAATTATAATTTTGACAGTATTTTGTGTTGTAGTAGCTTTAAAGCAGGAGTGACCAACCTAATCGGCCAAGGGGCCAGCACGTGCCGTGTACGAACCATTTTGCGGCCCACTTGAACGTTCATGACATTTTATAGTCGTGTACGATACGAGCAGAATAGGTGGCGGTGAGGGCAAGATTTGTCTTACTACGCGCCGAAACCACTGACATTTATTACCTAAAAATTCATGTTCTAGCCGCAAGAGGGGCGAAATTATTTCAACATTTAGGAATGTATTAGCAAAAAATCGAGTGGCACTAAATCACGTGAAGCACGAAAAAAAAATATACGCTACATTAATCGGGCCAGAAATACTCTATCACGTAAAATTATAAAGATGTAAGAAAAACGTGCGGCATGGCCTTTTTCGCCTACCATGGGTCGGATCTGCTTTTCAATCATCAACACCACAATCCCGCGGTCAGGAGTTAATCAAACATTTGGTTGAGCTTGCAAGCTCACATGAAATTACGTCAACTCATTTGTGATACCGTAACTTATTTCAAAATTTACCGCGCGAGCCACTCGAAACCTTCTCGCGGGTTGGCCACCCCTGCTTTAATGCCTCTAGTTTTCGCATCGCTGCATACGGAATATGCAGTACCAGGTTACGCACGTTAGCGGAATTACATTACGTCGCGATGAATCCACATCGCAAAGTGCAATGAAATAGGCATGGTCGAAAAATTACTATAGCATCTTTAATATGATGTGGAACTGGCATTCTATTCTTTGTGGTCGCGTAAAAGGCACATATTGATAAATCAACCTACCACATATTTCATACTGCTTTGACTCTCATATTGAGTTTTACTCGAATGCTCGACTCGCAGCCTAATACTAGATTCAGAACACTCAGGCACTCGATTTTGCCAAGTCCTACATATACTCTAAAAATATGAATGACAATCTGTACCGCATCCCTGAAAGCAATGCTTCGATACCATACTCAATCAGTGGCATCTACAGACCATTTGTCTGGCCATTACCTGGTGAACGTATTCGGACGCGGCCTCTCGGTGCCTCCCGGCCAGGCATTCGCATCCAGGTATTTTTCCGAGGCCACAAGCATGCGCCACAGCGTACGAAACCGCGGCCGACGACATGGCGTGAAAGAAGGCAGCCTCTCGATAACCTGAAAGTCAACAAGTTCAAGTTTAAACGCGGGTGTCGTTTTGTATCATTTGAAAAAGTCTGGTTAACGATTTTCATTGCTTTAAAACAGGGCTTTTCAATCTATTTCTACATATTGGAACATTTTGAAAATTCTGAAAAACCAATGTTCCCGCATTTCTCAAACATTTGAAAATATTAGGATACTGTAGCCCCTAAAAATTATTTTCATTAAAATATTCGTTTACACAGTAATCAGTATTTACAATGATAACAGGCAGTTAACCATTAATTAGTAGGGCAAGTTTTTGCAACTTTAGCAACTTTTTTTTTACAGCTTCCGGAAGCTTCCTGAATACTCGTAAGATATGTAAAATGCTGTTTTAAGCTGTTTGAAAGAATCTTATAGTGCAACTTTTTGCAACCTTTTTCCATTTTTTTATGCAATATTTTGAAACATTTTGCAACTTTTTCGATTTTTCATGAAAATATTTTTGATTTTGGTGAAATACACGGCCAAATTCGACTGAAATCAGCACTGAAGCAATGCTCTTACGGGTATTTCGGGAGCTGAGCCGGAAAATTGACCTTTATTTTTTTTTGGTCAAACTGGGAAGTTGACCTTTTTTTTTAGTAAACCGAGCAAAATGTGGTCTTTAAGTGCAACTTTTTTGAAAAAGTAAATGCAACTTTTTACTGCAACGTTCCACGGATTTAACTGCAACAAAAACTTGCCCTATTAATTAGTTATTACAGATTCAGTTACTGTGACATGTGAGTATGTTTTTGTTCTGACATCGTCTTAGTTTTTGGTTGGTGGCGAAGATATGAAATTGAACTCAAGATCGAGTAGTAGCGTATTGCCTTAATATAGTATTTTATTGTATTTATTATATTTTATTTGCAGTTGTGATGATCGTCTTTATAAACTTCCTGTACGACCCTCTGTAAAAGGCTCATGGTACCAGATTGGGAATTCCTAGTTTAAAATGTAAAGGAAGACCAGGATTTCAAAATGGCATATCCCGTAAAGTCGTTGTGGATAAATGTAGACTTTTACCGGTATAAAAAAAATCGCTCGTGAACGGAATTTTGTTTCGGGTTTCGAGAGACGAGCAGTTCCATCGGTGGTTCTCGAATTGGAGCTTGCATTCATACAGAGCGATTTGTAGTCCCTAAAACGGAAAACAAGAATATAAAACCTGTTCAGACCAAGAGACCCATGAAGGTACAGAAATTTTACTACAAAATATTTTCACGCCTACTTTCTATACTAGTCTCTGACGATTAGGCTACTCCTGGCGAGAGTCATCCGGAAATATTCAGGTTTATTTCAATATGAATATATTATTTAATTTGTATATTAAAATCAAATGAGCGAAACAGGTATTCTACGAATGTTTGTGCGCTTTGAGTGAGTGAAGCGTGGGGTGTCAAGGAGTTTCAACGAAATCGATTACTGCTTTTATTCATATTTCCTTCGGATGAATATGCATTTGGATTTATTTTTAGATCGTTTATCAATTCGGTACCTAAAAGCATAAATTTAGCACCGGGGGTGAATTTACCCAAGATTAAGAAACTCAGCACTAGATTAAAATGGACGACCAATAATCGATTCTAATATATCGCCTTCGAGAATGTTTATTTTTGATCGAGTGCACGCAAATAGCATTGTTTTCGGGCTTATGCTGAAAGCCAGTTGCTCTAGTACTTTACGTAATTTATCTGTCAATGATGAAGGTCGGGCATTAGTACGCACAGAAACTACTAATCGAAGGTAGTCCAAATTCGTCATGGGCGTAAACGACTCGCCAACTCAATCAAACCCGAACATGGTTAGACGTTTTGTCACAAGTTAAGGTCGTACATTCAATGTTGCCAAATTAGTGAGTTTACTGTGTAATCTATAAATAGCATACTGTATCAGTATCAGTACTAGTTTTATCAATATTTTCAGCTATTAAAACACCACAAGACTGCGTTACAATTAAAAGAACGGAAGATGTCGAAACAACATGGACTGTGAAATGCGACACGCATCTGGACGTAGAACATGTAAATAAGAGGTATGTATACTAAATGTATAGTGTGGCGAGATAGCATAGTGGTATGATTCACGACTGCAACGCCAATGGGTTGCGGGTTCGAGTCCAACCCGAGAGCGACTCACGAATTCCCACCTAAATGTGGGATTTCATCCAGGCTCCTCCGCGCAACATGATCCGGGTAAGCAGTGTATAAAAAGCCTGGAAATGGGCAGCGTTCCAAGTCGGCAGTTACCGTAATCAAAATAAGGTCAGTCGGTCAGGTGTAAATGACCGTTGTTGTTGACAAACACCGTGAATAACACAAGCAAACAGATTGAGTGTATACATGTATGTAGGGGAGATGTGGTACCGATGGATCAAAAATTGGAAAATGATCGCTGGCCCTAAAATGTTCAGTTAAAAACAGCAGATCTTTTGCTGGCTCAGCACTTGGATACAAGCTCTACCTATCGCGCACATATACATGAATATCCGCCTTTTCAAAAAATATTTGCGGACGTTCAAAATTTGTTGCTCGAACGTGTCATCGGTCCCCACCCGGTGGGTCCAATGGCACACGACCCGGGGACCTATGACACACATACCCTAAAAAACTCAGATGTGACAACTTTTTTGCTCAGCATTATAATCTAAGCTACAGCAAGCCAAAGAAGAATGTTTGGTCGCAACCGTCAAAAAATAGATAAATATTAACTCAAATGTTGTCGTAAAATCACGTTTCGATTTAGGCTCGAACTTATAAATTTGACGGTACATACATATTGCCCGAAAATCGACCGTGTGACTTCCAAATACCTCGTTATAGCGATAAAACATCATATGCAATTTTTACATAAAGATTTTCTGTACGTAGTCATGTTTCATTTGTTTCATGATTAGTATGCTTGCTTATTTTGTTTGATTTGACTATTGTATCATCGGTCCCCACCCTACTAATTTTGTACATGAATCGAAAAAAATTCCACTCAAGGAAAGTACTGAAAAAAATAATAGGTTCCATTATATAGCCTGATACAAGCTCTAGACTTCACAATAAAAATGATTGCAGGTTAGTTCGTGTTGAAGGTTACAAAGAAAAATGTATATGTCGATCTAAATTTAGTTTACACCCCCCAAAACAAAAAAACATCTGTGAGAGACCCCATAGCTCGCGCACGGCGAATTTTTTTGTATGTGAGGAAAGATTTTGCCAGCATGCAATTGTAGACAAGCTCACGGAGTGTAATCATGGAATTATCATAGAGAATTTTCAAAGTATTTTCGGTCCCAGTGATCCATCGGTACCACATCTCCCCTATGTGTGTATACTTTTGACATTGCGTTTTGAAGCTATTTTATTCTCCTGCGAAAACGGACAGCTATTTATCACGATATTGGTTGCTAAGGTCAGTCCATTCTCATTTATGTTTGAAAATATTTACCAGCAAACTGGTGCTGATGCTGACCTCTACCATGACGACATCGACCACGCTGTTGTCTCACACTTTCGACGATAAATTGGTAATCTCCCAAACGTAATTAGTTTTGCGGCTCATCAGCGCGAACGGGGGATATTCGACAGAAAAGCAGACGCAGCAAAACTAAACATCTATTTCACGAAAACACTTCCCAGCGACTAACTTTTGTGGAACTTTCATGGATTTGTACGGAAATTTATGTTACACATACCTCAATTTCTGGTGTATTGGTAATAGTTTTATTTTATATTTTTTATAAGTTAACCTTAAGTTTTAAAGTTTGCTGTTGTTCGTGGTATTCACGGTGTTTGTCGACTGCTATGGTCAATTACACCGAACCAATTTTCTTCATTTTTATTCCATAGCTGCTGAATTGTAGCTCGGCTCTAATAAGACACCGCTTTCGCGGATCACGTGGCGAGGTGGAGCATAGCCTAGATAAACCTCCAACACGTATAGGTATGAATTCTGGAGTTGACCTCGGTCGGACTCGAACCCGCAACCCATTCGTGTTGCAGTTGTGGATTATACCGCTCCGATATCCCGCCACGCAAGTTTTTAAGGTGATGTTTTCTACAGTTATAAGGTTCTGACCAGACTTCTGTGTTTTAAAATTGAGCAAATAAAACTAGATCTGGAACTACACACTTTTCAAATCCATCAACTAGAACTACTCATCTCTTCAAAACTCGCGACTAGAACTTGAACTAGCCCTACTCACCTTTCAAAATCCGCGCATAGGACAAGAACTAGAACTATTCACGTTTCGAATCTAGTAACTAGAATCTGAACTAGAACTAGAACTAGAACAAACCGCGTTTCAAAATCAACTAAAACTACTCAATTTTCGAAATCTACAATTGAAACTAGAGGTACTCACTTTTCAAAATCCGCAACTAGAACTAGAACTGCTTAAAAATCGGTAGTTAGGTGACCCCCAATAAATCTGGCCTTGGCCTGGGTTATTGCGCTTTGATGGCACATTTTTATCGAGTCTCCGGTCTGCACCATGCTTATTGCTTGTCTATACACATAGCATTTCACTGAATTTCATTTCTGATGTTGTTGATTTGCACGGTTGAGAAATATCGATTTCTCTCTCTGATCAGAGTTCACATTACCTGGATCGCGGAGGCCACCGCTTCTGGATTTTTGAGGCACATCTCGTACTGCTTTTTGGATAAGCCGTCTGCGTTACCGCATATCGTGTTCGTGTTGATACGCTGCGTAGAGCTTGGTAGACCCAGGCCGACGACGTCATCGAAACTGGACGTGAAAACGGTCTCCTGCAAACTGAGAATTTATTAATTACATTCATTGTAGCGCTTATGCGAGAATGCCAATATTCCGTGTGGGTATTTACGTGGAAGATATTCTTTATCTTGCGTAATGGAAAATGTCTCTCGATGAGAAATATACTATGCTATAGGGCAGTGATTCTTAACCAGGGTTACCCGGGATTCGCTGGAGTACAAGACACATACTCAACTCGTACAGAAGAAGTCAGACTGATTTGGAGTAAATATTCATATCATTATTTCGTTTTGTGTGAAAATCGTGTTTTAATGGCTTAGTTTTGTTAACGCTGTTGTTGATGCCAGGGCGTTGGAGCTGGCACAAATTTTAGCTGCTCCAGCTCAAGCTCCGGAGCTCTCTTCTATGATGAACTAGCTCCGGATCCAAGCTCCTGAGCTCATTGATACCGCTGCTCCGGCTCCGTAAACTATCGAATGGTTTCGTCATTTCTGAGCAGCCTCGTGTACTTTGTAGGCTGCGTTATATTTAGTTATGGACGGATATATTTTGGCGATTCCTGCCACTGAATCAGGTTAGTGGTTACATCGGCGAATAAGTTTTAGAGAATACTCCAAGAGTTGGCATTGGATTAAGGAGCATCGCCAAACCAAAGTATGTCCGTTCGTTGGTTATTGTTCATTGCTGGATTATTTACAATTCTGTGTTTTGCAGAATTAAGGAGAAGTCCCTCCATTTTAATTCAATGTTTCGCAAGATGGCGCTATGTTAAAGTAGAGTTAGCACTCGGTGTGGCGCGGCGACCGACATTTTCAATCAACGATAACATCCCGGCAGAGATCGGCCTTGGAATTCCTTACCTATGGCACATTTTCCTGTGTCTTTTGAAAAGAACAAATTGATGCCCATCAGATATGCTGCCCTACAAGCTACGATGTTGTGTCTGGTCTCTGGCGTTAGGCCATGACTTTGAAAACATACATATCAAATCAGGCATAATTGTGCTACTTCGGAAAAATGGCGATTTTGAAGATGTTAGTGGATTATTGCCCGCGAACATTCTAATAGTATTCATTTGTTGTTTATTATTATGCAATAAGTTTCTTATCATTTGATGATGGTGGTCCTGGAATGCAGTGGTGTTTGGGGTAGGCCTAATATTTAATAAGTAAAACAGAAATTCACATTAAATTCGGAAAATTTCCCTACCTCCCAAGTCTCCAATTTTTATATGTTAACAATGTAATTTCGTTGCAAACTTGGCTGTGGAGGGGCTGTTGACGATACATCTTGTATCAATTTCGAGGGTATTTACTTTGAGCCTAAGGGTACATTGGTCTTCCGTCCTGTAGGCGTCTGTATATTTACTTAGACTTAGGTTAATGCTACGAAATTATCGATTACTTGTTGTAATGTTGACTGAGGCAAGGTAATTTCACCAATGACCTCAAGTTATCGCTGGCTAGCAGCTTTTTCCATGTTTTTCGGTAATCTCCCAAAGCCACCACGAAATCATTCTATTAGGAATCATTGCAGTTGCGCACCATTCCATCATTGCACTACAGGCTTATGGATACCGAAATCTACACGAGGCGTGATGAAATAGCAAAGCCGCTCCGATGATGTTGTGTGTATGCGATCGCCTGATTATATTTACAACTGTCTGGATCGACGTACTGTCAGAAAAATGCTCAAATATCATGAATTATCACCGCGTTTGGATGTCTAGAATCCCTCTCATTCTATCAATTATTATTTTGTGTAATGCCTCGAGGGTGGTGGCCTGTACAAAGGTTTCATGGCTGTTGGTTGACTCTGTCTTTGCAGAATCTAAATACACGATTATATCATGAAGAGAAATATAGGAACCGCGATACACATATCGTATTAGGAGATCAATTGAAACCTATCAGCAATATCGAGTCGATAGCACACTTTGAGACAATATTGGTATCGGCCATTGGAGGTAAAATAGAATATCGGTGATTTCCGTGAAATAACAGCATGGTAATAGGGAGTTGTTGAACTATAATCTCGACTGTTGGACTGGGAATAATAATCTATTTATTACGAGGGATGGTGTGAACCTCTGAAAGGTTCAGGTTCGCGTGAACGCGAGCGTTTTTGAGAGGGTCTGCGTGAACGCGAACGTGAACCTCATGACGTCACATGATGTCATATTGCTGATTCCAACCTTACTTTTCAGTGAAGTGATATATACTAATGTTCACGATACCTAGCGACTACTCGGGCCACATAATGCCACAATGCTGAAGCACATATCGACTTTTTAAACGTTGCCAAATGTATCAACTGAAGCAATCAAATACTATAATAATCCCATAAAATCAATATCTTCCGTCGCTTTGCTAACAATTTCGACGAGGATTTCAAAGGGAATATATACTTACGCCTTGACTGTCTAGGCGTGACCAGAAATGTATTCAGCGTCTTGAGTGTTGCTACACGTTGATATTGAGCAGAGTGTAAAACGTTATACAGCAGTAGCCAACACCTCAATCGCACGGATTTGGTTTTTATGGTACAATAAAGATATGAAATCGAGATGGACCCGTACGCTTGCTAGATTTTTTTACACCAGATAACGATATCAGTTTTATTGATTAGTTGAATAAGCATCATTCGCTGACTACCGACATGTAGCGTATTTCGTTGTTGATGTTGTGTGATTGCGGGTCAAGCTCACACCAGAGAGTCACTAAATATTCACAAACGGAAAGTTAGATATTTCGAGAAAACTTTTGTAACAAAGCGGGTAAAACTTTTGAGATTGCCAAGGTGCATGCTCGTTTAGTGGTGATTTTTTATGCTGCCAGCGGCATAAAGTGACCCGCAATTGAAATGCAATACAGTTCAACCAAAGGCGTTATAAAGACGTGATAATTGTAATATATGAAAAAGGTTTACAGTGCCGAACCTACCAAAATTCGTTTGTGAACGTGAACCTCTAAATTTCCGAGGTTCACGCACAGAAAGCGAACTTTAACCTCACGTTCACACCATCCCTATTTATTACAGCTTACAAGTGTCCAGATGCAGCCTTTCTAGTTTATTCTACGTCCAAGCATAGCAACGGCGGTGAAGTTGTTCAAATGCTGTGAAGTTTCGGAAATGTGCCTTAAGCTAGAAGCTATATCTTTTGAATATCAGGGTTATCGGTGAAGCTGCCGCTTATCTGTTTTATCGGTATCGGTTCGAAAATCGGTACTGGTGGAGCTCAACTCAGCGCTTTGTATATCCGTTAGTGATGAGCATCGGAGCGGAGTTTTGCCGATTTCGTGACAGTCGGAGCGGCGTCGGAGTTTACTACAAATATTTTTCGGATAATTTCGGAGTATTGTAACTTTTGTCTCCGATATCTTTGGAGAGCTCTGACCAGAATACACTATTGATTATGATTACAGACCAAAACACAGACAGTTGACACCTTGTAAAGTTGCAATATGACGGGTAACATGCAAAAATGATTGCCAAGTGCATAAAAATCAGCCATCTGCACTGCAATTGGGGACTGGAGAGTAGACAATACTATGAGGCCAACGCTATTATCACATTAATTTAGAAAAACACATTACCAAGTGTACCATGATTGCCACTGTTTCGGATACTTGACGAGATTCATCGGAGTATCTCGGAGTCTGGGATTGAGCTCTTCGGAGTCGGAGGGAGTTTTCCTCAGACACTAAAGTTGTCGGAGGGATTCGGAGTCTCGAAAAGTACTATCCGCTCATCACTGATATCCGTATACTAATTCAGACTACTCAGTGCTAAGGCAATAGAACTTGATGCGAAATATCTATCACTGATATATAATGGATTGTGCGAATTGCGTGTGACGTTAACTTTCCCAGTAATAATCGAGGCAAGTGACTTATTCGGTTTCAAATTTCGCAACTGCGAAATCTATCCCAGATTTGCTCCATGCCTGCGGCGTGAGAGGTAATCCGAAACGGCACAGTCGACACTTGTCTTGCAGTTATTACGACGCTGATGTTACTAATGGTAGGCACACATATATGTATACTGAGTATGGTGGGCGACAGTCTAGTAGAGTTTTGCATCATGGTGACCTTCAACTGCTAGCCGATGTCGAGACAGTACCAGCACTGCCCTACTGTGAGATGCCTTGTTAATCAGCATTTCTCTGTACGTCATGCAGTATGATGGTTATAAATACGGTTCTCAAAGCTCATACACATTCAAAACATAACATATCACCAACAGCATTCCACTGTCTTATTCATTCAATATCCAGTGATAAGCGCCACCCTACCTTCTGTTTTTATATAAATTATTAATGACCACGTTTCATCTACCACAATTCTGTAATCTAACCTCTTCAAGTCTTCATGCATATAGGATTAACGATTTGACATTGTTTGTAAAATTTTAAAACTCATAAATCTCGACATTTTACTGATTAAGGGGCAGATTGCGACCCCGGTTGTGTGCGTATTTACCAGTTTTATTGTGATTGAAGGATATTATAACAATAAAGCATAGTTAGAATCCAATATTGCATGATGCAACGGCACCGAATTTTCCTAGAAGATCACCAAGATCAGGCATGGGCAAAGTGCGGCCCGCCGAGCGATTCTGTGCGGCCCGCGAAAGGCTGCTTGAAATTTAAAATATCAAACCTACTTTTTGATGTTGCTGCGTGGACTAAAACCATACGATGTATAAACTGGACCAGAAATTCGTTTACTATCAAGCCTGTTCATTAACATACCGTGATTACGCAGCCTATACGTACCTCACATGCAGGGCCGTAACAGCACTTCGTCAGCCCCCCCCCAAAAAACTTTGGTCTTGGGCCCCCCATAGGGTTATAGACCGAACTTATGGGGAGCTTCGCCCCCCAGACCCCCCTCCGGCAATACCCTGTTTACACCTATTTATCATATTCGTTCGGAGTTTGTTTAGTGAATCAGCATTTGTGGCCTAAGCGCGAGAAGCGCGGGAAATTTCTAGAATTCATGACTGAATCAGTCAGTATGATCGGGAATTGCATATATATTGCATATATATTGTTATCAATTTTTATCTTCTCTCTGCTCACGTAATCAGATTTGCCGGTAGAGCTGAGTGAGGTGCGTTTGAAAAGGTAGGACTACTCAATAATAATTAAACATCTTCGGGCGTATACCCGTTGGCAGAAACGAAACAGCACCTCGTCAGGCCCCCAAAACGTGGGTCTTGGGCTCCCATAGGGTGATGAAACGACCCCTCCATCAAGTTGCTCGCGTTTGTCCCGAAATCACCTGTACTGTATTGTGAGCCAGAGCGAAAATTTTCGATAATTTATGATAAAATCGGTCAATCAGATCGGCGACTGCATATCTATTATGCTATCAATTTATTGTCCTCTCTACTCACGTAATTAGATTTACCGGAAGAGCTGAGTGAAGTGTCTTGAAAACGGGAGGGCCCCTAAATAGTAATTAAACATCTTTGGGCGGGCGGACCCGTTGATATGACTTCGTTACATGATGCTATTTCGTGACTTCCAGTCTGCTATATCAAAAAATATAGAATCGCCCAAACGTAGGCTTGTAAACTAAGAGACGCACACGATTTCAAACTGGTATTTCTTCACTGACATAAAATTTTTCCCAGCGGGATGGTATTTGTTTTGTGAGGTTCAGATTGCAAAGACAGGAACATTCGGCGCCAGTCATTTAGGCGCCTATGGACAATTAAACCTATATGTATTTTGTATATAACGAAGTCTTAGGTCAGCATAAGGGCATAGACCTTTACGGCCAAGGTTTTCTCGCTGCCGATCGTTCTGGCACACTTCTTGGAGTCGTATGTTATATGGCCTAAAACTTGATTGTATGCCTTGGTGGGTCGTGGCGTGGTAAGGGCCCAATACCCAATAATAAAGATAAAACGGTATTTGAATTCGCGCGCAGCGCGAAAAAATTTTGAAACAATTGCATAAATTTTCAGAAAATACTCTATGATTTATGCTAATTCACGAAATTATTTTGGGCCCCTTTCGAGCTCGAAATTATTTTGGGCCCCCCCAATTCGGGGGTTTGGGGTGCGGTAGTTACGGTGCTGCTCACATGCCTAAACCAGACTAAAACTAAAGTCAATGTAGCAAGTTATGCCGTTAGAATTAAAGTCACAAAAAATCACCAAGCCTTCTTTGGTGCCATTGTCACATTACGCATTACATGGTCTGTGTTTTAAATTGTTACGTGATGTGTTTCCATTCATGAAACAAGTGAATCAATGCCCATGATTTCTATGAATATATCACCACCCATAAAGGTTGTCAAAAAAAAAGAAAGCCAAAAGTTGAAATTCAAAGATGGGTAATAACTGCAACCTTCGCTGATCAACAAGGCCATTTCGGCAAGCTGCACAGTGTACACTACTCAGAAACCAGCTACCAAGACAATAAGCTATATATTATCCTTAGGACCGTAACTATCGCACCTCAAACCCCCCAATTGCGTGGCGAGCTCGACGGGCGCCCAAAATTATTTCATGAGTGAACAAAATTGTAGGGTATATTTTTGAAAATTTATGCAACTTCATTCAATGGTTTTTAGAATGGGCATTTCGGCGTTAGCCATTTTCGCGCCACGACGCACCAAGATAAATAAACTTTAGGCCAACGCGGGATTCCGAGAAGGCACTGCAATTGCAACTGCTGATCAAATTAACTAAGTAAAGGGAATAAAGCTCGACAGCGAGAAAACCTTGGCCGAAAAGGACTGTCCTCATGTTGACTGAAAACCACAAAGTCCAATTGTCCGTAGGTAATATTTGCCAGTGAAGAAATGTCAATCGGGAATCGGGGTCGTCTTTTTAGTTTGGTACCCTTCGGCGATTTCAATATCTTTTCACATAGCAGACGGGAGGTCACGAAATAACAACAGGTAACGAAGTAATTATACCAACGGGCCCTCCCGAATATTTCCAAGACAGTACCTCACTCATCACTAGCGGTAAAACTGAGTAGGCCACTACGTGGGCTGAGAGAGGTTAAAAAATATAGCAATATATTTGCAATTACCAATATTATTTATCGATTGAATTCGCGTGATTAGGGCATACAAGACATCTCGTGCATCGTGCATCTCGATGGGGGCTGTTATTGATAGAAAAACGCGGATAGGGGTTTAAAGAGAGTTCAAAATGTATCATTTTTAACATTGTTTCAAAATATGACGGCAAATAGATATTTTTTTGGGTGATTAACCGTCACTTTGTCATTCCTCAATATCAACACATCCACTGAGCACCAATTCGTGTAAAACAGTGCTTCCAATTTAGAAATAAAATCAATACGCTGGATATTCTATATTGCTGACTCGGCCCGCCAACATATTTCTGCTTCTTATTTGGCCCGCGGAGAAAAATAATTGCCCACGCCTGACCAAGATGGTAAATAAAGAGTATTCAGTGAATGCGTGCCCGTGAGGGTTGATTTCATTGAGCTATATCTCCGAGCGAAATGCGATATGCACAGAAACAGCTCGTTGGCTTGTTCAATATCAGAATGGAATATGACCAATAGATTCAGGGCGTGCGAGATTACTGCCAAGAATCCGTTTCGTATCCGGATCGAATTGACAGAGAACGTCCGGAATATCGGTGATTCCCCGCTATGCGCCCAATTGGAAGCGAGTTACGAACACGAACGGGAATAGTAATACCGGAATTAGTAATCTATACTGTATATGCGATACACTTCATGCAACTATGGCTAGTAAAATTGAGTATCATTATGATTTCATTGTAAATCACGTATTAGACTTTGAGTCGAGTCTCATTATGCTTGACGTTGGAAATTAAAATATACATCTGTTATGCGACCGCAAAGAATACAATGCGAGTTCTACACCACAGATTTATCAGAACACGTGCATCAGGCTCGGTGAGAAGCTCACCCTTAACTCATCCGCTTAAGCTTGATGCTGACAGATCAAAGGCCTATAATTCTGCCATCGGCAAACATTTAATAGATAATCCAATTTGTGCGAATAATTATCGAGACGACAGATTTCGAGTCGTTGGGAGGGGGATGAACTGCCCTACAGCGCCGCAAAGTCCTATAAGTTTCCCGATGTAAATATACGCGATCTTGAAGTACGGCAGAAACAGTATAATGCTTGAAGTTCCAATTGATCGAATTTCCTTATATCCAAATTATAATAAGACACGGTAGTAGTACGAATAAGATATTGTCCCAACAAGATCGGGAGGGGCCGTTCCCACTTCCATTTGTGTGCCTTGGAGTCGACATTTATCAAAATACACTAACCCAAACTCTGTCAACAAAACGAGTTCGTGTACCACCTAAAAATAGTACATTGAACGCTCTCTCGTTCACGAAATTTCATGCTGGTGACGTCATATTTTGTGACACGATTGTTGATATACAATGTTCTTTCCAATTCTCTACTAGTTGCTGATGATTACCCCTGACGAGTGTCATCGGAAATATTCGGGTATATTTCAATATGAATATACTATTCAATTGTATATTGAAGTTCTGTACCCCCAAGAAGCTCTTTAAAGATAATTTGGTACATTTACGACCATACCTATTTCGTTGCACCTTCTGGCAAAGCTGTGGGTTGGTCACGACCTCACGAAAATGAAAATAGCGTAGTGGTATAACCCACAGCTGCAACACCAATGGGTTGCGGGTTCGCTTCGAGTCCGATCGAGGTTGACTCCAGCATTCCTACCTAAGTGTTGGAGGTTTATCTAGGCCCCTCCTCGCCATCTCATCCGTGTAAGCGGTGTCTCATAAAAGCCTACAAGTCGGTAGCTACGGAAGATGCGAGACGACCTATCTATAGGTTTCAAGGCTTTAACAGGTTCGAAACCAGGATTATCGTTGATCAATTAATGTGTAATTTCATTACTTGAAAAAACCGTGTCGCACTACACGACTTGAATCATTACAATTCAAACTCAATCAGATTCGAGTGCCCATACCTGATCATTGATATCGAATATTATTTTCGCCTCATTACTTCGTAGATCGAGATCTCAAATTCCAACATTATATCTCGTAGAAACCTATAGCCGCGCTTTCGTTGAGAAATCGCACACCGGTAAATACGAAGTTAGTTAGTGTCACTTCAAAGCCACCACAAGTTGAGTGCCGACCAAGATGCAGTGTTTATTGGGCAGCGACAAGTGATCATTACGCAAAATCTAGACAGACGGCTTGAATACAAATGAAAGGTATCAACCAGATCCGTACCTTGTGGTGTTTCCTTTGTAACAGGAGTAACACATCCGCATCGATTTCGACTTGATCGCGTGACTAGCGCAATAATGTTTGGTATTTTTGGTGTCGTGGGATGGAGAATTGCAAATATATTCGATATCTACCTGAGAACCACAGACTTTCTTCCATTAGGCTTGAATATGTTTCGAGGTCTAGAATCTTGTCGAAAATAGTTCACCCTAATGGTGAACAATATGGTTCAGGAAGAGCGTGTATTTCCACCCGTGCACCACCCCTGCTATACGGGTGTGAATATAAACTCATGGCACAAGAAACCAGAACATAACCCAGACTCGTACCGCGGTATAAATTGAGTACACTATTCTAATACAAATGATGCTTGCACAGGAACGTAGGGAGGTATGTGCGTATAGGCACGTTTGATTTACGACAGCGATATAATTCAGAGTTCGGTGGTTCTGCTTCAATGTACCACCCTTTCCGGCCCCTTGGATGTGAAGTGAATACACGCTCATTTCGCCGAGAGTGTAGAGCCTATCCCACAATTGAATAGCTAGCGAAACCAGAATAAGTAGAAATGGGGTGCGACGGGACGTAGGCACATAGGGACGTTGTAAGGAATTCACGTTGGCACGTTCGATTGATCAAAAATAATTTAAATCATGAATCAATCACAACCCTGTCGCCCGCAAAGTAAACAAACGAACTAAACTAGCGATTTGAAAGTAAGTAAAAGTAGCAATTTTCAAGTACGTAAAATGTAAATATTCTTGGCCCAAAAATGGCTTGTAGAAGTAAAAGTAATCTAATATCATAAATATTTTAGTAATTATTTAAGTGCAAATAGGGAATATCTACTTATTCAGTGGAAAATTCATAGTGTAAATAGCACAGATGAAATAAGAATATTTCCAATTCTATTCTAGTTGCTGACGATTAACCCCTGACGAGTATCAGCTGGAAATATTCACGCTTAAGTTCTGTACCTCAAAGATGCTCTTCAGCTATGAATTTGAAATTTGCATTGAAATCTTTTTTCCACACTGTATATCCGTGCAGTTCATTATTCACTTCCGTTAAATTTTACTGTACCCATTTTCGTTTCATTGTTGTATATCCGTTGATGAGCGTATATTTTTGCGGACATTTGAACAAAAATTATATCGGCTTCCCCGACCGCATTCTCCCGAAAACAATACCACTCAAAATTCTGAGAGGCAGAAAAATGGTTGCGCCACCATGAGCGGGTGATTATGTAAGGCAATAAGGAGGCTTTGTATGACAAGATGTCATTGCCCTGTTAGAAAGAGCCCGTAATACATCATGATCGATGGCATATTCTGTCTTAACTAAGGCTAAAGTATCTGGGCGTACTCACCTGAGCAAATAAATAATCATGGAAATCCACGCTGTATGGGTTTTAGTTACTCCAATATTCTTCATATTCTCGGGCGATTTTATAGATTCCGATTTTTAATGTATCCTGAAATCCGTATCCTCTTCGATCAAAGTACAGCCAAAATAGGAGTCATCACCTTAGAATATTGCTATATTTTCTGGATATTGAGACTAAAAGTGATTAATAATAGTTATAGAATGTCGGTAATGTCGAGAAAAAGCGTTTTCTTGAAATAATTAGATTCGCAAAGCGCGTAAGAATGGGGTTATTCGGACAAGCTTGGTCAGCGTGTCGTCCGGAATTTTTGTTTGTGTACGTAATAATCGTAATTGGGTAACGAATTGTCAACAGGACTTAACGGGAGGTGTGTGGTCATTGGTGCGGAATCTCGGAATATTGCTAATTTACGTGAAAGTATTTCTCATTTGACGCGTAGGCCTATTCTTGCTAAATATTTTGGAATCGTACTGTAAATGACCCCACCTACCACTAAGAGACTGAATAGTAATGTTACGGTAATCAATTTTTATGAATTTGGATGTTTACCGTACGCTGGCAAAGTACATCAACAGTTTTGGATACTTTTGACGTTAAAAATTGATATAGGAATAAATTCATGATAGCAAAACAGATTAGTAGAGCGAAAAGCCGGTAATCTCTAATTTTTGAAATGTTTCTATGCTCTCATTTGAATTCTGTTATAATGTCTATGATTATCCTGAAAATACTACTGGAGAACTGTATCGTGCGCAACGAGCCAAGTCTGCAGTACAGACATTTGCCGTTTTCGTGCTTATGAGATTGAATTCTGATTTGATACGAACCGAACTTGATTTTCGTTGTATTTCGTTTTAATTCGGAATGGAATTCAATAATTACCAAGCGTTGGCGAATTCAGTAATTCTGATATCATTTGAAAAAAAACACTGCGTAGCTGAAATTCTAATTGTAATCTAATCTGAGAAATGTGAAAATCTCGTAGTTGCGAAACTCTGCCGCGGACATGAGAACAAAACATATGGAAAACTTAACCTCACAATACTGTCCGAATTTTCGTCTCGTTACCCCCATGTCCGAAATCTCCAATCAGTTCGTGCTTGTTAGGAGTTGATGAATATTATGTAAAAACTACTACAGTATTAATAGCGGTTATATCGAACAATGCGCTAGGACATAGCCACACACTTTCTAAATATATATCTGGCGAATAGCAACCTAAAAATTGAGTTCCAGCCATACTAACAAACATAACATTTCCTAAATCTTCCAATAAATCCTATTTCAACGCAAATGTTTAGTTACCCTACAAGATGACACACGTCCTCAATTGAAATCAAAAACAGAAGCAAACATACTTTTTGCGATTTATTCGTATTTCACGAATACCTTCTATCCTCCGACGCAAAAATTTAAAAACTGAAAAAATTAACACCTTTTCCAATGAAATGAACAACCTTTTGATCCTTATTAGAAACTTTGATAATATGTACACCAATTACAGTACGAAAATATATAAATATTACTACCATTAATACGCTTCCTGAACATAAAGTTCTACGTTTAAGAGTTTGAGTGTGCGATATGTCTTAACATTTGCTTAGTACTATAACTGTACGCTGTATTATGCCACCTGAAACGTACTATCGCCATAATGACTTCAGGATGTACAAAACCGATTATAATACTTTTACACGCAGGTAATGGTGACATAATATAGTCCCCAAAAGCAGTTATACGCAACTGAATATGTTGATAGTGGTAAAGGTCGTGCGCGGTATAAAACACCTTACTGACTCAGCCAAGCTACCGTCACACACTCCCATGGCACAGTACATAGTTACAGATCACCTTTGCACTTGCTTTTCGGATCCTGGGTATATCATACAGTCTAGTTGTGTATACGTAAACGCAAGCTAAAAGTTTTCCGACCCACGATCATCAACGAATGCGTGTGTTTCGCGAATGCCGTATTTAGTTTGAGGTGACAACATAGCGGATGAAATTTCATAGTCAATTACGCTTTACTGTAGAACGACTACAATCGGTACATACGCTACATAGATTTGATTTGCGAAGGACATGATTCTTTTCATACTAATGTTACATAATGAGATATATTGACAATGAAGTCAATGCATGTATAAACATAATTATAATGGCGATCTGGCTGAAGTAATACCACTGGTAATGAAATAGCAGCATTAGGAATTCACGAGACGAATTGGTAATGATATTTGTCAATACTGTTATAGAGATCACAATATAGATTATATATTTTCTTACGTCTATGGTAATTAAAACTAGTATGTTATTAATTTCATATGCAGGCTTCACCTTCCAAACTATTATATGACACGATTTTCACGATGCATTTCGCGGTTCAAAACTTGCGTTTTGTGTTATAAGGTGATTCAATCTTTAAGTTTGATTAAATTTCTTGCAGTGAGGTTAATTCTTTATTTGCATCGCATTTATACTTGTAGAGATTCCCTAAAATTTCATAAAAATCGCCAGGTCTCCAGTAAGACGCCCTACCGAGTCGCACGAATCAGCTTAAAGCTGCAGCAGTCGTGTTTGCTGAAGACTTGTTACGATTTAGCAGCACTGGAAAAGTATCAGTCGCACTTTGTTTACTCTTCAAATGCTGAAAATTCTGTAGCAACGATTTGTCGACGATTTTCCAGAATTGTAAGAGTAAATAAACATTGAACACGACATCGTCAACATTTGGCAAATAACGCGACACGTGTATACTCGTCATAATCATTCGAACATAAGAAGATAAAGCGTCAGAAAGTTTCTAGTATACAGTTAAACTTTTAATGATCTTTGCCCAATTTTATAATAATTTGAAAAACACTGTGCAGCAATAATTCTAATTCTAATCTAATTTGGAAAATTTGACAATTTTATAGTTGATCCAATCTGTCTAAGCATAACAATCGTGTGATATTTATGTACAGTGGGCATTATAATGCGTATTGCGTCCTGCGCTTGGACCGTGGGTAACTCTGAACTTGCTAATTCAAAATGCGAGTAAATCGTAGAAAGCATGAGACATGAATTGGAAACAATAATTCTGGCGATTCTTTACGACTGCCGTTTATCATTCTGCGTCTATTTATTATGATACGGTTCGGCACTGATTATTTGCTCTCGCCTTGGTGCGCTTGGAAGACAAAACCGGCCATCTGCGTGTGTTCTCCTTACTGACACTTGCCTGCCAAGAATATTAATATGTATTGTCGTTGAGGGCCGATTTTGGAAACGCGCTACGTGGATATTCTCCATAGAAAGTAGGATATTTCACACGCGAAAGGTCGATCTGTTGAAATCTGTGTATTAGTCGCTGTGCGTCCAATTAGGAGCACTTGGTTGCGCACGGTAGCGCTGTATAGTCTCGTCATCTGTCAATGATGACATTATTTTTATAGGAAGCAAAACTTACGAAGTATTATGATAATATTGAATATTCCAATTGAAATGAAGCCGACTTGGAAAGAACATTTTATATCAACAATCGTATCACCGAATATGTTACGATTATTGATAAACAATGTGCTTTCCAATTCTCGACTAGTTGCTGACGATTACCCCTGACCAGTTTCAGTCAAAAATGTTCGGTTTGATTTCAATATGAATATAGTATTCAGGTGTATATTGATGTTCGTAGATTTAAAAATAACTGGAACGAACTATAATATTGGCTTCTATAGAATGATTTGATCCGTAGTTTCCTAATCTCCGAGAAGAGTTTCATTATTTCGGTCAATATTCATTAATTGTATCATATATTCATATCAAAATAAACTTGAATATTTTAGGCTGACAATCGTCAGGGGTGATCGTCAGCAACTAGTAGAAGATGGAACAGAGCATTGTATATCAACAATATTCTTAATTTATATTCGAACGTAGAGTCATACAGAGCTACCTTGACAATACCTACGCTGTTTTTCCATAAACATAATTTCAGTTGATCTCATGACCTTGTATCGTATATACGTAGAATCACTGACTGAATTAACATTTGTGTACATACGAGCGCCCTACATATGTACCCATGCGCATTGATATTAACATATTTACATCAGCTAACTTTACATCGCATTTTCTCTTCTTAATTTAAATGAAATACCTCATCAGCTATGTAACAGACATAGGTCTCGTTCAGACGATTATGTGGATACAATATGATATTTGAATTTGTCATATTATCAGGTAGAGAAATCTAACATTAGGATCGTCCGTATATAGTATAAAATAGCATTGACCATATTTAAATGATATGGTGCAATGACCATTCGCAGTTGCACGCACCATTTCTAATTATACACACATACAAGTTGACCTGGATTAGCGATTGTTGCATCAGGTATACTTGAAATCAATCTGGTGTGATCCATAGAGCAGACTCGGAAAACTAGTAGCATAACTAGACCCAGTATAGTGAAATGCCGGTAAACCTATTCTAATCTAATTTGTGAATTTTTCTTTGCTCTCATTCTAATCTAATTTATGGTTTTCCTGAAGGTGGTACAGGAGAACAGAATAGTGCGAAACGGCCAATCTTGCCGCACAGACATCTGCCACATGCTCATGAGAACGAATTCTCATATGATATGAACCGAACTTGATTGAAATTCCAAGCTTTCGCGAATACAGTAATCTTAAATCGAATCTAGTTCGGATAAAACGTGTAGATATAAATATAGTTCTAGCGTAATTTGGTAAAATGTATAGCTATCCTTATAATGCTAATCTACGTCATAGAAAATCTGAAATTATTCTGGTGGCCAAGTCTTGTGTAGAACGAATCGTAATTGAGAATGGACCAGTGTAATCGAGATAGTGTAACAAAAATGGGTTGGGAATCATTGATTTTATTCGGTGCGATGCGGCTGCATTTGCCAGATGCCATGTGATTTCGTAGAAATTAGTTGTAGAATTTAGACGAACATGACGCTTCTAATACTGCTAGTTATGAGCTTTCAAGATTGCAATAATATCAGTAATAATAACAGAGATCTTTACTCCAATAAACATTTTACTGTGCAAATAACAATAGAAATCGATCGTGGATGCGTGATTCATGCTTATCGTGGTAAATTAGTAATAAAAGTAAATTATTGTGATAAATGATTAGACGCTATCATTTTTAGAACTACTAGCCCAAAAGAAAGATTCCAGTACAAGTCTCGTGCGTACAGAGAATGGAATGAAGCAAGCGATAAAGTTACATAGCCATCATAATATACCAACTGCGCGACGGATTATGGAGTAATCATAGAGTGAGAAGAGGACTGTTATCAAGATAGTATCTATATTCAAGAAAAGATTGAATTTCTGTATGAAAAATGGCTCCTTTTCGGAAATTGTAAACATAGCCGTTATCAAGTTACTGGACTTGGCTCGAACCCGTCTCGTGAGGTGCTAGAAAACTGCTTAAGCGATACTTTATACCTGGAAATGAGCTAGGGTGGTTTTCAACAAATTCTTTTCACGCGCCTTATTGGAATGCATATTTGGTATATCCTTGCAATTTAGGATCAAAGGATAATTGCATCGCACGAGGATCACAGGATTCTTAACTTTTCTTCGAATATGGTGAGATATCGTACCAATTGACACTGGTCGACGCTGACTGCCTTTCAAAAGAGTGTACGCCTTTTAAAATATACCCCTTATATACGGGAAAATGTAATGCGAAATGTCCCAATAAAACTAATTGAAAGTGAAAATGCGAACCAATGCGGTAAATATGAAGTAAAAGACAGAAACGTCGGCTATACTCGAGCCTTGGTTATTGTTCTAATATCTGTTTATGATGGTATCAAATGTTGCATATCTTTACTTGAGCAGAGCAGGGATCTACATACAAAGAAGTCCATAATGGTTAAAGTTGAACAGAACAGCTTGGCTCGTGAACATGGCCATGGCCAGTCGATTAATACTCGGGCTGGGTAAGATCAAGTACCTGAGTTAATCGATTCGAATCGATTATTAGCCTTAAATTGTTAGACTCAATATTACGTCACAACAGCATGCATGAGGTACAAATTTCAAATATATGTACGTTTTATGGGGCCACAAAAAATATCATGTCAGTTTTACATCACGTTTTATATTTTTTCGGCAATACCTATATTTCATTGCACTTTGCGATAATGCAGTTGGTTTCGCTATTGCTTCCGCTATTATTTCCTCTCTTATCCGTATAGCTTCCATATTGGATACAACCGAAATACGAGCCCCCGTAGTGGAAATTAGCATGGGAACTATAATTCACGTTGATAAATCAACTATTAATGGTAAAGAGCGTATCATGATGTCTCACTACTCGACTGGAATCATTAGAATTCACAATCGTTTGAGATTCGGGTACGCTAACCATGGTATATCAATAAGACAGACCGTCGACAGGAAAATCGATTTCAATTCGCGTGAATCGCGACTCGCGTGCTACTAGCGTCTCTGCGTCGATGATATTGGCGTTCCAGTTCAGTTCAAATTGCGTAAATATTGATGTTGTCCGTGCGAACTATTCTATAATTGGTCGTGAGACCTATATGGCATAATGATATCTTCCAAGGCTACTGAGACTGTAATGTTTCTCTTTGTGGTTCGATCGTCTGTGCAATGCATCTGAGAGCGACTGTGAACTTGATTTGGAATTATGCTGCAATTTTGATGGATTTAACAGAGATTTACTGGGTGAATATATCACAATAGCATTATTATTTATTTTGGTTCAACCCTATGCCGTCGCTAGATAGTGTATTACAGGCAGAATATCATTCTATTGGCGTACATTGGACATCGTTTGTATCTAAAATATCTTGCAAATAAAAGAGTATGTATCCTAAAGTGAAATCTACTCAATATCGCAGAATTTTGCTCTAAACAACGCATTCTTCCCACCGCGTACATACTTTTCGAGATATTCGCAGTGATATCTGAATAGTGGATCCACAACTTCAAAGAGCTTCATCGATCACTTGACACAAGTTTCGACTGAATCAGCGTCAAGTATCAATAATTCAATATACATTACATCGTTTGTAAATCAATCTGTCCAAAACCCACTAAACTCGAAGCTTCACTGCATATAGTTAATTAAGACATCGCGATATAAAAATCGAGTTACATTTCACTATCATTATTTTAATTTGCGTTTTACCAGACCACATAGATAAGGCTTATGGTTGAACATGACCTGAAAATCACTGAGAATACACCGTCAAAGAACATGGGAGCAAGACAACCATATAAATTGACGTTTTCCGACAGAGTTCCACAATTCGGGTCTGAAGTCACGTCCGACAAGACCGCACCGCGACAGCATCGACTGGCGACCTCAAACCACGTAATTATCTAATCACTTTTAGTAAATATAGAATTGAATAATCTATTCATATTGACATAAATGTTATTTCAATTCTCTACTAGTTGATGACGATGACCCCCAATGGATGTCAGCCGAAATTACTCGTGTGTCTTTCAATATGAAAATATTATTCAATTGTATAACGAAGTTCTGTGCGCCCTAAAATATTTTCCCGGATATTTATGCTATATGTCTGACCGGGCGATCAATTTCGAAAGATTTCGAAATTTCACGACTTTGTGTTCAGCATATATGCCGTCATTTTATTCCACACCCCATTCTAAAAGTAGTCTCGTCCTATTTTTTCTTTTTTCGCGGAATCGATCAAGCGCTGGATATACAACGCAATGAATTCTGATCTTCCCTTCAACGCAATGTTAATTGCTATATAGTTGGTTTTCCGAGTCTAATTATTTGATAAGGAGTTAATGCAGGGATCAAGCATCGTGGATGTTGTAAGATCATCTAAGTACACTTTGTTTCATTGTTTGCGCAAAAAAGACAGAGCGCGCTAAGTTATCTTACACGCGAGCATTACATCAGGACAGTGTCCTTGATAAGTCTCAAAATGCCGGCCATAATAAGAGCAATGGAAGCGTCAGGGATGTAACGACAAGCCATCATTAGTCTGGCTTCGTGGTGAACTCTGCGCCCGCAGTACAGCAAACGATGCAGCTAATTCCATCGCTGATAAACAGGATCAAACCAAAACAAACAACTTATTCAACAACACTCGAGACAAAGCTTCCTCGCAGATTTGACAGGGGGAACAAATCGTTCCGCCCTCAAGATCCAATCAATCTCACGATCTCATTACGTTCGCCTCGCCACTCGACTGAAGTTGAACGGCCAGCATACGGTACCAGGTACAGAAAAATGCGATTTCATCGCTCAAAATTCATGTGATTCGATATCAACATACTCGCAAATGACCACCTCACACATTGATTACCTTCAAATAGATTTGGTAGTGGTTTTGTGGCTATTTCGTCCTCGAAACGGATGAGCAATACGTAACGTAATAAGAAATTGAATCGCATAACGTATTCATATTGAAATAAAGTTTTCCATTCTCTACTAGTGCCTCAGACCCCTGACGAGTGTCAGCCGAAAATATTCGGATTAATTTCAATATGCATATATTATTCCATTGCATATTGAAACTCTGTCATCAAACAGTCTCTTCAATTTGAAACGAGATGAATGCAAAAAATACCAATGCTCGTATTATATTACAAAGATCTTAATATTGTGATCGAGTTCTAATCAACTTTTCACGGTATTTTAATGGATTCTATTTCAGAAATGAGTACGGAGAGCTGGGGTGTCTCTAGTTGTTAGATTAAAATTACAGTTATAGCTACGCCTTTTTTCAAATTAAATTAGAATTTCAATCACGCAAACACTTTGAAATTGAATTAAATTCGAACGAAGGAAGGAATACACCAAGAATGAAGCTCAGTTTACATCAAAGCATAGCTCATCCTCATAAGCATGAGAATGTGGTATGTCTCTACACTGGGTTTCGGTACGTTTCCGCACTATATACAGTTCTCCGGTAGCAATTTCAGGAAAACCAGTAATTAGAATAGAATAGCAATTAGAGAATGGAAAGATTCCACAAATTACTTAAGAATTACAATTCGAGCATATTAGAAGTATCTCACAAATCATAAAAATTTATATTTAATTGGTCTAATTATACAATTATGATTAACTAGTTGCCCATGCCTGCTCAGTTGCGATTTCCAGACTGTGACAATGGAACGAACGACTTCCTCTCCATCTATCGCTCTTAAAATATCAACATCGCACATGCTACTTAAAAACAATTAACGATACCAATCACGGGTTTTGGAAAAAAATCTTATCCCTATTATCATTCACTTTGGTCGCTTTGCAACTTTACTGCTCCAACAAGCAATCACCATTTTTGTACAATATCAAAACTTGCAGCGATAATGTGCCCTACACCGGAATATTCTACCACCGAAAAGCAGTCTTTCATTATAATTTTCTTCCATTAATATTTCACACTGTCCAACAGAATCTTTGACTAATCAGCCGTTTCTACACGGCAACGAACCATGTATTCTACCTCAGATTGCAAATGCGATGCATATATACCTTCTGACTATCAGCTAGAAATCCACGTCAAGCGATTATATGAAGATATATACTAATAGATGGACGAACAATTTTTGATAATATGACGGCGTCAAAAAACATCGAAAACCAATCGACTGTCTAATACGGGTAAGGACATAACAAATCCCGTCAGTAAATTTAATCTAATCTAGAAAAGCTGAAAATTTTCTAGTACTCCAAGTATGCTCAGAAGATCCCTGTCTAGCTATCCCTATCAGCGCTGTTTCATGTCATATTATGTTTGAAGATCGAACCGATGTCGTTATGTTCCTCCGCGACTACCTTTTACCCACCGCTGGTTCTCTCGCATTGGGGTTAGGAGCAATTACACGGGCATTATGACATCTGATACTGTCAACTACACTCGGCAAACACCAGAATATTCCCTCAATTCTACAAGTTGTGTCATGAATTCAAGTTTGACAACACTATTGCCCAGATATACATGATATTTAACACGCAAATGCGACTCCAAAGAGGGTAAATTCCTACGGTAACAAACTTGTTCCAAAATCCGTACATAAACAAAATTAAACAGATATTCAGGTTTTGTGTACATCTCAAAGTAAGACTTGGGTATAGTTGTGACGATGGTGTTTCGAAAGCTCAAGCATTATATACGAAGTAATTGATCTTCACCGTATTACCAAGATAATGTTGGTGAATTATTTCTAGCACGTAACCAGCATTTGATTGATGAAATGAGCCCATTATGACTTGGCGCAGAAGGTGAAGAGGTTAAATAAGGTTCAGGGATGGGGCTCATTATTTCGTCGGGAATTCTTCGTTAATCAGGACATTGATGAAATGAATAAAGTTAAGAATCTAAAATTCATGATTTCGAATAACAGGATTGGAAATGGAGTAGTAGGCTATATTCATACTGAAATGAATCCGAATATTTTCGACTGACACTCGCCAGGAGTATTCGTCAGCAACTTGTAGAGAATTGGAAAGAACATTGTATATCAACATGTATATGTTAGGGTTGTCCATAATTTGGAAAATCTCAAAATTTATGCGTATCCATGTCTCATTTTTTAGATTATAGATAAAAAAAACGTCAATGAACCTGCAATAAGCTCACAGGAAAGTCGTTAACATTTGTCTAAATGCGTTTGAAAGTAGCTGCCGTTGAGTGGGCGTGTCAGCGACCATAGAACGGCAGGCAGACTAGTAATCACAAAATCCCGGCGCTTGATTGGCTAATCTGATATGCTTCAATGATCACGACGGTGGCGGCATGCTGATCAGCAGGTCAAGGAGTCGGCTAACGGCGGTGATTCCGTAAGCGCATTGTAGGTTGGTCCGCAGATAATGATTTAAGATTAATTCAGAACATGTTGAGTGACGAAATACATGTTGAAAAAAGAATAGCTGCTTCACAAAAACTTTAAATACATGACTTGATGGCTTATTGTGAAGGCAACCGTTGTAGCCTGTATGCCTTGTTTTCATCGAGGGAAAGTACAAAAACACGAGAAGAAATATTGCAAAGGCGCTTATGCAAGTGGCGAACGAACTTCTAGTTTCAGAGGGGATGTATCATGATTGAATACAAATATAAAACTTGACATTGACGCTACTGTGTCTGATCTTATCTTATCGTGGTAGCCTATATAATTGAACTCTTAAAAGCTGTACGGGCTGGATGAATCTGCTATTTATGCTTGGCACTTGTCACATTCTTGCAGCATAATGAATCATACCCGCGAGTGCTGTCAAAGTCCTCAATGATGCCCCGGAAAAGGGTCTAAAGGCAAGCATAGACTATGCTGGTAGGACCAGCAAAAAGACTGTTCGCTTGCATTGTTTGGCATGTCCATAATGAATCTTAGATCATTACCGGCTACATCACGACTAATGCTTGAATCAAACCAGATATAGACATAAAAAAGAATGTATTGAAGCGGTGCGGTAGTTACATTTCTTCAGAGTCCCAATGTAAGCTACCTCGCCAGCCCACATATCTTCTGAGCATACAGGATTGTGTCCAGAATCCATCTCACATGGTGTGATGCACCAGTTTGGCGATAACTAATATAGGCTACATTACCTGCACTGCACCCAGAAAAGCAGGACCACTTGGCGTAATCTCATCATATCAGATAGGTATTTCTGGGATCTATAAGTTCAGAAGCATTCGATGTTTCACCTCAGCTGTCATGCCTGCAAGAGGGTATTGTTGTTCTGAACCTATCGTTATCTAGTTTTAACACTAAAAATTCAATGACCAAGTGTCTCATTTTATTATTTAATCACCAACGTACAATGCACTTACAGAATCATCATTGCCGTTAGCGTAATTCTTGAACTACTAGAAGCACGTAATCAGCAAGCCGCCGTGGTCGTGATCATTCAAGCATAGCTGATTAACCATTCAAGAGACGTGATTTCGTGATTACTAGTCTTCTCGCCGTTCTATGGTCGCTAACACGCCCACTCTATGGCAGCTACTTTCAAACGCATTTAGACAAATGTTAACGACTTTCCTGTAAGGTTATTGCAGGTTCATTGACGTTTTTTATCAATAATCTACAGAATGAGACATATGGATACTAGGGTTGTCCATAATTTGGAAAATCTCAAAATTTATGCGTATCCATGTCTCATTCTATAGATTATAGTTAAAAAAACGTCAATGAACCTGCAATAAGCTCACAGGAAAGTTGTTAACATTTGTCTAAATGCGTTTGAAAGAAGCTGCCGTAGATTGGGCGTGTCAGCGACCATAGAACGGCAAGCAGACTAGTAATCACGAAATCACGGCGTTTGATTGGCTAATCTGCTATGCTTCAATGATCACAACGTTGGCGGCTTGTTGATTAGCTGGTCAAGGAGTCGGCTGACGGCGGTGATTCTGTAAGTGCATTGTAGGTTGGTCCGCAACTAGTGATTTAGGATATATTCGGAACATGTTGAGTTACGAAATACGTGATGAACTACAAGAACAGCTGCTTCACAATATCTTTAAATACATGGCTGGATGGCTTAGTGTGAAGGTAATCGTTGTAGCCTGTATGCCTTGATTTCTTTGATGGAAAGCGCTAAAACACGCGGAAAAATACTAGAAAGGCGCTTATGCAAGTGGCAAACGAATTTCTAGTTTCAGAGGGGATGTACAATCATTGAATACAAATATAAAGCTTGACATTGACATTACTTTGTCTGATCTTATTGTTCTGTTGTCGTGGTACATAATTGAAGTTTTGAATGCTGTAAGTGCTGAATGAATCAGTCATTTATGCTTGGCACCTGTCAGATACTTGCAGCATAATGAATCATACCCGCAAGTGCTGTCAAAGTCCTCAATGATGCCGGGCAAAGAGGTCTAAAGATATGCACAGACTGTGCTGGTAGCACCAGCAAAAAGACAGTTTGCTTGCATTGCTTAGCATGTCCTTGATGAATGTTAGATCATTACCGGCTGCATAACGACTAATGCTTGAATCAACCCAGACATGGACAAAAAAGGGATGGATTGAAGCGGTGTGGTAGTTACACTCTTCTTCAGAAATCCAATGTAAACTACCTGGTAGGCCCACATATCTTCTGAGCATACAGGATTGTGTCCAGCATCCATCTTACATGTTATGCTGCACCATTTTGGTGATGTCTAATATGTCTTACCTGCACCCAGAAAAGCAGGACCACTTGGCGTAATATCAAGCATATCATATATGTATTTCTTGGATCTATACTTAGTTCTATAAGTTCACTATCATTCGCTGTTTCACCTCTGTCATGCCTGTAACATAGGCTTACCACATTTTGGAAATGTAAAAAGAGGACACTTATTCAGAAATTTCAGACATGCAAAACTGGAGAAGAATTCTCAAAAACCGGTAAAGAGCTCAAAATAACGTTTTTCTCTACACATTGCCAGGTGTTTGACTAAAAAAAAAAAAAAGTCAAAAGGTCTTAAATCACCACTTTTCCCTCCGTAATACCCGCCGGAGCTTCACTTCTGCGCTAATTTACGGCATATCACTCGCGATTTCCTCTAAATCTGACCTAAATTTTCAAAAAAGAGGACATAATGTCAAAAAAGAGGACAAAAGGGCGTCCTCCGAGGACACTTTCAAAAAAGTCAAAAAAGAGGACAAATCCTCTTAAAAGAGGACGTATGGTAAGCCAACTGTAACAGGCTATTGTTGCTCTAAACCTATCGTTACCTAGTTTCAACACTAAAACATTCAATGACCAGATGTCTCATTTTATTTTTAAATCACCAATGTACAATGCGCTTACATAACCATTGCCGTTAGCGATCTCCTTAGAAGCACATAATCAGCAAGCCACTGTGGTCGTGATCATTCAAGCATAGCTGAATAACCAATCAAGAGACGTGATTTCGTGATTACCAGTCTTCTCGCCGTTCTATGGTCGCTAACACGCCCACTCTACGGCAGCTACTTTCAAACGCATTTAGACAAATGTTAACGACTTCACTATGAGCTTATTGCAGGTTCATTGACGTTTTTTATCAATAATCTACAGAATGAGACATGGATACGCAATTACGCATCTTTTTTGAGATTTTCCGAATTATGGACAACCCTAATGGATACGCACTATTTTGAGATTTTACAAAATTTTGGACAACCCTAGTGTGTATGTTAATATACAATGCTCTTTCCAATTCTCTACTATAGTTGCTGGCGATTAGGCTACCCCTGACGAGTGTCAGTCGAAAACGTTCGAGTTCATATAAATATCAATATACTATTCAATTGTATATAGAGGTTCTGTTCCTCCAATAACCTCCTGAAATTAGACAATCCGGGCTAAAGATACTCTTTTCACCAAGTATCTTGCGAGCACGAGAGCCGATAAATTAAACTGTAAAGTGTACACTTCTCGTGGGGTACATCTCAGGGCGTCGATATTATCAATTGATTCATAGCAACAAAACGACTCGCTTAATCTGCACGAAAGTCTTAAGATAATTAAACAAAAATAGTACTTCGATACAAAAGTTATAATATACCACAAAAGTTCGACTACGACCGAAACCAAGTAATATTGAATGCAGTTTGTGACATCATGGGAATACTAGGATTTTATGGGACATGACACGCGTTTAGTGTTCAACATGACAAGTATCTTTATCATGATTTTGACGCAAAATTTTATATATTTTGACTTTCTTATCTCGTTCTGTAGGTTTAGCTCGGAAAATGCAATAAAACTGCGGTTGGTTACCGGTATATTCAGCCTCCAATCATATTCGTATCCTACTATTACGCTATTGCCCGACACCTACCCTCACGCAACCCTTAACCCTAACCTCAACTTAACCTAACCCATAACTTAACTCTGCGTTACATAACCCGAATACATTGTTACATATATAACAAGAGCCGCATGTCCAATTCATGCTCATTTATAAGTGAAACATTCATTTATTGATGCATAGCTTTTATTTTAGCAATAGCATTTGCATTTCTAATGCTAAATTCACCAAGTGCCAAATCGGCGTTCAATGTATCTTTACATATCTATGACGTCGTTCAGAGTCGGTGATGCTTGTATGAGTACGTCGATTTCTATCAAGACTATCAATAGCGATGATTACGGCATCGCCTCTCTCTCTGAGCGACATCATATCCCTTATGTATCTTGTCCCACGGATTTGGTCGCCTCACAAGTACGCTAATACGGCACGTTTCTCCTACGATGCATATTTCTCAGCCTAAATCACAGATCATCGTTGCGTTGATACAATGTAACCAAATACAAACTAGACTTACCAAAAGGGCTTGGCAAAACGGAGTATAAAAGTCAACCGATCCTGAATCGAGTTCAAGTCAATTATTCGAGTTCCAATGATTGTGACGTTGCAACAGTATGAATGATGTGCAAATATATAACCTATATGCGACCATACCTGTTTCAATGTATTGTATTGTATAAATGCACATTGCACAACTGTTTGGCAAGATACTTCGACGGTGTAATACTTACAAACGGAAGTGCCAGTAAGGTATAATTGGACGGATGAGGCGTAGAAATTATGTAATGTTTGTATGCTGCGTATAATCACGATTTTTCACCCGGCTTCTCCAGACTGCACTACTGCGGAATTCCTTTATGAATAGCGAACAGTCTGGCGGGTGAATCAATATAATCCTTTACGATGCTCACGATGATTTGATAATACCTGTATGGGGATAAATCATACAAAAGTCGAACCGTACCGTCGGGAGATTAATGACCTTCGGATCACGCTACAGAAAATTGTGCCTTAACTGTAACATTACTAGGGCTGAGCATAGTGATTCGAATCGAGTATGCTACCAGTTCAGGACAGTTTATTTGGAATTTTTATCATTTCAAAACACCAAAAGACTGCGATACATTGAAAAGATTTCGGACACATATTTGATGCAAACTGCAGGATATGGCAAGAAAAATAAACATTACATTTACTATCAGCTATAGGTCCAAAGTCCCATTCAGCTTAAGTGTAACTTGACATTCATATACGCTAGGGTTACCATGTTTCTGCGACCCAAATTCCGGACACTCTTCAGCGCCCACTAGTGGATTTCAAAATGAGTTATGACGTCACACTAGCAAAGCTTTGTTCATAGACCAGAGGGGGTCACGACCCGGTTCAGGAGTAAGTGACTGTGTGTTGTGCACCCGGGACCGAAAGCACATGTTTTCAGCCCCTTTCCAGCCACACTATGGGGTAATCGATGCAACTTAATTATGGGCGGGGGGTGCTTTCTATATGCATCTGGTCGTTAAATTTTTTGAATGAATTCTGTCAATAATATTGGCTGTTCCATATATTACTATATAGATACTACTCTCCGCCCACATGATCAGAGTTAGCGGTAGAGCTGGTGGAGGATGATGAGTTCGAAAATACAGAAAGCCTAAATGTACATCGTAAAGTCATGTTCATGTCCTGCCGATAAGATTAATTATCAGCCTTATGCCGGTGCGCACCACGGAACTTTATCAACACCCCAGATCCAGTTGTTTCTAACCTTTTATGGTCGCGACTCCATCTCCAATTTGAAAATGTTCCGTGGCTCAGATCAAAATTTGACGGGCTGATTACTAAAAGAAGTCAGCACCTTTGCCCAGACTTACTCACGGCTATTTCGGAAACTGATTACGTTCCACATATTCGCAAACCCCAGAATAAAGGCAAACGACCCACACGTTTGGAACCACTATCTTTGACTAAAGCATTTAAACGACCTTAACGATACCTAGGAATATACCGTTCTCGTATAATTGCGATTACAATTAGGCTTTTTCCAGTAAATGAGGGTTGTTTTTATTTATATTTTATTGCAGTTTTTGCGAGGCTGGTAGTGTCCACATTAAAATCAATAAATGTGATAGTAAATCGCGCGCAGCGCGAAGAAAAATATCATGCATAAGCATAAATAGTCCCCAAAATAAGGTTTTTATGTTGATTTACGAAAAAATTATGAGCCTACGTCAAGTCTTCAAAGTTCCGGATATTTGGCATATTTTAGAAATTCCTCCAGGACGCTAGATTGAACAGTGAAATTCCGGACATGTCCGGGAAATTCCGGATGTATGGCAACCCTAATATACGCTCGGTAATTTGGATCAAGATGAAGATCATTGGGATAACAGCTCTCATGATGAAGATTTTGAAATCGAAGATGATTCTGAACGTAGAGTAGTCCATCAACACAAGTTAAATGATCGTACATTGGCTTTCGGACTTGAAATCGAAATATTCGGAACTTTTCGCATCCTTGCGATTTGAGAAAAAAATACTTTGCAAGACAAAGAAGATATCTGACTTTCGATCATGAGAAACGACGTTTTCATCGTAGGGCTACTTTGGGTAGCTTTGCGTATTGCCGTGATACTGGCATTGGTATGATACTGTTACCATGGGTTGCTGGAGGAGTCAGGAATCCCGATTTACAACTCGAGTTAATGGCAAATGTCCATTGGTGGCTCAAACAGGATCCTAAATTGTGGCATTCTCCAAAGTTGCAACGTCTTAGCGGCAGTAACAATTACACACTCAGTTAGTCTTCGTGAATAATCCAGAAACACTGAATTGTTGCAATATCACAAGCACGATTGGATCATGTGCCAGATTTGAAATATTGTGTTTTCTTAGTGGTCAGACAATGAGGATACACATTTTACATGTAACCCTGATGCACATGTGCCACTGGCACATGTTTACGTCAGACAGCAGACCTTCAAAAAAGCTAAAATATCTAAATAATTCACCGAAAACCTTGGCATAGTCAGCGATGGACAAGGAGAAAGTGTTCCCCATTATCTGAAGATGATAGGGGTAAGATACCAGAGTAGATTGGAGCTTACAGTAGTTAGTTGACTATTGCTCGAGTATCAAACGGGACAACTCACTGAATTATGAGTTATTAGCATGAATTTGAACCCTGCGACCCGCCCTTTATTTGTCCTGGAAAAGCAACCAAATGAAGCAGTGCAAATGTTTATTTGAAGTCTATTGATTTACTTTCCATTGCTTGTGGTTTTTGAAACGTTTTATACAATAAACACAAACTATTAAAAGTAGTGCTTTGATGTGGGTTATGAGACAATGTGGTGAGTGTCTATAACCCAAAAACTTGACGTGCTACAGAAAAACGGAAGTCAACTTTGAATTCAGCGCCCAAAAGTTAGTCACAATCAATTGTCTGATTAAAGTCAACAAAAATTGTGTTGACCAATGCTATACAACAACAGTCAACTCGAATTTTAAAATAAATCATGTCGTACTTTAGACTGGACACTATGTTATCTGTTTGTATACCTGTCAGTATTAAGCCTCGCATTGCTTGCTGTCAACCAATGCGCTGTACTCGGGTATGTAATTTGACGCTGCAACTCTGAGAAAGTGTATTCCATGCGCATTAGGGAGGCGTGTTCTGTGTTTGTTTTTGATGAAGTTCATGTCCGAAAAGGCTGATTCACAAGGATAAGTTGAACCAAACACGCGTGCAACCTTCATAGCTGCGGCGCATACACTGTACTTTTCCGTGTCAACATGGCACCAAAAGTGTGCTGCAGCCTAGTGGCAGTGGAGTTCATTTTGCAGCGTTCCAATTTCAATCTTCAACTGTTCAGCATTCAGACATGACAGATTCCGTTATACCGGACAGCAGCAACGATTACAGAAAGTTAGAAACATGGTACTAGACAGCGTTGAGTGTAAGAGAAACAAGCTGTGTCAATAGCTGCAATACGTAATCGACGTACCTATATTGAAAATCTGCTGGTACTTCACGGAGCACGGCAATCTGCTACCAAATAGTAATGTTGTTTACTACTTAAGCGTTGTCCTAGACGTCGAGCTACCATACCGGAGCACCCGGCCATTTCACGAAGACCGTGGATGGCATTCCGTCATGTCGCCTGTATATAGGCAGTGCACCGAATCCTACGTCTTCGCTATGTTGTGATTCTATCACGTGCTGGTATATTATAGGGTTAACATACGTCCTTCTTTAGGAGAGGATTTGTCCTCCTTTTTCAGGTGTTTGAAAATGTCCTCCGAGGATGCCTAAATGTCCTCCTCTCTGGGAATTCGTCCTCCTTCACAGCTTTTAGAGCTAAGAAATGAGCATAAATGACGCTATATAGGACATTCGTGTTCCAAACGAAAGTACCGACCTTTTTTTTTGTTAACCAACCACAAAGTCGGGAAAAAAGTTACCATTTTTCCGAATTTTACCCCACATACTAAATCTGAAAATTTTGAAAAAGTGTCCTTCTTTTCCCGATTCCAAAATATGATGACCCTAGTATATTACTAATTGTAATTGAGGATATTTGATATCATCATTTCGAGTGTTTGTATACATGTATTGTCATTAGTAAGTTACATGTTAGCGTGATCATAAACAAGAATAGCTAAATCAATCAATCTATATATTTAAAATCTCACCGGTAATAATCTGACGAATACTGGTAAATGCTGCTATTCGATCTATTTCTAGAGCAGGCGCGCGGGCTACTGGTGGCCCGCGGGCACCGCGTTGGTGACCCATGCTTTAGTGCAGGGGTCACCAGCACGCGGCCCGCGAGGTCATAATTTGTGGCCCGCGACTTGGTTTGAGATTTCGGAAGAAAGCTAAGAAAACCATTTTGAACTGCTGAAATTGAGTACAATTTCAACATATGGTTGTTGCTGTCTCAAATAAGCTATTCTCCTGTGCCCAACATCACTATTCGCCACTAGGTGAAACGGCTGCGGCGATGGCAACAGCATTCCATCGAGCGAGAATCTGCTGATATGGATGGGCAAATTGCCTTGACGTGCAATGGCACAAACACTGTCGAGGCCGAGACGCTTAGAAAACTGCTTAGAGAAGTGGCTCCCAAACTGGGGGGCGTGCTCCCATGCGGGGGCGTGAAAGAATCTAAAGAGGCGCAGAGCTGCGCTCGACTGAAAATTTTCTCGCGCTTCCCGCGATTTCCTCTGATTAATAGTTACTACTCTGTGTATAGTCCAGAATTCAAAATATAGAGTTTTCTCATCAGCAGTCATAACCTTCCATGCCATCAAACTATCCGTTGTGATTGCTGACATTCTGGTTGCATTTTGTGATATGACGATAAGGGGGTGGACGCGAGATTTTTTAGTATCATAAAGGGGGCGCGTCAAAAAAAGTTTGAAAACCTCTGGCGTAGGGATTCCCCACAAGATTATCTTTACGTGGAGATGGTTTTTCAGCTAGTAACGTATCTCGCTAGCCCCGATATCGATTCCTTTCTCGCTGAAAAGCGTTTCCAGGTATCGTGCACAGCTCTGAGTTAAAATTAAAATGAAATTGATTATAATGATTTTGGTTGTATTTGTATTCATTTATTGAAATATTACTTCGATTAGAGTCACTATGCCCATCGCTTATGTTAGATTGCACAGTGTTGTACTGACGTAGAGTTTCAGAACGTGGTTGCCTATGTTACATCGAAATTGAATTCATGCGGTCCGTCGCCACTACGAAATTTGAAAAGTGGCCCGCGACCCGTTTCGAGCTGGCGACCCCTGCTTTAGTGTGACACGGCTGATCTCATCTGTACCTTTACGTACTAAGTTATCGCCTTACTACCGTAAGCATCGAATTTTGCGAGTTGACGAACTATATCGCTTCGAAGTATCAAAAGTTATTCACAAATATTTTTCCAATAGTCTGCCTCCTGTGTTTGATGTTTTTTCATACCTGCTAAAAATGTCAACTCCCATTACACGACATCCTCGTCAAAGGGAAATATCTACTTACCCCCTCCCAATAGCAACCTAACTAAGAGATCTATCGACTACTCGGGACCTGTCATCTGGAATGCATTACCACCATATATCCGTGAATTGCCTTATAATAGATTCAAAAAAGACCTACCTGATCACCTCCTGTCGTTATACTGACACTGTTGCCCTATCTCGCCCAAACATTGCTTCATTGATCATTTGCTACCATTGTTTAATTTTTCTTCTATTTTCCTTTTTTAACTAACATTTTTTTTACAGCCAGACTGTTCAGAGTCAAGTGTACGTGTTTGATGCTGGTGTGATCAGAACAGATGACCTTCACGGTCTTATCGATCATTCCTATCTAATACCGAATACTGTGCATGTATATTTTCTGTACCACCATCACTGCATGCCGTGTGTTATGTATTTTGGTTGGATGAAAATAAAGACTATCTCTCTCTCTCTCAGTGCATCGCCGGGCGTCTCGCATATCGCACGTGCATTGCTTTACGAAAATATAAGCGCTTTCAATAGCTTATGGTTTTGTTACTGAGAAAATCGAGACAATTTCATAAGCATTTAATGCGCGGGTCGGGCATTGGGCGTAACGTCACCAGTGTCATGTATGATTCCAAGGTTGGCCAAGATAGGCGTAATCGATATTTGCTTTGTAAATATCGTGAATCTATTTAGGTATTTATACGTTTCATTCTTCCGCCATGTCCACGCGCTCTTATACAAACGATTTATTCGGATTATGATTATCAAATAATACAAGTAATTGAATAATCCTCTATGTAAAACGGTATAATTGGTATGATGAATAAAACAATATTGCTCTATGTTACCGCTTGTGATGTGAAATATTGATTATGTAATTCCAACCGGCGCACTATTCATGATTTATTCCATAAAATTAAGGAAGCATACAGTTAATACCAGTGATTCCCAACCGCGGCCCTGCGGGCCGCATGCGGCCCTCAGCTAGCCTTCTTGCGGCCCCCACAAAAATATTGAGAAATCGATTTATGAAAAAAAATTATATTTGTAAAATACTCTTGCTTGGCTTGGAGTCAGGAGTTTTCAATTAGGATTGCAGTAACGTTGTGAGTAGACTGCTAAGATTACGTCACTGCTGTTTCAATGCAATGTGCCCTAACTTTCCAGTTGTACGGGCAGTACCTATAGATATAGGTATTGACAGGACCGTAACTGCCGCATCCCAAGCCCTCCAATTGGGGGGAGCGAGCTCGAAGAGGGCCCAAAATTATATAGTGAATTAGCATAAATTACAGAGTATTTTTTTGAAATTTTATGCAACTTTTTCAAAGATTTTTCGCGCTGCGCGCGATTTCACGTTTCCTAGTGCCTTAATTATTCGGTACTCTTCAACAAAGATAAAATACGCCAAGATTTATAGAAGTAGGCATATCGCCGTTGGCCATTACCGCACCACGACGCACGAGGACATATAAAGTTTTAAGTCATGTAACATGCGACTCCAAGAACGATCGGCAGCGAGAAAACCTTGGCCGAAAAGGACTGCCCTTACGCTGAACGAAAACTTCGTTATGTATATTCAAAATACATATAGGTATAATTGACCATAGGCGCCTAAATGACTGGCGCCGAATGTTCCTGTCTTGGCAATCTGAACGTCACGAGACAAATAGGCTACCATCCCGCAGCGAAAAATTATATGCCAGTGAAGAACTAACAATTTGAAATCGTGTGCATCTTTTAGTTTAGTATGTTTGGGCGATTCTATATTTCTTGATATAGCAGACTGGAGATCACGAAATAACAAATAACATTATGTAACGAAGTCGTACCAACGGGTTCGCCGTCCGAATATGTTTAATTATTATTTACGGGCCCTACAGTTTCCAAGACACCTCACTCAACTCTATCGGTAAATCCGATTACGTGAGCAGAGAGGACAAGTAATTGATAGCAATATATATGCAATTCCCGATCTTATTGACCTATATTTTATTTTGAATTATCGAAAATTTTCGCGCTACACGCTGGCTCACTAAACGGTGATCCTGATTTCGTGGCAGAAGCGAACAACCGGACGGGGTGTCGGTTTATCACCCTATGGGAGCTCAAGACCTAAGTGTTTTGAGGGGCCTGACGAAGTGCTGTTTCGTTACTGCCAACGGGTATACGCCCGAAGATATTTAATTATTATGGAGTGGTCCTACCTTTTCAAACACTCACTCGGCTCAACCGCTCAATCTGATTACGTGAGGAGAGAGAGGATAAAAATCGATACCAATATATTTTCGATTCCCGATTACATTGACCGATTCAATCATGAATTATATAAATTTTTTGCGCTTCGCGCGATTAGTCGAGAGAAGCTGCCTAAAGCGGACATCCGATTTAGACGGTAAACAGCGGTAAACAGCCATCTATAGCCTGAGGGGGCCAAGAGCAACGTTTTTTTTGGGGGGGGTGGGGGGCTGACGAAGTGCTGTTACGACCCTGGGTATTGATAACTAATTTACGGATAGATGTGCAACAAGTGACTCACGATTGAATACGCCGAGATGCGTACTTCTCGGCCGGCAAAAACGGCATAATTCGTAGTCCTATAGCTCGCGACCCAAGCGTCCGAATACTTTGATATGACGGTGTTTATCGAAAGGAGGTGTCGCGCTGATTCCAAAAATACGAATTGAAATCTCGACAGGGCAATAAAACTACCCCGAAATAGCCAGCAAAGGTTGATTGTTCTGAACAACGGGAGCGCGGCAACACAATGGCCAATGGCGTCGAGCGAATGATCGAAACAATGCGAATTTTCATATTTTGGTGACTATTTTGGGTTCCTTTCATTGCCCTGGTATTCGTGCGGCCCCGACCGTACACTGAAATTCTAAATTTGGCCCTGCCACCGAAAAAGGTTGGGAACCACTGGTTAATACAGTCAGCAAGTCATACGTGGGAGCTGTTTACCATACCTTTTAGATATACGATACTTCGAACAGTATTCATCTGATAATGACTGCGAAGGCATTTGTAGCCTAGCCGTCATAAATACTGTCATAATACCAATTTAATGATGACAATAAATGTGCTGCTACCATCATGGTATTACATTTGAGCGTGCAACGCGTTAACATATGTTACTTGAGCATGTGACTTTATAACCCCCAAACTAACCTATTATGTCGCATGCTCATAAGTCCACGGACCCTATATATCATGGGGACCTAAAACTAATGTCTCAACCGTGACAAATATTTTACATCAGCCGTTTTCCTCAGAAAGCGACCGTATACGATATGCTGCAAAACTATTTTCACGAGGACCATTCAACTCCATCTATCTTGTGTGAAATCGAGATCACTGGTCATCATATTTACCCTTTGTAAAATTTCTGGCAAGCATTACTGTTGTACGTTAGAACTCGATCAAGCAGTCACGCAGAAAATAAATTTTATATAATTGGCAGTCGGGGAAACTGTGTCTTACGACCCGCGGTGGTTTTCGACCAACAAACGCTACCAACTGTAAGGAGAAATAACCAATAATGAGGCAGTGGGAGTAAGAGTATCTACAAAAGTCAGTTTCCTTTCATCAAACTGAATAAACTACATGTAAAGTTCCATATATTCGACAGATTCTCTACTCCTGCGGTTCACAACCGGGGGAATTCCTCCCTTAGGGAATTTTGAAATATTTAGGGGATGAATCCGGGTTTAGGGTTGTATCGGAAGATACACTGGATTCACAAGGTGTTCAGATTTTTACGGTAGAACTGCTAATTGTATAACTAGTTCTTTACAATTGTATGTTTGTTTTGTTTTATGCTTTAGCTAAGCTATCGGCAAAAGGTGTCCCGCGAGACGAAAAAGGTTAAAAACCACTGCTACTAGTCTACTCAGTCTACATATAGTCATTTCTAACATATTTCGAATACTAACGAAGATGAACAACGAATCAGTCAGGGTAGGTCCATAGTTTACTACAAAACGTTATTTGATTGCGTTTTTCAGGCCTCTATTCATCCTTTATTTTTCTGTGAAACTTCATCTCCGAGTAGCGCAGCCGTGTGAGGGTGGCACCGTCATACACCCAAATTCCCTGCCACCAAGTTTTGTTGAAGATTCCATTCAGACCGCTCCAGCCGCACGCGTGATACCACCAGCCTCCTTCGTGGTCAGAAGCGCAATTTCGCCCCCAAGGATCGTGATCGGCATCTTTCGTTGAGAATTGTTGACCGTTGTTAAATACCAGATAATTGAGGGTTGCATTCCCGGAATATCCGGAAAAGGTCAGTCTGTAATTGTCGGAACTTGATCCGATTTGAAAATTGCTGAAATAGATAACATTGAAGAAAGTCGATTGTGATATCAATAGAGTTTGAGATCAGATATCTGGAATACTATGATAATAGGAATGCGGCCCCGTATGTGCTCTTCAGTTTAGACTTGCCGACTTTGGGAACAAAATAATTTTAAGAGCTTCTTAGAGGTACAGAACGTCAATATACAATTTATTACAATATTCATATTGAAATGAACCCGAATATTCTCGGCTGACACTCGTCAGGTTGCTGACGATCACCCCTGACGAGTGTCAGCAGAAAATATTCCGGTTCGTGTCAATATGAATGTACCATTAAATTAGATAATTTTAGTTGACAAATTAGACCAATTATCAAATGGAAATGCCGGGATCTAATTCTGATCTAATTTGTGAAAATGTTTTTTTACTTCAAATATAATTATAATCTCATTTATGAAATGTTTCTATGCTCTTATTTTCATTCTAATATAATTTCTGGATTTGTAAAAGTGTAGATGCTACAGGAGAACTGCATAGTGCGATATAAGTCCATTAGATCAGGGGTCGCCAACTCAAAACGGGTCGCGAGTCAGTTTTCCAATTTCGTAGCGGCCGCGGGCCGCAGAAATTCAATATTGATATAAAATAGGCCACGCAGATTAGCAACCACGTTTACAAATTTCATGTTAGTACAACGCTGTGCTATCTAATATAGGCGATGGGCATAGTTGCCACAAAGGAAGTAATATTTTATCAAATGAATACAAATACATCAAAAATCCTGATGATCAATTTCATTTTATTGTGAACTCTGAGCTGTGCACGATCCCTGACAACGCTTTTCAGTGATTGAGGAATCGATATTAGGGCTAGCGAGTGAGGTAACTAGCTGAAAGATCGTCTTCACGTAAAGATTGATTATATGGCGAAGTTCTATGCCGTTTTCTAAGCGTTTCTCGGTCTTGGCAGTGTTTGGTTCATTGCACATCAAGGCAATATGCTCATACCAGTGTTGGGATCAAGTCACTACCTTCGAGTCACGAGTCATTTCGAGTCATTGCACATTTTGACTCGAGTCAAGTCAAGTCAATCGATTTTCGAAGGTGACTCGAGTCAAGTCAAGTCACTCGATTTTTGGAGGTTATTCGAGTCAAGTCGAGGCAAGTCAACTCAAGTCACGAGTCAAGTCACATTTCAAGTCAAGTTGCCTTTTCGAATGCCTACGCAATTGCATTTTGCTAGCTGTCTGAAATACAGATTAACCGGTCATTGATTTTGAACCGATGAACGAATATGAAGTTAAATATACACGTAAGACGGCGCTGTATCGCTCACATATACGTATAAATGCTGAACTACGCAATTATAATGGCATAGCCTCAGTTTATAGTTACCAGCCAATATAGAGAATAGAGAAACGAATTGATAAGATGCAATACATTACCCATTTACAAATGGATATGATACAATTCGAGCCTGCACCAATGGTCGAAGACTATATAAACTATCTTCGAATTTAATTTCAATAAAGACGTTTGATTCAGGTACAGAGAGAAGTAATAGACATTTTTCGATTAAAATACTTTACTATGCTAGTTTACGACAGCGTAAGCTGTAAGCTTCGATCACTTCGTAAGCAATTAGTTTATTTGTTAGAGAACAATATAGGCTCAGTAAAACGCACGATCATTGAATGATTGGTCGTTCTCACGGGTTATACCAGCGTTTCGCGAACAATCATTCAATGATCGTGCGTTTTACTGCGATTGCAAGATACAGTGATTTTTATCGACCTCGATTGCTTGATTACTTGAAATTGACTCGTGAATTTTGCTTCGTGTCACACGAGTCAATCCACATTTCTGATGCGCCGAGTCAAGTCAAGTCAAGTCATTTTAACAAAGTGACTCGAGTCAAGTCAAGTCATACGAAAAAGGTGACTCGAGTCATCCCAACACTGACTCATTCATATCAGCTGATTTTCCCTCGATGAAATGCTGTTGCCACCGCCAAAGCCGTTTTAGTTAGTGAGGAATAGTGATGTTGGGCTCAGGACAACGGTTTATTTTAAAACAACAACAAGAATATGTTAAAACTGTAATCAATTTCAGCATTTCAAAATGCTTTTTTTTAGCATTTTTTCGCAATCTCAAATCAAGTCGCGGGCCGCAAAATATGACCTACTGGACCGCATGCGGCCCGTGAATCGCGTGTTGGTGATCCCCGTATTAGATTTCTCATGCTCATGAGAATGAACGACGATTTGATGTAAGCCAAACTTGATTAAAATTTCATTTTTTGCTGATTTCATTCATTTTAAATATAATCTAGTCTGGAAAAATGTATAGCTGTAAGTCTAATTTCAATTTAATTTAAAGAATAAACACAATGTTGGTATAATTGTTATTCTAGTTTAATTTGGAAAAAATCTATAGGTGTAATTCTAATGATATTCTAATTTGGCAAAGATAATAAGTTTCTAGTTTTCCAAGTCACTGCATTAGTTGGAGCATTCACAGCACCTGGGCTTCGGAGTCTATAACCGACGTCACAACATCGTATCAAATACCCGTTAGTGACATATCCAAGCCACAGTTATTGGCACCTGACTGGTCGGCTTTAAAAAGATACGAATGAGAGAATCCAAAAAATTCTCTCAGACTGCGGTGTGTTTACGAAATAAGCCAAACTATAAGAAAGGCATGCGCATTGTCTATTTCCCACTCATAGCGACACCTCATCAACATTAGGGCTGGGCAAATCTAGTAACTGAATGATTCGATTCCCATCGAGTATTGGGCGTCGAGTCGAGACGAGTATTCTAGTGCTAATCGTTATAACGTCATAACGGGGCGATTTAGTTTGACCTATAAAACGGAGGATTTCGACCTAAAAATCAAAATTTTGACATTTGTGACCTTGAAAAACTTAATTTTGAAAAAAATCGACCTCGTGGTGTTTTAGGTGTTTTAGCACATAATGTTAGAATTGTACTACTTATCTTCATTTCTTGTTGGAACTGTCTGTCCTTACGAAATACCCTGGCCTGATAAAACTGTTTGGATTTAAAACCTGTCAAAGTTTGACCTAAAAAAACTTCATTTTAAGGAAATCTGAATTTCAGTAGTTGGGCCTACATCATGCATTATGGTAGAAATAATTAAAATATGTTGTGATACAACGAAAGATACTTTCCTACATTCTCTCGTAGTGATTGTTTTTCCTTACTAAGTAGCTTCATAAGAATGGAGAAAGAACGTTCAACAGGATAAGTTGTTGGCTGGCAACACTGAAGTTGTGCGTACACTGCTGGTGACAAACCGTGTTGCTTCATTCTAACAATATGATCCACATCACAATTTTTCATTATGCGAGTCTTGATACAAGAACCAATGCCCACGCAGTCTTGCTTCAGTTAGGATATTCCGGCACGCTGCGGTACCATGTCAACCTATTTGACGGTTTATGATTCACAGTAAGCAGACAATAGGCCGCCTACAACGGTAGGCCTATAAAGTATGCTACAAGCGGTACAATGTAAAATAAGCTCATCGACTGTGGAAACATCTGCGATACAAACAAATTGCAGATTGGAAATATTTTTTGACTTTGTAGACAATTTTGACAATTTGTGGACCTAACGCTACAATTTTGACAAAATTTCGACTTTTTCTGACATCTCAAAAATATCGCCCGAGTATTTACCAGTATGAAATATATTGGAAGTTGTGGAACGAAATAGCTAGGCCTTCCTTATATCCGACCTTAAAGAATATAATGTCAGTTCTAAAGCTCATTTAATATGATTTGGTATGTTTTCGGCCATGCCTATTTCACTGCACTTTGTGGCCATGATGTATATCAGTGGTTCCCAACGTGGGCGATATCGCCCCCAGGGGGCGATTTGGCGGCCTAGGGGGGCGAAAATGACGAAGGGGGCGATAGGGGGTGAAAATGGACAAAGGGGGCGAAAATAGCGAAGGGGGCGATAGGGGGGCGATGACGCGTTAAAACGGCTATTTTGGAGTCAAGTCGGAGAAATGACCTTTTTTTTATAGTCAACCCACGGAAATTTAGTTGCAAAAGTGTAAAATTCGACACCGAGCCGAAAAGTTGACCTTTTTTTAGTCAACCCGCCGATGATTACAGATTGTATACCGATTTTTCGGTTCACAAAATGTGGGGGGGGGGGGGTGATGATCGGGGTTGAGCTTGATAAGGGGGCGATGAGTCAAAAAAGGTTGGGAACCACTGATGTATATTGATCACGACTTAACAGATAGATATTACTTCGATTAACGTGCGCAACTCTGTACTGAATTTTCCGTATGCTGCCATGCAGCCTGTTCAGATTTCAAGACCAAACACACGCAACCTGCCTCGACCAAAAAACACAGTTCGGGTGCTATTGAATTTCTAAAGGCAACTACGAGATACCATTTCCCGTCAGATTTTCGACAGGCTATATGATATTTTCTATCATTGCGATGACGACTCAGCTTATAGATCCCATTACTGAATCATATATTCGCCCGAAGACAGTCACGCTGACGCTCACAATGCATTTTAAAACAAAACACGAAATACTTTCGCATACACACTCTAATACAGCGGCTCTTAACCTGCGGACATTTCGTTTAGTTTTGTTGCTCATTTTATTGTACCGATTTGTGCATTATTTGATGTAACGAAATAAAGCTTGCCTGTATTTAGCCACCCAATGAATTCCCGCATTTTTCGTGATCATGTTGATTTCCATTTCCATATTTCCTTCCCTGGTCCCTTGATGTAATTCCTCGAGCCCTGGAGACGAGGATTTTGAAATGATGGAATGTGAATGAAGTTACGAGTTGAGTCTCAATTTAAGTCAAATTGAATTTTAGAAGTATGTGGGATGATACAAATTGATTACATTTTGCTATTCGGTTTGAAACGCAGATTGATTCGTCATTTATTCTGAATCAAATAACCAATATAAAATTAAATATATATTTCAAAAAGACGTTTATTTCACTTATTCGTACTTAGAACTGCTGATAAAATACGCGAGTAACAGTATATAAAACTCCAGACTGTAGTTATGAGCCAAATAGAGGATCGAATACGAAACCTCGAGAAGTTGGAACAAAGTGATGACGCAAGACAGTGAATACACCACCCATCTACACATCCGGAAAACAATTTAAGCCTACTTCTGTTGACGAGTGATCTAAAGCAGTGATTCCCAAGTGCGGCCCCGAGGGCCGCGTGCGGCCCCCAGATAGCCTTCTTGCGGCCCCCAAAATATATTAAGAAATTGATTTATGACAAAAAATAAAATTTATATTAATAAAATACTCTTGCTTGGCTTGGCCTCTGTAGTTTTTAATTATAGAATTGCAGGAAAGTTGTGAGTATAGACTGCTAACGTTACGTCTCTGCTGTTTCAATGCAATGTGCCCTAACTTTCCAGTTGAACGAGCAGTAGCTATATATATAAATAGGTATTGATAACTTTCAAAACCGGAGGAAAATCCTGAAAAAATGGTATATTTTTTCCACTTCGTGGTGGCTTAAATTAAAAAGAAAAAGAGGCTCAACTCCCGGAAAATACAGTTTTTCTTTCATATTAGCAGGTGGTTGACTGAAAAAAAGGTCAATGTTCTGGTCCCGCTCCCGAAATAGCCGCCGTAGCGTTCCTACAGTGCTGTCTTAAGGTAGGCCTATATCAGTCGAATTTGGCCCTATATGTAACCAAAATCCTCAAAAAAGAAGACAAAATCTCAAAAAAAGGTGACATTTGGGCGTCCTCCGAGGACACTTTAAAAAAAAAATCAAAAAAGAGGACAAATCATCTTAAAAAGACGACGTATGATAACTAGATGTGCAACACGTGACTCACGGTTGAATACGCCGAGATGCATACTGCTTAGTCGGCTTAAAGCAGCATAATTGGTAGTCCTATAGTCAGGTCCGTAACTGCCGCACCCCAAACCCCCCAATTGAGGGGGGCCGAGCTCGAAGGGGGCCCAAAATTATTTCGTGAATTAGCATAAATTATGGAGTATTTTTTGAAAATTTATGCAACTTTTCCAAAAAATTTTCGCGCGTTGCGCGATTTCAATTCGCCACTTATCTTGATTATTGGGTACTCTTCCCTAAGAAAAAATACGCAAGATTTATAGAAACGGGCATATCAGCGTTGGCCATGACCGCACCACAACGCACCAAGACAAATAAAGTTTTAGGCCATGTAACATGTGAGTCCAAGAAGTATGTCAGAACGATCGGCAGCGAGAAAGCCTTGGCCGTAAAGGACTACTTTTATGCTGACCAAAAACTTCGAAATACCAAAAACTTCGGTATATATACAAATACATATAGGTTTAATTGTCCATATAGGCACCTAAATGACTGGCGCCGAATGTTCTTGTCTTGGCAATCTGAACTTCACAAGACAAATACCATCTCGCAGGAAAGAAAATTATAAGCCAGTGAAGAAATACCAATCTGAAATCGTGTGATCTTTCAGTTTAGTAGGCTTGGGCAATTCTTCATTTTTTGATATAGCAGACAGGAATTCACGAAATAACATCATGTAAAAAAGTCATACCTAGGGGTCCGCCCGCCCGAAGATGTTTAATTTTACGGGGTCTGCAGTTTCAAAGACACCTCTCACTCAGCTCTACCGGGCAAAGAGGACAACCATGCAATTCCCGATCTTATTCACCGATTTTATCATGAATTATCGAAGTATTCGCCCGTCGCGCTGTCTCACTAAACAGTACAACTTTAATTTCGTGACAAAAGCGAACAACGTGATGCGGGGTCAGTTTATCACCCTATGGGAGCCCGGGGTCCCGACGAAGTGCTGTTACGTTCCTGCCAACGGGTATACCCCCGGATATGTTTAATTACTATTTAGGGGGCCTATACCTTTTCAAACACACCTCACTCAGCTCTACCGGTAAATCAGATTACGTGAACAGAGACAGGATGAAAATTGATAGCAATAGCCTACATGCAATTCCCGATCATATTGACCGATTCAGTGATGAAACTAAAGAAATTTCTCGCGCTTCGCGCCTTTAGGCGAGAAAAGCTCATTCACTCAACGGACACCCAATGCAGCAGATAAGTACGCTAGCTGTAAACAGTGTACAGTTTCGAAATCGCGCCAGGGCATTAAAACTACTCCGAAATAGCCATGATGACTGTTTGGGTCCGTTTCATAGCCGTGGTATTCGTGCGGCCCCGACCGTACTCTGAAATTCTAAATTTGGCCCTCACACTGAAAAAGTTTGGGAACCACTGGTATAAATAGTATGATGCTATTTTTTTAAAAAGGTAATTTTGCTGTTTTTATCACTAGCCTTAAGTTAATATTTGCAGAAGACAGATGACGGTTGCATGACAATAGGAGTCAATTTGCATTAAGACATGGGAGTCCGCGGGGGTCCGTAGCGGTCCAAAGGGGGTCGCAAAGACAAAAAGAGAACCACTGCGCTAGAACAACAACAAGATAAGTTATGATCATTTCGTTTGAGGTCAATTTATTTGTGACGTAACTATGTGATGCATCGAGAACAATCCGAATATACACGAAATACAGCGATTTATAGTAGTCATCGATTACTTTATGACTAGAAATTGACTCGTAAAGTTTGCCCTGAGTCACGAGTCAATCCACATTTCGGTAACGCCGCGTGAAGTCAAGTTAAGTCAATTTTTCAAGGTGACTCTAGTCAAGTCAAGTCATACCAAAAAGTTGACTCGAGTCATGCCAATACTACTCATTAGAGAATGAGCTTTACAAAGAGACGCTTTGGAGTACAGAACTTCATGGCGCATTTGAATATTATATTCATAGTTATTCCCGACGCTTTTCGGCTGACTCATAACCATGCAGGCCATGGTTCAAAAGCCTTTTATCTGCAAACATTTACTGGAATATTTTAACGAAATATATTGTTCACACCATTTTAAGATTTGAACAATAGGGAGTGTTGTGAACCTTGCCTAATTCCCTGAACTGAAACCTGATAATACCTTTGTGAGTCGTATAATTTGTCGTGTGGACGTAGATAACGAAATATGAAATCGTACGACGTTGGGTTCATTTCGAGATATACGTGTAATACCACGTAGAGGTATTGATGTATACATTCATGATTATTAGCTGGTTCGGAAGTTGATATACATTCATGATTATTAGCTGGTTCGGAAGTCGATAGACATTCATAAAGACTTCGCCAATTGCGAGAAATATATATTGCATTTTGAACCGTACGTGATATTCAATAAAGTTACAAGTCGGGGAGACGGAAACAAAATATATTCGTCAGTGTGATCCATCGAATACGTGTGCAATAGACAGGCTTCGGGGTACGTCAGCCAACAAGGTCGTAAGGCGTGGTTAGCCGGTCCGTCGAACGGAAGGAGAACACGCAGCGAATTGTAAACGCAACCTTCTTGGAGTCAGATATACAATTATACAACTACAAACGTTCGCTCTGCGTTAAAGTGGTGACCTTCCGACGTTCAATCAATCAAGACCGACCGACCGGCCGACCGACCGAAGACAATCAATATAAAGATTCGCCTTGCAAAAACGGCGACGGTGAAAACGTTCAATCAACATTCAGTGACGAGGACGGACATCAAAAGTAATCGCGACGTTCTCGCAAAACGAATTGACAATCGAAGATTCGCCTTGCACGACGGCGAGAAAGAGCAATACAGCAACGGACCACGGAAACGATCAATATAAAGATTCGCCTTGCAAAACGGCGACGGTGGGAACGTTCAATCCACAATCAGTGACGAGGACGGACATCAAAAGCAATCGCGCGTTCTCGCAAGAAGAATTGACAACGAAGAGCGCCTGCGCAGAAGATACGGAGGATTGTAACATATTTTGAAGTTAAGTAGCATTCCCGGAGAGGGCTTTGCATTTTATTTCGGTTTCAGAGACGGTGGAGTGTGTAGTGAAGTGCATAAATATCAGAATTCATTCTTTGAGTCATGTCAGAGAGTCGGGATATGTTGTAAAGGTGTATTGTGTATGAATATTCTATATCCGATCGAATAAGTTAATTAAAAGTAGACAATTTCTAGTATTTCGGTGTAAATTCCAGGTGGCTTACTGTAATTTTGTTTTCTCAGTGATATAGCCAATAATTCGTGCTAGAAGCTGAGCTGTTTTTGCTGCGGAATCTTCGTCTGTGTGCAGTGCGACATTTGCGTGTACGGGCAACGGAAAAGGTAATCATTTTCAATTCTCGCATGAGCAATTGCTATTCATTGTCATAAATGGAAGTGGAAAGTAGTGACAACGAACCTCTGGACAGATTCACCTCTCGCGAGATCAATATCAATCGGCCTTTTAACGAGAATGCTCCGGCACGGTATTTCATGACGTTAGAATGTCAACTTGAAGGCGAGAATGTACGGTCGCAAAAATCTAAATATATCATTTTGCTGAGGAACTTGAATGACGCGCAATTCGCCGCTATTGACGGAAGTGTTCCGAGCTCACATGATCCTAATTGCTACGACTTGCTTAAAAAGGTTCTGTTGGACCGTGTTGATGTCCCGACTAATCAGAAGTTAAATAACTTTTATGCCGAGGCAGTTCCGGGCATGAACCCCAGAGCTCTGAAATCGCTGATTAATGCATCAAACGGATTAGAAAAATGTAAGGTAGATCGATTTTATTTTCTTGCACTACGACGTTAGTTGGTTGCTGTTATTGGGATATTGACAAAGTATAGTTTTGTAAAGTAACTTGCAATCATTGGTTTCTCTACCCAGATAGGGGTCGCATTTCCTGCGGGTCAAATACTGCGCTGTTTGCAGATGTATGACGCAGGTGCTTATATAGCATAATGTTTTGATAAGAGATGTGTGCGGGTAAACCCGTGGCAAGAAGGCTACCCTATTTATTCGATGCCATGATGCATCCAATAGCTGAATAGCTTATTATTTATGTGTGATGAACGATGATATATTGCAAGCCTTATGAAGAGATATTAGGCCTCTGCCATACGACGATACCCTTATGTCGAGTATATCATTGAGAAAATATGCACCGCGGTAGTGCATGATATTTGCAAACATTGCTTTGCATGTAATACAATAAATAGGGCACACTCTCGTTCTGTTGGTATATACCAATGTTAAATGCTACGTGATATGAATTAGGAAGTTTCATATCAATTTAGAATAAAATGATTGCAGGTGGAAATTCGATTTTTTTTTATACCAATAACAGTATCTTTCTAATTAGTTCGTGTGCGAGTGATATTATCGGTTTTCTGAATGCCCAATGTAATGTGTCCTTTAATGTTGCCGTAATATCGTGTATGTGTTGTTTTGAGGTATTAAGTGATGTTTGTGTTTTTTTTGATCGCCTAATGTTGTTGATTTGTAAACTCCGCGGGAAATCCGGGTGACGTGCATGTAATTTTGTCTAGTTGTGATGACAGCGGTAGCGACTGTCCGGGTAGTGTTAGTGACGCGTCTCGAGAGCGTACATCTGAATGCTTACCTATTGATGTCGATCGCGATAATAATGGACATGAATCCAAATCTAAGACCCAAACATGTAATGAAGGCAGAACTCTCAACGAGTCAAGTCCAAGATATACGTCCAGAGGGAGACGAATTGTTAGACCAAGACATTTGAATGATTATGTGTTGCAGTAAATCGCGTAGAATATAGATACGCATGATTAAAAATTGTGCCTTGTGCATTAATACGCTGTGTAAATGCAGGATTGCTGCATCATCGATCGTTGAATCGCGTAAAGTAAAAATATGCGTAGTGAAAACGTGCTTTGTGCATTGATATATTATGTAAATGCAGGATTGCTGCATCTTGTTGTGACTCCCCGTTGTAGAATGTAAGGTGGGGTCACCGAAGCTCATTGCTGAAGTATGCGTTGTAGTAATAAATGCTGACATCAAAATGTTAGTCTCGTGTAGGCCCGGTTATACTTCACGGAACTGTGTGTCATATTTGAGATGGTCACGGCAGAATTGTCGTTGAGTTGCCATAAGCCCTCTGTTGTTGCGCGCGAACAACACGGATTTGGTAGGAATGGTTGCTTTTCCCGCTGGACGGGTTAACGGTAATAATGAGGAAGTAGAAGAAGAAGTGATTGATGACAGTGAATAGCATGTTCTGTGGGTTTTGAAGCATGATTGCTGGATGAATTATGGTGTTGCATACACGTTGATGACTTTCGTCAGTGCATATAGACTGGTTTCGTCTATGAGTTGCATTGCATTTTCTAGTTTTTGTTGCTCTTTATTATACATTTTCATTAATTTGTTGTTAGTGCATGCGAAGTGACCTTTAATGTCGCTGTTGTAACGCTTTTGTGCTGGTTATATTATGTATTTTATTTCTTTGTTTTGTTAGAACGCTAACTATTGTTGATCTGAGTTTCAGTTGCCAGTAGGACGGAACGATGATATTGCGAGTCGTTCCGAGGTGGTAATGTAAAATAGGGTTTCCGAATGCCACGCTTGGATGGTATGTCGTTTCATTAGTTTACTTTTGCCCCTGCATATAAAATCGTTTCCTGTCTCCAATCCCTAGGATTAGCTTCAGTCCCTATGATTAGCCCCCGTCCATATGTCGTATGTCCCTAGGTATGAGATATTGACCAATATGGAAGGTTTTGAACGGTATGTTCGGTTTTTTTTTTTACACAAAGTTCTTTGGCTGAAAGGGGGGAATTTATAACCGAACATTTTGAACAATATATTCGTTTTTTTTTTACACCAAGTTCTTTTGGGTAGCAAGGGGGAACTTTTAACGAAATATATTGTTCACACCATTTTAAGATTTGAACAATAGGGAGTGTTGTGAACCTTGCCTAATTCCCTGAACTGAAACCTGATAATACCTTTGTGAGTCGTATAATTTGTCGTGTGGACGTAGATAACGAAATATGAAATCGTACGACGTTGGGTTCATTTCGAGATATACGTGTAATACCACGTAGAGGTATTGATGTATACATTCATGATTATTAGCTGGTTCGGAAGTTGATATACATTCATGATTATTAGCTGGTTCGGAAGTCGATAGACATTCATAAAGACTTCGCCAATTGCGAGAAATATATATTGCATTTTGAACCGTACGTGATATTCAATAAAGTTACAAGTCGGGGAGACGGAAACAAAATATATTCGTCAGTGTGATCCATCGAATACGTGTGCAATAGACAGGCTTCGGGGTACGTCAGCCAACAAGGTCGTAAGGCGTGGTTAGCCGGTCCGTCGAACGGAAGGAGAACACGCAGCGAATTGTAAACGCAACCTTCTTGGAGTCAGATATACAATTATACAACTACAAACGTTCGCTCTGCGTTAAAAATATCATACATGTGCTGCTAATTATCATGAGGACATGTTCTCTATGTTGGCTAAGGGTCGCAATTTATTTCATTTGCTTGTTCTTGAGTCCACCATCATCCCTATGAGTCAACCTATAGTCTATGCCAACAGAAAGAATATGAGAATCATTTGAAAATCGCAAATAGACTTGTTTTGTTTCACGATCTCCGTGCTGGTGCTACTCGTTTTCCATACTTTTATTTACTCTCTGTGACGTCATAATTAGCGATGCAAATTGTTGTTAAACATGGTTATTTTAATGCTCGCCTTATTGCTGACGGTATCCCCTGTTGAGTGTGAGCCTCAAAGCTTCGGGAATAAATATGAATATATGATTAAAAAAGAATGAGCTTTATTACTCAGATGCCAACTAATTTCTAGCATCGCCGCAATCCAAGGGTTATGGTCATTAACGAAGTACTCTTCATTTTCGAAATATCTCAAGTAGATTTGCCTACTCGCACCACTTACTCAAGTGGTTATTATTTAGTCTAGTTCTATTCCTACTTTATACAGTTTCCATTTGTTGGCCAAAGGAGAGAGGAATACTTAGTTTTTACTTACTTGGATACAGCCTATTCTACGTTTACTTTAGGATAAGTTATTGCTCTAGTTCTACATCTACTTTTGTACCAACTGCCAACGATGACTAATTTGACCATCTATAACGAAATCTAAATTGAACAACTAAATTAAACACAAAACCATCCTACCGAGCCAGAAATCTCCTGCGGGATTCCCGAATCCTTTCACGTAATCATCCCAACCGCGGTAGAAATCCACGTCTCCATTCAGTCTCCGCTGGAAAACCTACAGCGGAATTCAGCAAACATTCAAAGTTACATAAATTTGTTAAAGCCTCTTCTCGAAATCCGATTCAAATGGTTGCAATTCTTGACTTTTCGTCAAATTTCCAACCCAAGTTTGTTCATGACGTTTCCGCGCTCAATCTTTGGAAGACTTAAATTCTACTCACAGTCCATGTCTTTCCATATTTTGGTCTGAGTTGAAGTTCCTTCATTATCTCTGACATCCTTTCCGGACCCTTCAGGAAACGTACACAGAATGGAAGGCGTTTTAGTGATGAAAAACCACCTTTTTACCAACCCCACAATCCCCATTCAAGATCCACTTGCCGTTGACGTAACTTCTAATGCAGACGTGTGCTAAAAATTACAAATTTCTAACTTAAAAAAAATTCAAACCCGAATTCCTCCTACCGGAACGTGAATAATTGACGAATTCGATCGTCAAAATAATCCAATGCTTTAGCAACATATTCGGAAGCAATTTGATGTTCAATATGAGGTACTCTGGCGATGTATACGCCGATCTTACTGAGCTCAATAAGTTAGAAGGTAGTGGGTTGATCAATGTTTAGGTGCTTAATATAATGTTACCAAGAAGGAAGCTCACTTGGTGACGCATCTGATCTGATATTTTGATTACACAAGGATTAGTTTCGCTAAGTAACGGGACGATGAGGAAGCCGTGATGTCATTCCAGTGTCATCAGAAATTTCAATATTAAAATATCATCACTTATAACATACGTAATTAAATATAACATTGAATTGATTTATATCTAAGATTTCTTCAGATGGATAGATTTCTCGATACATTATTATCTTCTTTATTCACAATGAAGCTGGTAAATACACACATTATCCGGGGAGTAACCCGTCCCTATAGAATATGGCGAGATTGAAGTAGTCAAAAATATTTCAGCAATACAGTCAAATTGCTATTCCTATGCAATGCACGAAGAGGTCAGATTACAGGATTGCGGTAGCTGAATAATTGGCAAGGTTTGCGGAGGTATAGATGATTGAAAATGAAGAATCGAAATTATAGAAATCTTGCTGTGACTTACGCGCATTAGCGTTGCTATTATTATTTGTGTTGTAGAAAGCGGTAGTAGCGATTATCTCCTATAAGCTACTGGTGCGTCACGGTCGGTAATTACCTTCTGGTATAAGTTACTTTGGAATATAATTAGCTTGTGCGGGTCAAAATTAGACCAATACCTACGTTGGAATTCATTCAGACCTAGACACAGCCAGATCAACCTCGTGGGCACTCTCGTGCACACAACATTAATGATCTGTTCCGAAATCGAAATTAATTTTGAAGCTTGACAACATCCGCACAATCGAACTTAGTAGCGGTTGCCCTGAAAATTGCATCTTTCGAGAGAAATTTCACGCAATTCAACTCATGAAAGTCAGCAGAACCAACCGAACAAACAACCAAAGATGTTTATATCCATTTACCATGAAACACAAATGAACATAATTGGTTCCTGGGGTCAAGCGAACACCAACGTGATTTTTACGACGTCCAAACATTCCTTGCAACACCCGAGGATGCCCAAAAGTGATGTAGTCCATGAATACAATCGATACTACGATCGGTTACGTGAGGTAAACAGCACGGCGTTTGTATAGGAGCGCTTAAAACAGCATGTCCGCACATTTATTAGAACACGCGCATCACGCTCGGAATAACTTGATTCATCCACAACTTTCATATGGACGTTTGCAAAGATAATTATATTTTATATTTTAATTATATATATTATAATTTACGTTCTATCATGTACACCGGACAAGACATGTGGAATGATATTCCTATGAAAATTTGGAACTCGACGAGCATGTCCAGTTGCGTCCACATTCAAATCAAAATACATGACGGCTCCACTGAATAAATTCTAGTCAGATCTCGAGTTTACTGGACCTCGATCTGATATATCGACCACCCGTACCATCACATGCCACCTCATTTTGACGTCTGTCCTTTGATGTTACCTAGATTACTTTTCATGCAGTGTACATCATCGATTCAAGTCAAAGAGATCGCAAGTGAACTTGCTTTATTTTTAGTGAACAGCTTCCCGAGCGAGAAAAAAAACATGCTAAACTTGGTGCAATGTTGCCAAAACGGGAAGTGACGAACTAATTCCGCAAAGTCAGCTCTCACTCGACTTAGGAAACGAAATTACCACCCACATACTTCAGTGATAAACTTAAAAGTTGATACTACCACGAAGAATAACTGTGCCAAATAATATGACCTATCTCGGTATGGAACATCGTCAAAAGCAATGGAGACCAATACCCGCTTTTGAGTAAAATCTGTTTGCGATACATGACGGATCAGCACACAGTCAAATTTAGAAACAAAATTACTACCCTACACTTTAAGTAGCAACCCTGAAACTTGGAGCAGTGCTAAATACGACCGTCATGACATAACAAACCAAGTTTCAAGAATTATCATGGTGCGAAACATCGTCAAAATCGACCTATAGGCCTACCAGCAAAGGTCGACTCAACGCATATGACGGTAACCGAGCTCAGATATAGATACGATTGTTACATCACACCTTAGGGGCAACCAGGCAAGGTTGCCCCACTTGCTCGGTAATTTTATGAATAAGAGAGAGTAAATCACCGTTTCTTTATTGTGCGCGGCTTTGAGAGAACAGACAGTGAAAGCTTGTTCTGAGCGCTACCGGGGCAAGCCCCGGCTAGGCATTCACAAAGAGAAAACACGGAAGAGAATTCGATTTTCGCATAGATTTCGCTAGGTATGGGCATTTACAAGCGAAAGCACAATAGTAATGCGGGTTCCGCTGTGATTTCGGTATATTTTTGACTTCTGTGCGTCTATAGATGGTATATAAGTGTTATTGAACAGAATTTTAAGAGGGGCAATGAACCAGTTGCCCTATAGGACGAGCCGCCACTGTTACATCTAATTATTAAGTTACAATGCAGTTTATCTACTGACCATTGCAATAGCCTGTTTGTAATGCGAACTACACCAATCAGGCCTAGACACGCTTTCCTGTGACGACCTATGCCTTAACGATCTAGACGCGGCCTGACGACTGATGATCTCAGGCCGAGTCTACATAGTTAATGCATAGACCTATATATAAATAATTCGTGATGACACTAAGCTTGTTGATCCATGGGAAAAATTTGCTTGGTTCGTATTCTCACCGCCTTTGTTTGTACAACTAACTTTGTAATATTGTGAACTCTACCGATTTAATTGAGCACCCTCTGCAGAGCAAAATCAAATCCAGCAAGACGTATGTCTTGCGATATTCTTTCTGCTGCCTACTTCAAGCCTAATGTACTTTCACTCGTTTGTGCGTTCTAAATGCGAACACATTCACATCGCGATGACGTAACAAGTCGGTTTAGTGGAAAAGTGATATTGTTGCGAGTGAATATTGTACTTGGCAGAGATGACGGGTTAGAAATTTCTATGTCCTAATCCAATCCAAATCCGAAGCTTCAATCCAAGTCCTAATCCAGAAACTTTGTATATTCCAATTCTAATCCCGATCCTAATCCGATATGAACGTGTATTTATCGTAAACAGCCCACATCTTATGCCTATATTTACGTAAGAAGAAATAAAACGCATAATGAATGCCAAAGTACATAAAGTAACTTTGATAGGACGAAAAACATCGTCGCCATTCGCCACAGGACATCAATATCGCAGAAAATCGGTAAATCCAATCCAAATCTTAATCCGTTCAGAAACAAATCTTTTATCCTAATCCAATCCAAATCCGACAAAATTTCACAAATCCTGTTTTTTCAAATCCTAATCCTAATCCATGCTCATCTCTGGTACTTGGGTTCGCCCGAAGGAAATCACTACACGATACCCCAGGAAAACGCAACGAAGACCTTGAGAACAACGGGAGTGCGATATCGGTGATTTTTCTACTGCAGTGATTTTTGTACTTGATTAATCAATAATACGATACGCTGGTGGTAAAATAATTAAGCTCCTGTATTTCAAGACGCTCTTCGAATACAAAGTGATAAGTTTCCGCATTTTCTTTTTGTGTGATAAATAGGAAAATAGTGTCATCACTGGTGTATCGCTCTATTAATGGGGAATTCAATACAACAATATGAGCTTTTAATGCGCGGCTCCAGCGTAACTTTTCACCATGTAGGCTTCCAAGGCTGGCCCAGACAGATGGAATCGATATTTCTTTTGGAAATCTCATGAATTTGTTTAGGTATTTATACTTTCCATTCTTTCTCCATGTCAATGCATTCTTGAATAAAAAACGTTTTAATCGGATTATCAAATAACACAAGTAGATTAACCATATCTAAAAAAAGCAATATTGGTAATATGAATAAAACAAGAGTACTCTATATCAGAGCTCTTCGATCAGGTGTATTGTACACTCCGGGGTGTAACAAAATTGTAAAAGGGTTTACCACTCATATGGGGTGTACTGGGGTGTACCATATCTGCAATATAATATACCAATGGCCATAGGGGTATGGGAGGGGAAACTTTTGGGGATGCGAAATGTTTTCGCCCAAATAGACAGTGAGCCACAAAAGTTGATATGAAGCACTTGATAGTGTATATGACGCAATGGGAAGCACTGTACACATAGCCTATTTAGGACGAACTGCAATATAATGAAAGCAAATATATCCTATCACTAAAACGAAGTCCGAAATTTATCTAGGCTCGGATATTTATGGGCAATATTACCAATTCAAAAAAAGTATTTGTCTCCGCCTTAATGCATACCGAATAGGCCTATACATCAATGATGTGCTCAATATTGACAATACTTGTAATTTCTCTTTCAAGTTAAAATGCCGCCATATGGGTAAGTCGTGGCCGACCCATAGTCGATCTGAGATATGTTTTTAGTCTTTTTAACTTCGAAAAAACGCTTCCAGCAGTGCAGTCGGCATTTTTCTATCGCAGTAAGATGAGTCTTGTATACTTCGCATGATTAACCAATTTATGAGGCATCCTCCATTCTGAATACTTGAATCCATCATTTGATTTGTTTCATTTCAGGCATGGACAGCGTTCCATAGTCTTGTCATTTTTGTTACAAGTTAACCAGGGATGAGTTTTGAAGAGTTGGAATGTAATATCTTGTTTCTTTCTCATCGTCATATTTCTTTGGATTGTAGCGTTGCAAAATTGGTTAATGAGGCTCTATGTTGTTGCCAGCAGATGTTTTGAAATCATTGCTCATTACCGGATCAATAGTTGACATTGTAATGGTTTCAAAATTCGTAACAGATGACGAAGCATCGTCACCGGACGCTATCACACTCGTTTCTGTCACTGACTGAAGAATGTGACACTTGGAAAACAATCGCTTCAACAGTAGTTCTAGGGTGAGCAGGAGTTTCCATGTGCTTGTGCACTGTCAAATAGGTTCCAGTACTGACGGCTGTGAATATTCCATTCCAATTGGCTGAGAAATGGGTGTAAATGTTAACTTTCTTTGTTAAAGGTTATGTTAGCACTAAATTCAATTGAGCGATTGGCTGACTTTGTATGCTCTTCTTTGGAGGATGCAGCATGCAAATAGGGTTTGGCGGCAGTTTTTGCATGTCAGTTGATGTCCAAAAACTTCCATTTCGATGCCTATCCCTTGTATTACCTGAACAAAATTCAAAACCGTTACTGACTTTTAGTAGTTACACTACGTTTTGCTATTTCTCAAGTTAGGGAGCAACCGACCTCCACTTTCATTGTGGACAATACGGTATACCTGATAGGCGAAAACTACAATAGATAGTTTGGATACTGCCTATCAAAGCTAACAGAATTTCTTGCAAAATTTCCATTTAAAAAAATATATACAACTTACCTGCTTTCTGCATAATTTTCGATTCCAAAAAATTCCCGACAGCGCGATACTCAAAAATCAACAACATTTTTCATTGCAATTCGACAGGAATAAAGTGACAGAGAGCTAGGTATAACGGGAGCAGATGAACCAAACATACCTTCTGTTGGATTAGTGTGCGATGAACCATAGCTGCAATAATGTCTGTGATATTAGATTGTCTTTTCCCAGCCATGATTTGACGATATTATATCAATATTATTATATGCAGAAATTATCCCTTGGTTTATGCGACTATTAGCTCTGTTACCCGTGTTGAACTGTTAATATCCGCATTGATAGACTGAATATGGTCTTTCACCTATGACCTCAAATGTTTTGTTCTAACCCAGTGACCGTTGACGAGTTCTAGATAACCAACTTACTCCGTCGGTTAGTTATCTATAGACGAGTCCACTGCGTCTAGCTTGTGGTATTGTTCTTGGTGATGATGGCCAAAAATAGTTGATAAGCGATAAGAAATTTAGCAACGTAAACGCTGCATACGTAGGAAATCCATGAATCAAACTACTTTACATTTTTTAACTTGTAGGTACAATGTAGGTAAAACGATTGTTTCATATAAAAAATGCAGGTTAAGTACCGGTAACGGTTTCCATTAGTATACCTAGGGCTGACCAAATCTAGTACCTGAGTGATTATATTCGTAATAAGTATTAGGTTGCAAGTCTGGTGTCAATCATTATTATCTCATAACAGTTTGTATGATTTAAAAAGCTTCAAATATGAATATTTTATGCCATAAAAGACGAAGCGGAAAATATTGACTTTACGGCCATAAGAAGATGGTGAATTTGGTGCAGATGGTCCATCGATGACATAGCAGACTTTGATACGACCATAATATGCTGAAACTAGGATCTACGTAAGTGGAAAAAAGTCTAAAGAGTAGAACGCCATCCATGCGAGTTCCTAGCTAATCTGGCGGAAGATTGCCCATGTCCATCGATGACATAGCAGACAGTCATACGATCATAATATGCTGAAACCAGGATCATAAATAAGTGGAAAACAGTTTTAAAGAAAGGAAAGGCCGAGCATGCGCGTCCCAGGCTAATTTGACTAAAGATTGCCCAATCTCCCTCCATGACATAGCTGACAGTGATACGGTCATAATATGCAGAATCCAAGATCATAAATATGTGGCAACCATTTCTAAAGAGAGGAAAAGCCAATGATGCGAGTTCCAAGCTAATCTGGGGGATGATTGCCCAATGTCCATCAATTACATAGCGGGTACGGTCATAATATGCTGATACCTGAATCGAAATGAGTGGATAATGGAAACTTGCTGCTGTTTGACGTTTGTCATGGTGCCGTTAATACCATAAAGGGCACACAAAGACTTAACGAATTGATAACATATACTGCAATGATTCTATTGCCTTAAAACTAGATACCTGTTACTATAAAAGTATATCCACTCCATGTAAACAACAATTTTCTGTCAATGCTATTGAAATATAGGAAGAAACAGATCAGAGAATTCTTTTGAAATTATCGTGAAACTAAAATAATCAATTCGCAAAAATCCAAACATTTGGATCCACGAATCATTTGAGGATGCGGCCGCATCCCTTACATACCCCTCTCATACGATGGTGCCAATGGCTAGCTATCACAATAAACGCGCAAATTCACGCTTCAAAACATGTTGACCGGGTGTGCAATATCGTACAATGTTCATAACAGCGTATACGTAGCTTGTGAGTAACATACATTTTGTGATGTTATAAGCCAGTGCTCTTCAACCTTTTTCGTCGTGGTGCACCCTTTGAACATTTTCTGAAAACTCGTACGCCCCTGACCATATAATACACCGATAACGCAGAAAGCCGCATTTCGATTACATATACAATACGTTCGCATTCCAGCGGGGAGTCGCCATGGCCCATGGACAACAAATACTCGTATGAAATTGGCTACTGGGAAATTAATACCGTGGAGAGCACTTGCGGTGTTCTGTGCATTCAGTTGTTTCATGAGATATGCCTTGCGTAAATTTTTTTATTGTAGAAGCAAAACATCCCAGCAGGATTACAGTGTAATATATGTACCTAAGTCGCGAGTATAAACGTAAAGAATAGATACTTACATTACATTGGCCTCCCATCAGGATTGTTTGTCTTGTTATCAATATCATTATTATTACACATCAATGGCAGTGGCGCTAATCGCCTGATTAGGATTCTTGCGCCACGACAGTGCATTTTTTAAAGTTCAGTGTCTTTGGCCTAACCGAAATAAGAATGAATATTTGAGCAAGGTTACAACGTATAGGAAATGCTAAATACGAATCAGGGCTCGAGGTTACTGGACCACCATCTAACGCAGCGGTTCGCAAACTCGACCCCCTGGCTGTGCAATCATGTATTCTAAGCTATTTATAAGCTTGCTGCAGGAATCACCAATTCAAAATGTCTGAGCTATAGCGGTGGTTTCCTCGAGAATCATTAGATAGATATCGCAAGCTGAACATATGCTAACTCCACCCTGTTCCACTCCAAAAGGAACTAATAAGTCCATTACCAAGGTTAAATGAGGAGAAACATTTGCTTATGACATCACATTGTACGATATTACACATTAAGTCGACCTGTTCTGAACCATAAACTGGCGTATTTATTGTGATAGCTATACTCATCGTCTCATCGGTTCATTATAATGCGGATCTGGTACACCCCTGTACACCCCATTCGAGTGGTACACCCTTTAAAAATTACGGTTCACCCTGCGGTGTACGAAACATCCCGTTGAAGAGCACTGTTACAAGCAAATGCTTTTCATTATTCAAAGTTCATCGTTAGTAATGGACTTCTATAATCATTCTCCAGGAAACCACCGCAAGAGCTCAGAAATATTGAATTACTACTTCTTGCGAGATCCTTATGAATATCGCAGGGTACATCAATGCAGGGACGTAGGCAGGGTATCTCGCGGCGTCAAGTTTAGAACCAATGTGCTAGATCAGGGGTGGGCAACATACGGCCCGCGAAGGGATTTTGTCCGGCCCGCAGACAGTTTTCCATCTTACATGATCATGTGGCCCGCGGCCCCAGTCTGCCGAGATTCCCCACTACTTGTTTACTGCGTTAAATTTTAGTGACTGTATGTAGAGTGCGAGAGTAGAGCTAACGCGTAAGTTCGTCGTAGCGAGAAGACTTGCATTATCAGCATTTACGATGTACTCAACCCTAATGTCGTTAGTGGTAATCGTGGTGTTCGTCGACTGCAATGGTCATTTACACCAGGCTGATATTTCTTAATTTTCATTCCGTAACAGCCGAATTGTAGCACGGCACACTTGTAGGCTTTTGTAGGGCACCGCTTATGTCAGGGGTCGCCGACTCAAAACGGCTCGCGGGACACTTTTCAAATTTCGCAGAGGACGCGGGTCGCATGAATTCCATATCGAGATTAATCAGGCCACACAGTTGAACAACGACGCTATCTCGGCACCCACTCAACGCAAATCAATTGATATAGCTTGGTAAATATAGGGTACCGGGCCTGTCGAACGCCTTGAAATCTTAATTAAGGATTGCACAGTGTGTTAATTGATCAGATAGTAGCAGACATGACGGCGCCTGTATGACAATGCTGTTCTCAAATCCACATTGTCTTCGTCATTATCGGCGTGAAATGGCTTCGAAGTAATATTGGTGTCGTTGAAATACATTCATTAAATACGATTTATTCCTGGTATATGTGGATAAATGGGTCAATATCTTATAGATTCAGCAATCCGGCCCGCCAAGTACTTAATTTTCCCATATCCGGCCCGCCGACTGGAGAAGTTGCCCGCCCCTGTGCTAGATGATTGTCAGCTAATCCCAATCCTTGATTAGTATTTAGCATTACAATAAGTTATGGTCTTATTCATCCTTGTTTCAACAGGCCAGTGGTGGCCAACCTGCAGACGTTGCATGCAGCCGTGGAACAATAATTACGCGGCCATCAACACATAATAAATTTGCGTGTGTTGGCAAACGTCAATATTCAATTTGAATTAACGAATTGGTTCCCAAATCTTATAATAATATTATGAAGATTATACTAGCGTTGGGACCCCGGGAAATCCCGATCCCGGGATCCCGGGATTTGAAGCAATTCCGATCCCGGGATTAATCGCAATGAAATCCCGGGATTTGTAAACAGCATCTACCAAGGCTTACGCAGCGTCATGTCTCTTATTTTGGTAATAAAGCAGTGTTACAAACTCGGCTGATTGTCTAAAACAATTCACAATTATATGATAATAAAACCAACTAAGGCATAAAATGAACTGCACAATCATTTCCGTCGTAGTCTACGGATCGTAGCAGTGGCTTATTCTGCATACGACGCCAAAGTTGACTAAAAAATGCTCAACTTAACGGCGGAAACCGGTTTTTGGAGCACCTACTCGGAAAAATTACCTTTTTATTTACTCAGTTCTTTGGCGATCAAAGTAGTTAGGTGAATGATTTTCCCGTTTATATGTCCTCTTCTTCGGATCCGTAAATATGGGGCGATAGGGGATGGGGGCGATAATGTGTGTCGAGGTTGATAAGGTGGCGATAAGACGAAAAAGGTTGGGAACCACTGGTATAGCACAAAGGGACTGGTAGCGCATTTCAGGTCCGTACACATGATAGTAATTAAATCAACCCGCATGACTCAATCGGGCAAGTCAAAAAAAATCATTCCTTTTATAAATCGCATAATCCTCGGTTCGATGAACTTCCTAGACAGTTAACTGCTGTGGACGACGGGCTAGCATTTAAACAAATTGCTCCAAAGTGAGCAAATTCGTCGGGCCTTCAAGGCTGACGGCTATAACTTGTCAAGATGTCACAAACGGGTTCGGGACTTCGTGATCGAGCACAAAAAAAAAATCCGCAAGTGTGTGGAAGAAGAGCTCATGGCAATGTAACGGAATGATGGACGTTTTTCGATCACGTTGGACAAATCAACTCCTACACGAAGCAGGCGGTACATGAATTAAACGCTCATTATCCGGGTGGCGTTCGATCGCTGCGTTTCATTCGTATTCACGGGAGCATGTTTTTGCGTCAATATTACAAGGAATAAATGTTGTCTGTGTAGCTTGTATGTGCATTTTGCTACTTTACCAATCCCGGGAAATCCCGGGATTGAGGAGCGAAAATCCCGGGAAATCCCGATCCCGGGATTTGAAATTTGATCCCGAAGTCCCAACCCTAGATTATACATAGATATAGATATATTATATATAGATGATAATATATATATATATATAGAAAGAAATTAGGAAATGCCAAGTCGGAATCGTGTGAGTCTTGCGAATAGGCGTTTTTAATTTTGTGACTGAAATTTCGAAGACACCCTTCTTTCAGTTCTATCGGTTAATCTGATCACGTGGGCTAAGAATGGAGAAATATTTGACAGTAACGTATGAAACACCCATTATCATCGACAAAATTAATTTCACAGATATATCAATTTTTCACTCACTGCGCGACCAAAAAGGCAATGTAGACGAGATGTGGTACCAATGGATCACTGGGACCGAAAATACTTTGAAAATTCTCTATGATAATTCTATGATTACATTCCCTGAACTTGTCTACAATTGCATGCTGGCAACATCTTTCCTCACTACAAATAAATTCGACGTACGCGAACAATGGGGTCTCTCACAGATGTTTTTTGTTTTGGGGGGTGTAAACTAAATTTAGATCGACATATACATTTTTCTTTGTAACCTTCAACACGAACAAACCAGCAATCATTTTTATTGTGAAGTCTAGAGCTTGTATCAGGCTATATAATGGAACCTATTATTTTTTTCAGTACTTTCCTTGAGTGGAATTTTTTTCGATTCATGTACAAAATTAGTAGGGTGGGGACCGATGATACAATAGTCAAATCAAACAAAATAAGCAAGCATACTAATCATGAAACAAATGAAACATGACTACGTACAGAAAATCTTTATGTAATAATTGCATATGATGTTTTATCGCTATAACGAGGTATTTGGAAGTCACACCGTCGATTTTCGGGGAATATGTATGTACCCTCAAATTTATAAGTCCGAGCCCAAATCGAAACGTTATTTTATGACAACCATTGAGTTAATATTTAATCTATTTTTTGACGGTTGCGACCGAAAATTCTTCTTTGGCTTGCTGTAGCTCAGATTATAATACTGAGCAAGAAAAGTTGTCACATCTGAGTTTTTTAGGGTATATGTGTCGTAGGTCCCCGGGTCGTGTGCCATTGGACCCACCGGGTGGGGACCGATGACACGTTCGAGCAACAAATTTTAAACGTCCATAAATATTTTTCGAAAAGACGGATATTCATGTATATGTGCGCGATAGGTAGTGCTTGTATCAAAGTGCTGAGCCAGCAAAAGATCTGCTGTTTTCGGCTGAACATTTTGGGGCCAGCGATCATTTTCCAATTTTTGATCCATCGGTACCACCTCTCCCCTAGTTATCTTTTCCTCACATTTATTCTCGCGTTTTTGTTGAAGAGATAGTAAGCCATCAGGGTGTTCTGCTGCTACAATTTTAAAGTTTATACGAAAGGTATATCTCAAGAAATCAGTGATTGCACAGATCACCACAAGGGCTCTCCGCGGTGTCAAGTTCCCAGTAGTCAATTTAACATGAGTATGACCAGTGGTGGCCCTAGGATTAGGGGTCCTGGGCGCAACTTTCAAGGGCCCCATATATCTATAAACGCAGCTTCTGCGGGGCTCCTCCTCCAGACCTCCATCCCTCTCAATACAACTAGCATATATTGCATGTTTACAGACTCCGTGATACTATATGGGATTTTTATGATGTATGTAACTATTTGCAATAAAATCAATCACAAAGTCCACAGACAACTGTGTCATTCAAGTTCAAGATGTGATTTTTATTCGTGAAAGTAATCACAAGTAGAGTGGGAACGGAAACTTGTAACTGTAACTTGTAACCTCCAACAGAATTCCTATACCTAATGGCCGTATTACGAAAACAAGGATTAATTCGAGAATTGCGTAATACTCGGATAGAAACTCGGCCTACAGTAAACTCCGGTTGATATTACGAAAAAAATGTAATTCGTCGCCTACTCAATACTCGCATTACATGTAATTCGCGTATTCGCGTCATATATCTTGGTCATATTTGCGATACCGGTACATGAATTTATCGTTACGCGAGCGGTTCGTGTTTTCACGGTGATTTTCAGCATCAATGATCGGTCATACCTGGCTCATCTTATAGAACAACAAAAGGAGCATGTCACTATAGATAACTCAGGTAATACATTCCATTTCGATGGTTACCCGTAAGTACAGTGGGGTGCCAAATTTGGGAATTTTGGAATATTTCAAGGCTGTTTCGCAGTATGTATTCGTGTACCTAAGGAAAAGTTCAGGTTTACTAAAGGAAGCATACGATATCTAACGATCAATAAATCGTTATCTTGCAATAAATTTTGAGTTACGGTACTGCATCTGCTATATTGTTACAAAACTGACGGCGGTGTAAACCTTGCTGTGGTGAAGCTATTACTTTTTAACGATAAGCTATTTTTCTTAGTTCTCTAGTTCATAGCCACAAGATTATAAATATGGATTCAAGTGTTGAAAAGAGGACAAACTATTCAGAGTACGAAAAAGAGTTTTTGCTGAATTTGGTGGAAAAGTGGCCTATATTAAAGGACAAATCAACAAATAAATTTACAAACAATTCCAAGGAGTTGGCCTGGACAAAGATTCAAGTTGAGTTTAATATGGACAGCCATACACGGCAAATTGACAATTGGATGAAGCTAAGAGCTCTATATAAGAACCTGAAGGCAAAGGCGGGAAAAGAAATGACATTTATCCGCAAAGAAAATGTGAAGACCGGTGGTGGATCCTTCAAGGATAAAGAATTAACTCCAATTTCGCAGCAGGTTTGTAGGCCTACTTCTTTTGCCACTCTTCGGTGTACATTGGCATCAGTGAACATTGAAACATATCTCAATCTTGAATTGAAATCGGAATATATTATTGCTGCATGAATTTTGTGATCCACACGCAGGGAATTGATAAACAATTCATTTGGTTTGCTTATGTTGTTGTTTCTCACTGAAGAAAATTGATTCTCATTTTGATTATTGCAATTGTATTTCCAGCTGCTCGCAATGGAGCCAGCGCACTTCAATCCCATAATCCCAGACTCTCAATTGGACACTGAAAGCGCAACTCTTCCACAATCTGGTGGGATCGTTGGAAGTACAGAGCAAGGTTTGTAAAAGTTGTCTCAATGTTGGGTATTATGCGTTCTCATAACACAATTATTGTACTATTTCGTAAGTGCAATCCAGAGCTACAAGCAGAAATAGGCCTGTATACGTTTGAACACAAACATGCAGGTCACGCCGTTCTCCTGCATTAAGGCTTTGAGAATACGCCAACTGCATGTATAAATTCAAACTTATAAATGCTTCTTACACCTCTGCGTAGTCCATACGAATTTGATAACCTATTTTACACAACAGAAATATATTAACTGGTAACCTGTTCTGGAAAGAGGAAACTTGCTCAGGAGTCTGAATCCCGGAATGAGCTGTACAGATTGCAAGCAATCAAACTAAAAAAACAGATAGAGCTCCTAAACAAAAAGCTGAAATTGGCAGAAATGGAACTTGAACAGCGTTCCATCAAAAAGTAGACGTGATTAATAGATATTTTTGAAGAGTCGTAATGCTCGTTCCTAACAGCTTCATTATTTCGTTTTAGCCAGCACTGTTCTTTTGTGATTTAATATATTTTCTTTATTGCAATAGAATTGGATCCATATCGCCGCTGTGGAATCAAAGTAGCTATTGGCCATTTTTGTAAGATTTTTATTCTCTTTTGATAACATCATGGCCATGACCATGTCTATTTGTGTGTGTCACGTTGTTTCTAACATGAACATGGTCAAGATATGACCGAAGAAAATTAGACACGTTCGATTCCAGAGCGATAATACGTTTGTATTCCAATACTGTGCTGCAAAGGGCTAATTGCCTAATATATTTTTGTACTGTGGTTCTACTTTGCTAATGCTAAAATGTCTCATTACTAGAGCGATTTTTTTACCTAAAAACGGCTGCTTCTGCTTCACTTAAGATACTGCAGTATGTTGAGTGTAACACCACATCAACCTAAAATTTGTTGCATTTGGCGTTTATGATTCACAATAGGCCGTCTAAAACGGTAGGGGCTACACAAGCTGTAAAATGTCAATAAGTTCACCGAGACCTCAGGTGAAACGAATGCAGGTTGCAAAAAATTTCGACATTATTTTGGCTCAACGTGACAATATTGACATGTTGGATATATTGCCCTACTCATTACCAATGTCATGCTGATTATACTGTGCTTGCTTATATGTTTCTTTGTTCTGCCACTCAATAAAGTTTCTTTGTGCTGGGCTGCTGCTCAATAAAAGAGTGCTTCAGACATCTAGTATTATTCATTCCACTGCAGGTACCATTTAAATCAGCAATAGCAAACAATCTGTATAATTGTGACAAGGTATATTTACTAGTAGTAACTTGTCAATATGTATTTCAGTAGTAAGATAAGAACCATGTCAAATAGCCATTGTATCATGGTAACGGAATAAAATTTCCAAGATTAATCCAATTTGAAGGGTTATTTTTGCTTATGTCAGGGAGATTGGACAATGGAAATTGTTTTTTAGGAAACATCTATTCAAAAACTATACAGTTATCTTATCATTTGCAACTGCACCACATCACATTCGGTTCTACGCAGATGAAAAGTGCAATCTTATCAGCTGCTGACGGATCGCAGAAGCTTGTGCGTAGTCTGTACGCTGGCCTTGTGGTGTAGAATCACTAGGATCCATTCCATCATCTGTAAATTCATCAAGTGATGCCTCGATCATGCCACGTTGCCTGAGAAAGTTGTACATGCAGACGCAGGCTGGAATCACGTTCAAAGTTGTGTCGACTTTTAACCTCATGCCTGTTTTCAGGCAGGAAAATACTCGCTTCAAAACACCAAACGCGCGTTCGATTGTCAATCTGGTCTTTTTGTGGCTTCTGTTGTAACACAGCTCAGGCTCACGCAAAGGATTGCGTAACGGTGTCATTAGATAAGTAGTCAATGGGTAGCCTTGGTCGCCAAGCAACAGTCCATTTGAGGTCGACTGGCTTTCCAGATAACCATATAATGCAGAATTATGGAATATCCTTGCATCATGTGTCGAACCGTACCATTTTGCATGAATGTTCGTAAAGACGAGTCTTGCATCACATACAGCCTGAAACATGAATGTATGTATTAGTATTGTGAATTACTATTCTATATATCACTTGCATCAGTGGACAAAAAAAAATTCATTAAATAGTTATTTTTAAATCACAACAAACACCCAAACCAAATTGTATGGTGTAACTTCATGTTTTGTTAGCTAGGAATATTTGCATTCTCATCAAGGCAGCAACATAATATGGGGGGGTCAGTGTAATTACTTATCAGCAACAGCATGACCAATTGACTATCACTAGGCAGTGTTCCCCATGAATATGTCAAAATTTATGGCATTTATGATTGGGTTAAGGTTGCGGTAGAGGTAACGAATGTTCCTATCATACCCTATACGAATTATAATTATTTTAGTGCAGGTGTTGCCGATATACATCATTATAAACTACGGTTATGATATTCACCTGGCAGTTTATGGAAAAGTAACCTTTTCGGTTCCTGAACCGTTCTGCATTTTCACCACCTGGGCTCTGGATGCGAACATGAGTGCAATCAATTGCACCTATTACATCTGGAAATGATGCAATAGAGTAAAATTCTTCCTTTACACTGTGCAAGTTCATTTGTGGCCATCGTACGAAAGTCCCTATATTACCAACTATGACGGCCGAAACCTGTAAAAAAAGTACTGGATTTGCAAAAGAACAAACAATCAATCACGGTCAATTCATTACCTCTTTGATCACATTAGATACAGTCGGCTGCGAAATACCTTCCAAATCAGCAGAAAGCAATTGGAATGACCCACTGCTTGTGAAGCGTAGGAATATGAGCATCTTATGCAGTATTGGTAGAGCAACACCTTTTCTAGAATGCCTGAAGTCATTCTGAATGACTGCAATGAAGTCATGAAGACCTTGTTTTGTAAAGCGATACCGTTGTCTAAATTCCGCATCTGTGTTCCTTTCCATCGGGTTCTGCAAATCCACCAGTCGACGTTTTGGCACTCTTTCAACAGCTTCGCCATCATATTCCTCCTCACAAAACCTCATAAACTCCAAAAAGTCCATGTTATCGTCAGCAGTCGTCCAATGCATCTATCGGGAACCCGGACAATGATAGATTATTCCCCGATTTCGGAGACTTGCATTTTAACAGTATCTGGGTCTCACAAAGCGCAGAAATTGATTTCATAATACCATCGCGGCTCAGGTTCCGCTCGGTATTACGAGAGTCGGCGATGTGTGACCGCAAGTAATGCCCGTCTTACAAAAACACTATTTTAATACGAAACAGAGGATAACTCCGCAAATTATCCTTAATTCGAGTGTTACATTCGTTTCGTAATACGGGCATAAGTGTTGGAGGTTTATCTATAGACTTCTCCTCGCCACCTCATCCGCGCAAGTGGTGTTTACATAAGCCTAAAAGTGGGCCTTGCTATAAGTCGGCAGTTACGGAAAAAATAAAGAATATCGGCCTGGTATAAATGACCACAGTAGTCGACAAACACCATGAATACCACAAACATTGAATGGTAATCGTATTTAAGATTTAGTTACGTATGTGGGGGCGTTATTAGCCTACGCGTTTCCTGATGAATATTGCTAACTTCAATAGAATGATAAATGCGCTGCTGCCATCTTGATCTTGATATTACTGCTGTGAAGCCATACTCGAAAGTCACTCCTACTTGTCATGTCTGCAGTCACTCCAAGGCACCCTAAATGGCAGCATGGACAGAAAATTCTATAAAATTCATGCCGGCGACGTCTTATCTTGTGATACGATTGTTGATATAATACCAAGCAGCATGTTCTTTGCAATTCTCTACTAGTTGCTGACGATTACTCCTGACGAGTGTTAACAGACGATATTCGGTTTTATTCCAATATCAATCGAATACTAATGAGGATGGTCAACAAATCAGTTTGGACGGGAGTCACAGTTCATTACAAAACTCTATTTATTTGAGTTTTCATGCATCGGATATGTTTTGACCGTCATCTGTGCTTGTTTTCATAATCTTCTGCGAAACTTCATCTCTGAGTAGCGCACTAGTCTGTGGTCTGAGGTACCGTTATACAACCACATTCCCTCCCATCCAGTTTTGTTGAAGTTTCCGTTCAGATTGCTGTGGCCGCACCTGTCATACCACCAACCTCCTTCGTGGTGAGAAGCGCAATTCTCAGGCCAATGATCGTGATCGGCGTGTTTCGTTGAGAACTGTCGGCCGTTGTTCCACGTCAGATAATCCTGGGTTGTATTACCGGAGAATCCGGATAAGGCCAGTGTGTAGTTGTCGGACCCGGGTCCGATTCGGAAATTGCTGTAGATGAAAATTGTCGAGAACGTTGAATGAAATCGATTGTGTTGCCAGTCGAGTTTCAGATCAGAAATCTAGAGCAGCGTTATCATGATTGGAATGTGGTGTCATCAGCATAAGCTGGAAAATCACAGGAGCCGGGCTTACAAAGTCTGTAGTTAAGATCGTTTTAAATTACCGTTAGTGATATTTCCAAACAAAATATATTACAATCCATCTGGCAAACAGCCTAGCTAGCGTTATCAAATATTCGAATGACAGAATCTCAACAGTTCCTTCGCACTTTGGCGTACTTTAAACTAACAGACGCATGGATATTGGACATTTCCAATTCCTACCCATACCCTTCCGTAATAAAATTTAGAGCTGGGCAAAATTTAGTACCTGAATGATTTGATACGGAATCGAGTATTCTGCTTCGATAATTGTTAAACACATGTATTAAAACATTGCTTTAAACCAGGGGTGGGCAATTATTTTCCTCCGCGGGCCAAATGAGAAGTAAAAATACGTTGGCGGGCCAAATATTCTCTGGCGTATCTCAATTTTATTTCTAAATTGCATTGTCAGTAAATGCTGCTCAGTGAGTGTGTTGATAGGTAATGAGAAATTGCCGTTTGCAGTCATAATTAGAAACAATGTTAAACATGATACATATTTGACTCTCTTAAAACCCCTATCAACGTTCTGCTAGTAAGACTTTAAAACAGTGGTTCTCAAGCTTTTTTCGGCACGCCTTCCTATATGATAGTGAAAAATTTCCCGCCCGCCTTATCATGATATTACAAAATTTTAAAAACTGTAACCAGAATGCCAGCAATCTCAACGGATAGTTTGATGGCATGGAAGGTTCTGGCTGTTGATGCGAGAATCATGAAATATAAAAGTTGGGCAATACGCAGAGCATAAACGAGACGCTGGAAATGAATCGCGCGTAGTGCGAAAAAAATTTTCGGGCAACTTCAGCTTTGCGCTAGGGTTGGGACTTCGGGATCAAATTTTAAATCCCGGGATCGGGATTTCCCGGGATTTTCGCTCCTCAATCCCGGGATTTCCCGGGATTGGCAAAGTATCAGAATGGACATACAAGCTACACAAACAACATATATTCCTCATAATATTGACACCAAAACATGCTCCCGTGAATACGAATGAAACCCAGCGATCGAAAGCCACCCGGACAATGAGCGTTTAAATTCATGTACCGCCTGTTTCGTGTAGGAGTTGATTTGTCCAACGTGATCGAAAAACATCCATTATTCGGTCACATTACCATAAGCTCTTCTTCCACACACTTGGAGATTTTTTTGCTGTGCTCGATCACGAAGTCCCGAACCCGTTTGTGACATCTTGGCAAGTCATAGACGTCAGCCTTGAAGGCCCGACAAATTCGCTCACTTTGGAAAAATTTGTTTAAATCCTAGCCCGTCCCCAGCAGTTAGCTGACTAGGAAGTTCACCGGACCGAGGATTATGCGATTTATAAAAGGAATCGATCTTCCTCGTCTTCATTTTTGACTGATCTTTCTTTGACGTGCCCGATTGAGTCATGGATGATTTAATTACTATCATGTGTACGGACCTCAAATGCGTTACCAGTCCCTTTGTGCTATACCAGTGGTTCCCAACCTTTTTCGACTAATCGTCCCCTTATCAAGCTCGACACAAATTTTCACCACCCATCCCCTATCGCCCCATATTTACGGATCTGAAGAAGAGGACATATAAACGGGACATTTATTCACCTAACTTTGATCGCCAAAGAATTGAGTAGATAAAAAGGTATTTTTTCCGAGTAGGTGCTCGAAAAACCGGTTCCGCCGTTAAGTTGACCCTTTTAGTCGTGTGCAGAATAAGCCATCTTCGCGTGCATTTTCTGGCCGTGATGATTATATATATCTCACTGAACGTCGTAACATTTTCGCCCTCTAATTGCCCCCTTGTTTCTAAAAATCGCCACTGTGTGGAGGTATCGCCCACGTTGGGAACAGCTGTGCTAGACCCTGAAGCTTTCAAACGTCTTGACACAAGTTGCATTTGGCTTTTTCTGTGAATTTGCAAGACAAAAAGTTTTGCCCCACATCTGATTTTTTTTTCGCACTGACATCTTCGAAATTTGCTATTATCCCGACCTCCGCAGCACCGTCTACGATCCGTAGACTATGACGGTAATGATTGTGCTGTTCATTGCTATGCCATAGTTGGTGTCAATGTCACATAATTTGGAATTGTTTTAGTTAGACAATCAGCCGAGTTTGTAACACTGCTTTATTTTCCAAAATAAGAGATATTGCACTACGTAAGCCTTGGTAGAGGTTGTTTGCGAATCCCGGGATTTCATTGCGATTAATCCCGGGATCGGGATTGCTTCAAATCCCGGGATCCCGGGATCGGGATTTCCGGGGTCCCAACGCTACTTTGCGCCACCCTTCTGATGCTTTAACGCCCCCTGTTCTTAACCACTGCACTGAAATGTACATGGAATAGTACGAAGCTCGTTTTCATGTTCGCTACCTTCCCTTGACCACGTGTTTCGTGCTTTCGTCATAAAATCGACTTTAATTAATACCCTTAATCTCGGCGACATGATCGGAAAAAACTAAAAGGACGAGTTTACCCCTGAATCAAGTATAAAATATTTAGTGCTCTAGTGTAAACCTAGAACTTTTTCGCCTTTTTTGGGGCATGCCTATTAATATAATTCATAGGTGATAGATATGATGAGTCGTGTAGTAATCGCGAGCACTGATTGACTTGTTCTACGAATTGGGGATTTGGAAACGCATCAATTTGAAACACATGCCGTATAATGCGTAATGTGTTGTTGTCACAGTGACAATGGCAACAAAGAAGGTTTGAACCAAACTATACGGAAAGAGTGATTTCTCGTGACTTCAATTGCTACTCATACTTTGCCACATTGCCTTTATTTTGAATTTAGACAATGCATGCGAGGTGCATAGGCAGTGTATATCGTGGCATATTAATTAGAAAGCTTCAAAGGAAACGAATTTCCTGTTCGTTTGATACAGCACGGTTTTAGTCATTCAAAAAGCAAGTTTTATGTTTTGAATTCCAAGCAACCTGACGCGGGCCGCACAGAATAGCTTCGCGGGCCGCACTTTGCCCAGGTCTGCTTTAAACAAAGGCCTGTAAAAATTATTTTATTTTGTACAATTTTTATCGTATAAATATGCCATTATATACTATGTAAATACTTTCCAGAAACATGTTGTATGAGCGTACGGACGATATAGTCGACATATACGATATGGGATGGTTGGAAGTTGGAACCCTCGAAATAGTCGGCTGAACAGCTATAGTACGCAGATATAGATATTTGGTACGGAATGTTTTAAGCAAGAGCCTTGTTTTAAACATGTTTGTTTTAAATTGATTTTTTCTTTTAAGCACAACCCTACTGTGGGTTGATCGCGGCTTAACAGATATGTTATTTAGTAATGTGCGTCGCTCTGTACCATATGTGACATATGATGCGATACAGCCTACCGAGATTCAGAGCCTTCCGCATGGAACAATACTATATCGGGGCCTACGATAACTAGACTGAACTTATGTTATAGTAGGCTCCAATACGATAGTTAATAAATTAATGGTAAGAATCGTGAAAGAATCATCTCTCACTATACTCCAATCGACTCATTAGAATGAATACTCCATTGAGATGCGAGTAATTGAATCATTGTGCCCAGGTCTAATTATACAAACGCGTGACGTCTGTTATTCTAATGTCCTCAATGTATTTTAAAAGTAAAGACGCAATACATTCGCAGCCCCGCACTCTAATCCAGTCGTTCCTGACCACAGGGTACTTCAATTAGTTATGCCCGCTAAGTTATTCCACTAATATGTGTAATAATGATATGATGCAAGGAAATAAAGTTTGCCTGTATTTAGCTATCAAATGACTTCCCGAATCCCTCTCGATCATGTTGACTTCCAATTCCATGTTTAAATCTTTTGTCCGTTCATGCAATTCCTCGAGCCCTGGAGACAAACGACTTGAGTCATAAAACGTGTATCAAGCAAAAATGCTACTCATTAAAGTACGAGCTTAATTACTCAGATACCAACCAAGTTAACACCGTCGAAATCCAGAGTCCAACGAAGTACTACTTTCTCAAGTACTCCAAGTAGTTTTCACCTACTCGTACTACATCCTCAACTGCTTATGATCTTAGAGTACTTGCACCGAGTAGTTTTTAGTTTTCAGGCAAAACTATGCTTAGAACGCGGACTTTTTGTACTTACTTGGAAATTTCTACTGTTACTTGTGGTCGAGGATAAAGTTACAGCGTAACTACTACTTCTACTTGAGTACCAACGATAACAAATTTGACCATCGCTGACGAAATCCTACAACTATATTAAACACAACACAAAACTTACCTACCAAGCCAGAAATCTCCTTCACGATTCCCGAATCCTTTCACGTATTCATCCCAACTTCGGTAGAAATCAACGTCTCCGTTCACTCTCCGCTGGAACACCTACAACGGAATTTAGCAAACATTCAAAGACTCAGAAATCTAAAATCTGAAAATCTGAAATCTCTTCTCGAAATCCAATTGAAATAGTTGAAACCTTTCGGCGATTTTTTGTACATCTTAAAGCTAGTTTGTTCTTGACGTTTCCACGCTCAATCTTTGGCAGATATAGATGCTACTCACAGTCCATTTCTTTTTATAGTCTGCTCTTAGTTGAAGTTCCGTCATTACCTCTGACATGCTTTGCCTACCCTACAAGAAACGCAGGCTAAACTGAATGGAAGGCTTTTTAGTGATGTAAACTAGATATATACTAACCCCACAATCACCATTTGAGATCCATTTGCCGTTCACATATCTTTTCTTGCAAATTTGTGCTAAAAATGACAAATTCATAACTAACCAAATTTGAATACGAATTCCTCGTACCTGATAAACACGAGTAGTTGACGAATCCAAACATCAAAATAGTCCAGTTCTTGAGAAACATAATCGGAAGCAATGTGATGTACAATATGAACTGCTGTTACGATGTAGGCATACCTTACTGAGCTCAATAAGATATAGATGGTAGTGGGTTGATCAAGGTTTGGGTGCTTAAGATAATGTTACAAGCAGGAAGCTCACTTGATGACGCATCAGATCTGTTATTTTGATTAAACAAGGATTCGTTTCGCGAAGTAAAGGGACGATGAGGAAGCCGTGATGTCATTCTAGTGTCATCAGAAATTTTGCGTAGGCGAGCAATAAACATTGATTGTTTATAGCAGTGGTTCTTAACCCTTTTCCTCCAGCGCCCTTTTTAAAAATCATCGTGCTCCAGCGCCCGCACCTCATATTGTAAGGAATGTAATAAAGGCAGTGGGTAAGAGGGAGGGCCAGAACTTCGTCTGCCCCCTCCCCTAAAAAAAAGATTGCCTTGCGCAGCCATAGTGCCCTAAACCAAACTTCTGAGGGCTTCGCCACCGAGAACGCCGTCGCGTGATTTCGATGGTCAGCAAAGTTCGTGCGGCCTGGTCGCCCTAGGCGCCAAAATTTTCTATAATGCTTTTTATCCTCTCAGCCCACGAAATAGGATTTACCAGATTTACCAGAGTGAGCTGTTGTGTTGGAAAATAAAGGCCAATTTATTGATAATTGAACCTATTCGGTCGTGCCCGTTGGTAAAATTACTTCGTTACATGTTGTTATTTGGTTACCTCATGTCCTCTATATAGTCAAATGAGTCCCATATTGACCGGAGCTACATATGTCTTTGTGCATCGTGGCGTGGTAATGGCCGATATGCCTATTTCTATTTTCTATTATTGTGAATATTCTTCCGTGAGGGAGTCGTCAAAATATGAAGTGTAATTTATGTTCATTTACCGAAATAATTTAGGGCACCCTTCGGGCTCACCGATTGGAAGTTTGGGTTGCAGGATTTTTGGTCCTGGTAAGAGGTCAAAGTCCTGTCGGTCTTTTCGGAACTTTGGTATTGTGAATATTTAGCGCTTTAATTGCGTTCGAGGACCATTCGACTATAATAAACCATATAATAATTGTGTGTGGTATAAAATTCAGGGTAAAATAAAGGTTTTTGTAATAACAATCGGGAACGTGCTCATACCCTGTGGTTAGAGCCATCCCGAATTCACATCTGCGATTGGCAATACGGGGAAATTAATGATATTGGATTTTGTTCTAGTGCTTTACCTAACTGTAACTATAAGTGAATCAACTGAGAATGGGATGCGCATATCTGCTCACATTGAATTCAGTACTGTACCCTGTAATTGATTTGAACATGAATGTATTCCAAACACAGCCACTCATATTATAAAACGTTCATGTTAGTTTGTGAACCACAACACTGGATGGTATCATCCTTAATGATACGACAAAAATATATTCTGATGATTTAATTTAGTAGATCTCGAATGCAAGTATATTTAGTTTTTCATCTCGCGCACAAAGTTTCAAAACTTATTTTGTGTCCAAGAGGTTCTCAATCTCATAAGTGATATACAGGGCCTCCTTCTTCGATTTTCACTCGCTGTCACAATATGTTGTTGAAAATAACCCTAGCAAGTGTGACGGCAGTGTTTTAACGGGACATTGGCGATCTAAAAGTACGCGCAATTCGTTTTACATGAATTATAGTAATTTATGAAAATATATATGTAGCAAACATCGTAGCGTAGTGCAACCAAACATTTCGGTATTTGACATGTTTTATTGTATGTTAATTTGCTCTGAATACTCATTAAGGATATGTCCTACTACCACGTCATCTACTGCGAACCCATTTTTCTTCAGCGCCCCCCATATCGCGCCCCCTGAGTCCAGCGCCACCCATATCACCCCCTTCAAAATCATCGAGGCAATGTTAAGAACCCCTGGCTTATAGAATCAATATTAAAATATGATCACTTATAATATACGCAATAAATTATCACATTGAATTGATTTATATCTCAGATTTCGACAGACGGACAGGTTTCTCGATAGATTGTCTATTCCACAGTAAATCTGGAAAATACACACATCATTCTGAGACCAACCTGCCCCTCAGGAAAATGACGAGATTGACGTAAATTTTTAAATTTTCAGTGTCACGTCAAATTGTTATTCCTGTGCAATGCACGAAGAGGTCAGATTACAAAATTCGATAGAAGAAGAATTGGCAAGGTTTGCAGAGGTATAGAGATGACTGATGATAAAGAATCAAAATTACATAAATTATTGCTGTGGTTTATGCACATTAATATTATTAAAATTGTAAAAAACTTTTAGCAGCGCTCATCTTACATAAGGGACTGCTATGCCATGGTCTGTAATTACCGTCTGGTTTAAAGCTACTTTGGAACATACTTTAGCTTTTACTATGCGGAATCTTTCACACGATAGCACAAACTCGGCAACAGGGGTAAATAACAGGGATGGTGTGAACGTGAGGTACACGCTCGCGTTCTGTGTGTGAACCTTAGAAATTTAGAGGTTCACGTTCACAAACGAACCTTGGTAGGTTTTTTATATATTACATTTTTACGTCTTTATAACATCTCTGGTTAAATTTGTTTGCATTTCAAATTCGGATTAGTCTATGCATGGCGTTGGCAGCTTAAAAAATGAACACTAAACGAGCATGCACTTTGCCAATCTCAAAAATTATTTCACTTGTTTGTAAATATCTAGCGACATTATGTTGTGAACCTGACCCGCACTCACAGAAAATCAAGAACAAAATATAATGCAGGTAGGTAGTCCGCTATAATGATGCTTATTCAACCAATTACCTAAATTTATGTAAGACCACATTGTTGTCTAATGTAATAAATGTAGCAGGCGTATGGGATCCATCTTGAATTAATATGTATTTGTATATTGTATCAGAAAAACTGATCCGTGTCATTAACATTAGGGTGTTGGCTACTCTGTAACTTGTTTATTGATAATATCAGTAGCAAGTATAGAAACCCGTTTACACTTAGCTCAATATCAATGTAGCAATATAGTCAGACGCTGAATGCATTGTCCGGTCTGATCGAGGCCGAGGCGGAAGCTTTTATTTCATTGCAAGTCCTCGTCGAAATTGTTAACAAAGCGACGAAAGATATTAGTTTTATGGAATTATTATAGCATCTGATTGCTCCAGTTGATAAATTTGGTGACCGTATAAAAAGCCAGCATGTAATTTGGAATTGTAGCATAATGTGGCCTGAGTCGTCGCTAGCTATTAATCTATCACTTGATTGAAATGTAGGATTGGAATTAGCAACATGACGTCACGCAGCGCCATAGATCACGTTCGCGTTCACACGAACCTGAACGTTTATGAGGTTCACACCAGAGTTGGATCAATTACAATATTTTAATTCAATTACAATTACAATTACAATTACTCAATGCTAAAAATATCAAATTACAATTACAATTACTGTTAAACATGTAATTAATTACAATTATAATTACAATTACAATTACTTTTAAACAGGTAATTGATTCAGTAAAGAGGTGTTCTTTGACAACCGTAGCAACGTATTTAGCAACAATCTCAAGCTCTTCATGTTACATTCCTGATATGTAGAATACCCTTTAATTAAAAAAAAACTCGAACGTATTCGAACTATTCCTAATCATGAGTACTGAAAACTTCCAGCATAGAAAAATTTTTCAAGCGACTGTTAAGAACCAAAGGTATGATCGACTAACAGCGAATAGGCTACAGGACAGTCAATGAAATGTAATCAAACGATAAGGCTACTCAGAGCTGAGTCAGGATGATGAAATGTAATTGCTAAGGCGTCAGCGATATAGATGCTACCGATAAGATGCAAAAGGAAAGAACCTCCTGATAACGAAGAATTACAATATTTTGGTTCGCATTTACATTTTCACTTGCTCGGAGACTTAGATTGCATTTGATGAACATTAGGGTGCGAAAAGTTTCTGGCCCCAGTAAATTTGGCCAAGATTGGAGGTAAGATTGGGATAACATCTCTACAAATGCGTGATCAAGTTTGATGAAGGCTTGGATGGAAACTTGAATTTTTTTGCTATTGCTGCAACAAGCCTCGGTACTGGTCAGAGATTTAAAAAACTTTGACCGTGGTGTAGAAAATGGTTTAGCACAGGTTTCAGAAGAGTTTATTTGCTGTTCATCCATTTTTGAAATATTAATATTTAGTTTAGCCCACTGGTTCTCTAAATTTTTAGACACGCCCCCTTTATGACAGTAAATATTTCGTGCCCCCCGTATGGTCATAGCACACAATGAAACTAGAAAGTTAGCAATCCTTACATATAGTTTGATGGTATAGAAGGTTATGACTGTTGATGAGAGAATTCTCCACTATGAAATTCAGACTAGGCGGAAAAGATTTCAGTTCTCTGGATCGTCGCGCCCCGTTCAGATGCTTTCACGCCAAGGGGCACGCCCCTAGTTTGAGAACCACCAGTTTAGTCTATATTGTAATCAGGGCTGTAACAGCACTTCGTCAGCCGCCCCCAAAAAAACGTTGGTCTCGGGCCCCCCATAGGGTGATAAACCGGACCCCAGACCCCTCTCAGCCTCTACGATATTTCCGCTATTTATCATCTGGATTAACTGAGAGTAACACTGTCTCGTCTAGCCGCGCAAAGCGCAATTTTTTTTTATAATTAATGATTGAGTCGGTCAATATGATCGAGAATTGCATATATATTGCTATCAATTTTTATCCTCTCTCTGCTCACGTATTAAGATTTACTGGTAGAGCGGAGTGAGGTGTGTTTGAAAAGGTAGGACCACTCATCAATAATAATAATTAGACATATCCGGGCGTATACCTGTAGGAAGGAAGGAAACAGTACTTCGTCAGGCCCCGAAAGAACTTGGGTCTTGGGCTCCCATAGGGTGATAAACCGACTCTCCCCCCTCCATCACGCTGTTCGCTTTTACCACGTAATTAATAGTATTATTTAGTGAACACGCGCGAGGCGCGAGCGAAAATTTTCAATGATTCATAATAAAATCGTTCAATAAGATCGAGAATTGCATATATATTGCTATCAATTTCTTGTCCTCTCTGCTCGCGTTATCAGATTTACTGGTAGAGCTGAGTGAGGTCTCTGGGAAACTGTAAGGCCCGTAGATAATAATTAAACATCTTCGGGCGGGCGGACCCGGTGGTATGACTTCGTTACATGATGTTATTTCGTGACCTCCGCAATATCAAAAAATGTAGAATCGCATAAACGTACTAAACCAAGGGCGGGCAACATACGGCCCGCGAAGGGATTTTGTCCGGCCCGCGGACAGTTTTCCGTCTTACATGATAATATGGCACGCGGCCCCAGTCTTCCGAGATCCCCACTACTTGGTTGCATACGTCAAATTTTAGTGACTGTATGTCATTATACACATGTATGCGCATGCGCAGCGAGTGAGGGTGGAGCTTATACGCGTGAGTTCGTCGAAGTGAGAAGACTTATTGCATTATCGGCATTTACGATGTACTCAACCCTAATGTCATTTGTGGTAGTCATGGTGTTTGTCGACTACAATGGTCATTTACACCAGGCCGATATTTCTTATTTTTGATTCCGTAACCGTCGACTTGTAGCACGGCACACTTCTAGGCTTCTGTAAGACACCGCTTATGTCAGAGGGGTCGCCAACTCAACACGGGTCAGGGCCACTTTCAAATTTCGTAGAGGCCGCGGGCCGCATGGATTCAATATCAAGATAAAATAGGCCACACAGTTGAACAACCACGCTATCTCGTCACGTACTAAACCCCAATGAAATGATATTTTGGTAAATTGGGGGTACCGGGCTTATCGAACGCCTTGAAATCTTAACTAAGGATTGCACCGTGTGTTGATTGATCAGAGAAAAGCAGACATGGTGGTGCCTGTATGACAATGCTATTCTCAAAGCCACATTGTCTTCGTCATAATTGGCGAGAAATGGCTTTGAAGTCACATTGCTGTCGTTAAATTATATTCATTAAATAAGATTTATTCCTTGTATGTGTCGACAAATGGGCGAATAAGGTTCGGCAATCCGGCCCGCCAAGTTCTTAATTTTCCTATATCCGGCCCGCCGACTGGAGAAGTTGCCCGCCCCTGTACTAAACTATAACACGCACACGATTTGAAATTGAAATTTATTCACGGGCATATAATTTTTCCGTGCGGGATAGTATTTGTCTTGTGAGGTTCAAGACAGAAACATTCGGCGCCAGTCATTTAGGCGCCTTTGGACATTGAACAATTAAACTTATATGTATCGGCATCAGCGCAGTACTTTTCGGCCAAGGTTTTCTCGATGCCGATCGTTCTGGCACATCTCTTGGAGTCGCATGTTACATTACCTAAAACTTTTTATCTCGGTAAGACGTGGCGCGGCAATGGCCAACGCTGACATGCCCATTTCTATAAACCTTGCGTATTTTTTCTTAGGTGAAGAGTACCCAATTATCAAGATATTTGGCAACCAGAAATCGCGCCGAGCGCGAAAATTTTTGAAAAAGCTGCATGAATTTTCAAAAAATACTCTATAATTTATGCTAATTTACGAAATAATTTTGGGCCCCCTTCGAGCTCGCCCCCCTAATTGGGGGGTTTGGGGTGAGGCAGTTACGGTCCTGATTGTAATTCTGGTGCTACGAAAGTATGGGAAACAGTTTAGGGTGACTGAATTATCTAGTTATAACGCAGCACGCATAGAACACCGATGTAAATAGGCTAATTATCACATGTGGTGACTGTTTACTAAGGCGCTAAGGCCCATCATCGTCATCCTGGCTCGTACAGGATTTTCACTGGTGCGACGAATAAATGATTGATTAAATCAGTGGTTTCCAACGTGGGCGATAGTGGGGCGAAAACGGACGAAGGAGGCGATAGGGGGCGAAAACAACGAAGGGGGCGATAGGGGGCGATGGTGCGTTAAAACGGCTATATTGGAGTCGGGACCGTAACTACCGCACCCCAAACCCCCCAATTGGGGGTGGGGGGCCCGAAATCGAAGGATGCCCAAAATTATTTCGTGAATTAACATGATTGATCGAGTAATTTTTTAGACATTCATGCGACTTTTTCAAAAATTTTTCGCCCGGGCGCGATTTACTATTTTCATGTATCTTGATGTTGGGGTCCCGCCACCCAACAAAAATACGCATGAATTATGAAAATGGGAGACTTCGGCGTCGGCCATTATTGCGCCACGACGCACCTAGACATAGGAAGTTAGAGGCCATGTAACATGCGCCTCCGAGAAGTGTCCCAGAACGATCAGCAGCGAGAAGACCTTGGCCGAAAAGGAATGCCCTTGTGCCGACCGAAAACTTCGATATGTATACATATATGTTTAATTGTCCATAGGCACCTCGATGGCTGGCGTCGAATCTTCCTGTCCTGGCGACCTTAACCTTACAGGACAAATGCCATCCCGCAAGGAAAAAATTATTTGCCAGTAAAGAAATACCAATATGAAATCATGTGCGTTTTTTAGTTTGGTACGTTTTGACGATTTCTATATCTTCTGACATAGCAGATATAGGAGGTCACGAAATAGCATCATGTAAAGAAGTCAATATAACAACAATTCTGCCCGAAGATGTTTAAATATTTTTTAGGGGTCCTACCTTTTCCAACATACCACATCGACCATATTGACCGATTCAAACATGAATTATATGAATTTGTCGCGCTTCGCGCGTTTAGGCGAAATACGGTGACTCACCAAACAGTACATGAAATAGGGTATAGCTGATATTTAGCAACAAAAAGCCCACTGGCTGAGGGGAGTCTGGGGCTTGGTTTATCACGCTATGGGTCCAAAGACCAACGTTTTTTTCGGGGAGGAGGGTTGCTGACGAGGTGTTGTTTTTCGGTTCCCAATATTTGGGGGGCGATGATCGGTGTGGAGCTTCAAAAGGGGGCGATGAGTCGAAAAACGTTGGGAACCACTGGATTAAATGAATATTTTATGTTGTGATTGTCAGGTTTCCATGAAAATGTAATTGAGATTGTAATTGAGCAAAATTTTGATCAAATTACAATTACAATTACAATTACACAAAATAGAAATGCTTCAATTACAATTACAATTACAATTACAATTACATGAAAAAATGTAATTGATCACAGTCAGCTCAATTACAAATTATAATTGAGCCAACTCTGGTTCACACCATCCCTAGTAAACAGAGATGAGCACGAATTAGGCATAGTATTCGAAAAACCGGATTTGTCTCAAAGGGACCAGGAAGTGTGTCCAACAAATCACTGCTCCAAGTATTCGGTGTCCTAAACACAAAAGATATTCGGAAACTAGAAATTGCAAACTTCAATAACTTTTTTACCTCGGTATCCAAAGTGCATAAGTAGGCTACGACATACGCGCGTCCACCTCATCTGACTATCATGGTTGACAAAAAAGATCATCGCTCTATCAAATATGCCGGACCTGAAGTGTGGAACAGTATCCCGCCGGCTATCCGACAGTTGTCGAGCATGTCCACATTCAAGTCGAAATACAAGCAATTTCTGCTGAATGAATACTAGTCAGCCCTCACCATTTACCGGACCACGACATGACATATCTATCTCGCCGTCCGTCACTTCCCACCTGATTTTATCGCTTGCCACTTAATATCACCTTCTTTTACTTTCATTCAGTGTGCATGCCTTCTCTTTACGTCGCCTAGGCCTAGATGGTTGTCTGATCCTAAGACTACTCCTAGTCCAGTAGTTCTCAACCTTTTTGTCTTCGCGGACCCCTTTCGGACCAGGGTTGTAACCAAGTCACATGGTTCCGAGTCACGAGTCAATCTTACTTTTGTGGTTTTGACTCGAGTCAAGTCGAGTCATTTTCAATTCATCGCCGAGTCGAGTCCGAGTCCAAGTCACCGTTTAAGGGGTCAAGTCCGAGTCATAGTGTTATGACTCGAGTCCGAGTCCAAATCGCAGTATTGAAGTCATGTTCAACTTCTGTTTTCAATCATGCTTGGGTGATATCGAATTCTATGCTTGCCAAACATGAATATTTTGTCCCTATCAGAGTCTTGGCATATGTATATAAAGGCAGATAACTGACAGTTCCTGGCCTCATTAACCGATGCTACAGATAGACGTGACAGGCCGCCTATATGATAAATTTACTAATCTTAGAACTTCAAATCAAATATCTGTCTTGTCAGTCTGATACATCACAAATACAGGCATTCAGTTTTTATTATGAGCACATCGACGATAGCTCACAAATATCTTATGGAGAACCAACGAATTCACGGCTGCATACTATCTGATAGAGAACCAACGAATTCACGTCTAGATACCAGCTGATGGAGTATCAACAGATGCATGTTTATGTAGAGGTACAGTTATTCTTTCACATTATCAGGTGGTTGACTAAAAAAAGGTCAACTTTCTTGCTCAGATCGCGAAATAGCCGCCGGAGCGTTACTTCAGTGCTGATTTACTGTAGCTTAGTCGAATTTGCCCTACATTTACCACAAATTCTCAACAACATACGAAATCTTGAAAAGGAGGCTATTTCTTGAAATTGTTAGATTGCCTAAAAGAACTTAAATTTGGCTAAATTCCAACTAGTACAAAGCAAGACTATGTGTGAGAATTTTGAATAAATTACAAATAGAGACTTTCGAATTTTACCGGCTACCTCATGATATTGTTAGATGGTGTAAAAAATACGATTCGTAGCAAATTTGGCTCAATTCCAAATAGAAGAAGCGAAGTTATTAGAGTATAATATTTAGGATATGAACAAATAGTCGGCTTACTACTAGTAGATAATTAAATTATATAAAAGAATTTATCACTGAAAATACTCCATTTATTTTCAAATCCAAAATTTTCTCCTCTCATATCACCGATTCTACTTTTTAAAATTAAGCCAGATTCAGTGTTCTTTTTATGCAACACACCAATTTTATCAAGTTGCCACCCAGTAGAATAAAAAAGAAGTTATTTTTGAACGGCCCTATTCTAGAAACATCACACAACATTAGCTATTCATTATTACTCACGTGCACAACGCACATACCTAACAAACCGTCAAATGGACATGAGGTATTGGGTGTTTTCACAGACAGCAGATCTAATCAATGAGTTGGACTTCAAAAATAATAAAGTGGAAATGAGATACTCAGATATGGTAAAGCGGCATGGCATGGTGCACTAGATGCAGGAATTGAAAAGCATATTTGAACCACACTGAAGAGCATTGGATACTCATTCTTTCTAGTCGCTCAAAAATGCAAAGAATCATCACCTTCAAATCTACACATGACCTTATCAGTCTCTTCCAAGTAGCCTACTAGACCATCTGAGTCATTTCATTGACTTTGCTTCGATTGTTTGCTTGTATAATTGAAAAGTCTTGAGTAATTTGATTGCGGAGGATCTATCACCTCTTCATTCCTGGATGATTTTGTACAATGCATTGCTACTCTGTACCATTGTCTGTTGTTTTTACGGCGGTATTGCTGATATTATACGAGTGCAATGAAAGCAGTGGTGACTAATAGCGATGTAGGCAGAATTCGTCTGATGCATTGATCTAACCATTACGATTCGCAAATTTCTTCATCTTCAAGTCATATAAAATAAGCCGAGTCAGTGACTTGAGTCGAGTCATGCGTATTGACTCGAGTACAAGTCGAGTCAATCCAAATATTGTCTCGAGTCTAGTCGAGTCATTTTCCCACTTCAAGAACTCAAATCGAGTCACAAAAAATCGTGACTCGAGTCGAGTCATGGCTCGAGTCATTACAGCCCTGTTTCGGACCGTCACGGACCTCCACGGGGTTTTGTTCAAATTTAGCTCAATTATCGTGCAATCGTCATCTGTTGTGTGCAAATGATAACTTGGAGATAAACATCAACAACAAGTCTTTTCTTGAAAATAAGATCATACTATTCATGTAGAAATTGGGTTGACTTCTCTTATTTCAAATTCAATTCTGCAACTGTATTTCTTGAAATAAGTGGTCGTGTCTTGAAAATCCGCGCCTTCGATTTGACATGAACGAGTGCCGAAAATCAATGTCTACAAATATAGATGGTGGCGAATGTAGGCCTAATAATAACGCGGAACGCGTCCGACAACACATTTCGGTATCATCGCAACAAACATGGCACCAAAATGGACAAACATTTCTTTTTTTATCTAGCAGCTTATCTTGAAATTATTATGGGAAAAATCGTTATCTATCACAGTGTTGGAGGTTTACCTAGGCTCCTCCTCGGCCCCTAATCCGCGTAAGCGGTGTCTCACAAAAGCGTAGAGGTGGACCGTGTTATAAGTCGGCTGTTACGGAATAAAAATGAAGAATATCGGCCTGGTGTAAATGACCATAGTAGTCGAAAAACACCATGAATATCTCAAAACAAACAACAAACAGGTGAAAATGGATTGTTGTAAGCATTTCGAAGTCACCGTTATTGACCTTACTGATCTAACTTTTCTTTCCCACAATCCCCAACAAAAATCTCTAAACAGCAAAACACTTGTATCAGTGGGTAATTTAGCAATTAAAATGATCTGCAAAGTAGGATATTTCATCTCAGACGGCCATTCTGTTGATTTGAGGTCTGGAGTTTTACTAGTAATGAAGCAAAACTTCCTCGCGATTTTCCGAATTAAAAAAATACAAATGAGGTTATCAAATATTTAAGGGTTCGCGGACCCGCGGTTGAGAACCGCTATCCTAGTTGTTTTGGCATCTTCCTATCATTCATTGCATTGCAGTCTTGTAATGTTTTGAAGTGATGAAATTTTATGAATAAACCTGAACTTGTCGGATTTGGATTGGATTAGGATTAGAGATTTTTTTCTGAACGAATAAGGAATTGGATTGGATTTAACGATTTTCTGGCAGATCGATATGTCGTGTGGCGAACGGCGTAAAACTTTATTCAAATCAGTTATATTAAGGTATGTATGGTACACTACACTATGATGCACTCGGTGCCAATGGACATGAGAGGTCCAGACCTATGCTAGGTTATCTTAAATCAAGAGAATTATTGGTTATAAAAGTAAGATTTCCAATTCCTCCCTTGCATAAATTATCATTTTTTTTCTGAATTTCAAGTTAGAACCGGATTAGGATTCGATGCGGATTTGAATATACAACATTTATGGATTAGGATTTAAAGCTTGGGATTTGGATTAGATTATGACGTAGAAATTCCAAATCCGCTCATCTGTAGTAAATAGGCCTAGGTTAGGCAAGACAAGGAGGTAATAAGGTTTGAATGAAATGTCGCGATTGTGTGTATTCATACCCAAATAAATTCGAGTCATTTCGAGTGATAATCGTCTGTCGGACATCTCGAAGATATTTTGATTATATTGAATGAGTCTGATAAAAAATTCTTGATCTATAAAACTTGCTTCACCCTTCCCTGATTTTATACTTGAACTCACTGTCATTTATGAATGTTCCGGTGTAACTTTTTTCTTTAATAAACCGACATTCCTATGCCAATACCTACGTTAGCATTAATTCAGTCGTACACACAGAAAGATCAACCTCATAGGCACCCTCGTGCATAGAACATTGATGATCCGTTCCGAAAATAAATTGAATTTGAAGCTTGATAATATCTGCGAAATCGCACTTAATAACGGTTACCCTGAACATGCCATCAACCGTTTCATTGAGTTGAATTTAACGTAATTGAACACACAAAAAATCAACAGAACCAACCGAATAAACAACGAAATATGTATACATCCATTTGCCATGGATTAGTTATGGAAAACAACTGGTTCCTGTGGTCAGTATGTGCTATGATACAATACAAGGAACCCCAACGTGATTTTTACAACAACCCAACTGCTGCTTGGAACACCCAAGGATCTTCTTCTTGCATGTCAACAAAGTCATTATAGTCCATGAATACAAGTGTCACTACAACGGTGATTACGTGGGAAGAACGGCACAACGTGGGCATAGAAAACCATAAAACAGTATACCCGTAGATAGAGTTCTGGTTAAAATCATTTTGGCCTTGATTAAAATCGATTTTAATCAATTAAATAATTCAAATCCTGATTTTTTTTACTCATAGCAACAACAACACGAACAAAAGAAAATGGGATGGTTGACGACCATTCAAATGTAGGTGATTAAGGATAGGGATTCAACGTCAATAATGTGGGGCTGTGAATCATCATCCATATAGAATATATGAAAACGTTCAACCTATGGCAGTGGTTCCCAACCTTTTTCGGTGGCAGGGCCAAATTTAGAATTTCAGAGTACGGCCAGGGCCGCACGAATACCAAGGCAATGAAAGGAACCCAAAATAGTCACCGAAAGATGAAAATTGACATTGTTCCGATCATTTGCTTGACGCCATTGGCCATTGTGTTGCCGCGCTCCCGTTGTTCAGAACAATCAACCTTTACTGGCTATTTCGGAGTAGTTTTATTGCCCTGGCGAGATTTCAATTCGTATTTTTGGAATCAGTGCGACACTTGCTTTCGATAAAAACCGACATATCGAATTATTCGGACACTTGGGTCGCGAGCTATAGGACTACCAATTATGCTGCTTTTTGCCGGCTAAGCAGTACGCATCTCGGCGTATTCAATGGTGAGCCACTTGTTGCACATCTATCCCTAAATTAGTTATCAATACCCAGGGCCGTAACAGCACTTCGTCACCCCCCCCAAAGAAACGTTTGTCTTGGGCCCCCCATAGGGTCATAAACAGAACTTCGAAGCCGCCAGACCCCCTCAGACTAGATGGCTGTTTACCGCTATTTATCATCTAAATCGGGTGTCCGATTTAGGCAGCCTCTCGCGACTAATCGCGCGAAGCGCGAAAAATTTCTATAATTCATGATTGAATCGGTCAATATAATCGGGAATTGCATATATTGGTATCAACTTTTACCCTCTCTCTGCTCACGTAATCAGATAGACCGGTTGAGCCGAGTGAGTTGTGTTTGAAAAGGTAGGACTACTCAATAATAATTAAACATCTTCGGGCGTATACCCGTTGGCAGGAACGAAACAGCACTTCGTCAGGCCCCCAAAAACACTTAGGTCTTGAGCTCCCATAGGCTGATAAACAATGTTCCCTCTAATTTTTGACGAGTCTGCGCACGATCACCAACTTGCTGCGCACACCCTTGGACAACAATGCGTGACGACGACTATCAAAAAAAGGTCATCACTTCGGATTTTTTTGTGCGCAACGGAGATTTTCTGTGCGCAGAGACCGTTTCAGCGCTGCGCAGCTTAGAGGGAACATTGGTGATAAACCGACCCCCGTCCCGTTGTTCGCTTCTGCCACGAAATCAGGATCCCCGTTTAGTGAGCCAGCGGGGAGGGCGAAAATTTTCGATAATTCAAAATAAAATAGGTCAATAAGATCGGGAATTGCATATATATTGCTATCAATTACTTGTCCTCTCTGCTCACGTAATCAGATTTACCGGTCGAGCTGAGTGAGGTGTCTTGGAAACTGTAGGGCCCTTAAATAATAATTAAACATATTCGGACGGGCGGACCCGTTGGTACGACTCCGTTACATGATGTTATTTGTTATTTCGTGACCTCCAAGTCTGCTATATCAAGAAATATAGAATCGCCCAAACATACTAAACTAAAAGATGCGCACGATTTTAAATTGGTAGTTCTTCACTGGCATATAATTCTTCCCTGCGGGATGGTAGCCTATTTGTCTCGTGACGTTCAGATTGCCAAGACAGGAACATTCGGCGCCAGTCATTTAGGCGCCTATGGTCAATTATACCTATATGCATTTTGAATATACATAACGAAGTTTTCGGTCAGCGTAAGGGCAGTCCTTATCGGCCAAGGTTTTCTCGCTGCCGATCGCTCTGGCACCCTTCTTGGAGTCGCATGTTACATGGCCTAAAACTTTATATGTCTTCGTGCGTCGTGGCGCGGTAATGGCCAACGCCGATATGCCCACTTCTATAAATCTTGCGTACCCAATAATTAAGGTACTTGGAAACTTGAAATCGCGCAGCGCGGAAAATCTTTGAAAAAGTTGCATATAACTTCATAAAATAGGCCTACTCTATAATTTATGCTAATTCACTAAATAACTTTGGGCCCCCTTCGAGTTCGCTCCCTCCAATTGGGGGGCTTGGGCTGCGGCAGTTACGGTCCTGTCAATACCCATATCTATAGGTACTGCCCGTTCAACATGGAAACAGCAGTGACGTAATCTTAGCAGGCTACTCCCAACTTTCCTGCAATCCTAATTGAAAACTCCAGACTCCAAGCCAATCAAGAGTATTTTATAAATATTTTTTTTTTCATAAATCGATTTCCCAATATTTTTGTGGGGGCCGCAAGAAGGCTAGCTGGGGGCCGCATGCGGCCCTCAGGGCCGCGGTTGGGAATCACTGACCTATGGTAATGATAGCTGAAAACGTTTAACCTATGTGATAACGATGGGTCGCTAGAATCATTACTGATCTGTTCCAGTAGTGAGGAAATATGTTGAGTCAAATCGGGACCATCATAATAGTTGCATCTTCATCTTGGTCGATGGAGAGGTTTCTGCCAGCATACTGGATCAGAGATGAGGGAATCTTTCGAATTCGATAGAGACTCCGGGTTGCGCGTCGTTTGCGGTATTCCACTAGTCAGGGTTGTAACTTAGTCACATGGTTCCGGGTCACGAGTCAATCTTACTTTTGTGGTATTGACTCGAGTCAAGTCGAGTCATTTTCAATTCATCACCGAGTCGAGTCCGAGTCCAAGTCACCGTTTAAAGGGTCAAGTCCGAGTCATAGTGTTATGACTCGAGTCCGAGTCCAAGTCACTGCATTGAAGTCATGTTCAACTCATGTTTTCAATCCTGAATTAGCTTATAGCTTTTAGAGCAGCGGTTCTCAACCGGCGGTCCGCGGACCCCTAGGGGTCCGCGAAGCAATTTCAGGGGGTCCGCGAGACCTCTAAATTTTTAAAATGGTTGATAACCTAATTTTTATTTTATTTTTTAATTTGAGAAAGCAGGAGGCAGTTTCGCACCACAACTGCTAAAACCTCATGACTCATATCATCATCATAATCGTCTGACATGAGCTATCGTAGTGTGGAAATTCATTTTCATTGCCAATTTTCCAATGACCTGCTGATACAAACATATTGCTGTTTAGAGACGTTTTGTTGAGGTTTTTGGTAAAAATAAAAATATGGAGATAGTAAGGTCAATCATGGTGACTTCGTAATGTCTGCGAAACCTTCTCGATTTGAAGTTGTCAGTCTCATCAAATTAGTGAACAGTCGTTTGAAATGAAAATTTACGAAGTAATTCCCTAATTTTTCCCGATGCAGGGATTGAAACCTCGCCGCGAAATCCATTTGATCCTGTGATATACATAACCACTATTTGAAGAGCTTCTTGGAGGTACAGAAATTCAATATACAATTAAATAGTATATTCATATTGAAATGAACCCGAATATTTACGGCTGACACTCGTCATAAATCGGACAATGATATACCTACTCTTACAGCTCGGCTATCAGATTTGGCGCATTCTTATTGCGGATGCCCTATCGACAAGGCTGGTTTTTTGATGAACAAGGAGTGTTTCGTTGCTGTCAAAGCATTACGCTCCAACCTTGAAATTCATATCACCAGTTATATTGGTATGCAGCTTGTCGTGTTAATGTTCAATAGTTCATGATCGAAAATGTTTGCTCGAACAGAATAAGTCGTTTCATGACAGTCATTCTCAGGTTGGAAAACTTGGATCCATTCTTTGGCGCATAAAATTTGTCTATATACTTTTAGATTAGGATTTCACTTTGACGGTAGAAACTCTCTGCGGGCCGATCAAAATGCCGTCGCGGGCCCAATCCGGCCCGCGGTGCGTATGTTTCCAGTCCCTGCGCTAGATGCTGGGCGTGATATGTTCATAAAATATAGGTTTCTTCATTTTGGTGCCATAAATGTTGCGATCACACCAAAAGTATAGTCGGAAGCGTTACGCGTTAATATTGCATTAGCCTCCATTTATCTTTGCGGAAATGGTTTTCGGCACTCCTCGTTCATATCAAAACGAAGACGTGGATTTTAAAGACACGACCACTTACTTCAAGAAATACAGCAGCAAAATTAGCTTTGAAATATTCAAAGTCTACCAATTTATACATTAATAGTATATGATGTTATTTTCAAGTAAAATCAATATTTTGCTGTTTATCACAAGCCTGCAATTCATATTTGCACAAAACAGATGAAGGATGCACCATAATAGAGCTAAAATTCAACTAAAACTTGAGGGGGTCCGCGAGGGTCCGTGACGGTCAAAAGGGGTCCACGAAGCCAAAAAGGTTGAGAACCACTGTTTTAGAGAATCACCGAATTCACGTCTACATACTATCTGATATAGAACAAACGAAGTCACGTCTAGATACCAGCTGATAGAGAATCAACAGATGCATGTTTATGTATAGATGTACAGTTTTTCTTTAACATTATCAGGTGGTTGACTAAAAAAAGGTCAGCTTTCCTGCTCAGCTCCCGTAATAGCCGCCGGAGTTTTCCTACTATGAGAGTAAATTTTGGATTAATTACAAATAGAGATTTTCGAATTTTACCGGCTACCTCATGATATTGTTATATTGTGTAAAACTATGTTTCATAGCAAAATTGGCTCAATTCCAACTAGAAAAAGCGAATTTATCAGAGTAGAATATTTTGTATATGAAAAAATGATCAGCTTACTATCAATATGTAATTATATTATATGAAAGAATTTCTCACTAAAACACTCCATTTATTTTCAAAAATAGGATTTTCTACTCTCATATCATTGATTCAACTTTTTAAAATTAAGCCAGATTCAGTGTTCTTTTTATGTAACATAACAATTTTATAGAAGTAGCCACCCAGTAAAATAAAAAAAGAAGTTATTTTTGAACAGCCCTATTGTACAAACATCACACAACATTAGCCGTTCATTATTACTCACGTGTACAATGCACATACCTAACAGAACGTCAAATGCACGGAGGGTATCATGTGTTTTCACAGACAGCAAATCAAATCATTGAGTTGCACTTCAAAATTGGAAAGTGGAAAGGAGATCCTCATATATGTTATAGCGGCATGGCCTTGAATAAATCCACATCTACTGAATTCACGTTCCACTGGTGCACTAGATACAGGAATTGAAAAGCATTTTCGAACCACTTTCAAGAGCATTTGATACTCATTCTTTCTAGTCGCTCAAAAATGCAAGAATCATCGCCTTCAAATCTACACATGAGCTTATTAGTCTCATCAAGTACTTGACCATCTGAGTCATTTTATTGGCTCCAATTGAATTTTGCTTCGATTGTTTGTATAATTGAAAAGTCTTGAGCACTTTGATTGCGGAGGATCTATTACCTCTTCATCACAGGATGATTTTGTACAATGCATTGCTACTATATGTGCCATTGTGTGTTGTTTTTACGGCGGCATATCTGATATCAGGCGAGTGCAACGAAAGCAGTGGCGACAAATAGCGATGTCGGCAGAATTCGCAAGATGCGTTGATCTAGCCATTACGATTCGCAAATTTCTTCATCTTCAAGTCATATAAAATAACCCGAGTCAATGACTTGGGTCGAGTCATGCGTAATGACTCGAGTACAAGTCGAGTCAATCCAAATATTGACTCGAGTCGAGTCGAGTCATTTTCCCATTTCAAGAAAATGACTCGAGTCAACGTCAAGTCGAGTCACTAAAAATTCTGCCTCGGAAATAGCAGCAGCATGTCGCAGACAACTAACTATACCCACAGCAAAACGGTAACATATTGATTGACTATCGCTCTTTGCTCTTATTCCGTCTGTCTGTCAAATAGCTGACCTTTACGGGTGTCGGTGACGAGATGCTATCTCCGGTTTAGATAAAATGCACATATTTGTCCGATAATATACCATATGCACGCATCTCCTCCGAAAATTTGAAAAAAAAATAATCAATAGAATCAAAATGGTAAATTTAAAATAAAAAATCAACGGAAAACCTGATTTATACCAGAACCCTGCCCGTAGATTCATTAGGACTAGGACACGCGCATCACGTTTGAAGGGAAGGTCGTCCTTAATTCATTACCAACTGCCATATGGTCGATTCGAAAGATCATCGTTCTATGAAGTATGCCGGTTTAGAGAGCTGGAACGATATTCCTATGACAATCTGGCAGTGTACGGGCATGTCCAGCTGACCACATTCAAATAAAAATACAAGAATACTTTACTAAATAAATAGGCCTACCATAGTCAAAGCTCGAGATTACTGTTCCACGAGCTGATATATCGACCACACGTCGTCTCATGCCACCTCAATTTGACGTATTTTCTTTTGAGTCATCTTTAATTACTTTTCGTTCAGTGTGCAAGCCTTTCTTTACATCGCCTACACGCAGGCGGGTGCCTGATTTCAAAGACTACTGCAAGTCGTTTCGACACTTTCCTATCGTTTCACTGTATCGTAAACTGGTCGATTGAACTGATAAAATTCTTGATAATAAACGGAAATGAACTGAGCAGAATCTTTTTTCTGAAAGCAAATTAATATATCCAGGATATCGGTACCGAATCCTCAAGATGGGGCCCGAGAGTCAAAATCGATGTATCAGTGCAAGGCAAGCCTTCAATCGTAGTCCTACCTTCTAGATCGGGAAATTGAAGAAAAACAGGAGACTCTTATGAGCGCACTTACTATCTCTATAGAGATAAAGCTCTTTTCTCTTGACATATATAACGCTCTGCCAGTGCCGGCTCGTGACAATATCGGGTGGCGGGGCAAGGGCTGAGAGCGACTTTTATCAACATGACGTCACACTGGCGTTTTCCAACGTAAAAAAGTAACTTTATGATGGTCACATCAATTTCCAGACAACAGTGATTTTAACGTAGGTGCCACCAGAGAGGCTTGCCGTGCAGTGACTTGAAGTGTGGTAACAAATGTTTTATTCATTTTTTCAATCAAAGGATTATTTTACTAAATATACGTGAACTAAGAATCGTCCCTATGCCACGAATCAATCATCAGGTCATCGTGAGTAGCATGCGCTATGATTTTGTGGCAGAGATTACGCAAATCGATTGGCCCTAGTTTTTCTAAGCCCGTCCGAAAGTGTTTCGTACACGATCCTGGTGTGTTACGACCAGGTGATGGGCAACCAAAGCGGTGGCACCCGGCGTACGATTGGATCAATGGACAATTTCTAGGCCTCTAATTTTCGCTCTAAAGCAGGCCTGGACAAATCGACAAAGTGCGGCCCGCGGGCCATATGCGGCTCGCGTAGCTATTCTGTGCGGCCCGCGAAAGGCTGCTTGAAATTGAAAATATAAATCCTACTTTTTAATGCTGCTGCGTGGACTAAAACCATAGGATGTATCAGCTGAACCGAAAGTTCGTTTGCCATCAAGCCTGTTCGTGTTCATTAACATACCGCGATTACGCAGCCTATACGTAACTCACGTGCCTAATCCTGATTCAAAGTAAAGTCAATGTAGCATATTATGCCGTTACAATTGAAGTCACAACAAGTCACCAAACCTTCTCTGTTGCCGTTGCCACATTACGAATTACACGGTCTCTGTTTCAAATTGTTACGTGATGTGTTTCCAAATCCTTAACAAGTCAATCACTGCCCGGGATTTCTATGAGTATATCACCACCCAGAAAGGATGCCAAAAAAGAAAGCCAAAAGTTGAAATTCAACGATCGTTCGGAGGACTAAATATTTGATTACTACCAATCTCTTTTGTAGTTAGTGGCAAGCACGTCGCTGTGTTCAAGGAGTATTATTTAGGTCGGTTCTACGACTAAAACACGAAGACATACGACCCACACTCGATCAAGGGATGGCGAATTTCGGAATACCTGCAAGCTTGGCCTAGCAACAAGTCCATTTCGACAAGCTGCACACTTTTCGGAAACCAGCTACCAAGACAATAAGCTTTACAGTATCCTCAGGATCGTAACTTCCGCACCCCAAACCGCCAATTGGGGGGCGAGCTCGAAGGGCGCCCAAAATTGTTTCGTGAACGACCAAAAATAATACAGTAGTTTTTGAAAATTTATGCAACTTCTTTCAAATCTTTCTCGCGCTATGCTCGATTTTGATATCAATGGTTATAGAATTGGGTACTTCGGCGTCAGCCATGACCGCGCCACGACGTACCAAGATATGTGAAGTTTCGGTCAACACTGGATTCCGAGAAGGCACTGCAATCGCAACTACTGATCAAATTAACCAAGTAAAAGCTCGACAGCGAGAAAGTCTTGGCCCAAAAGTACTGTCCACATGTTTACCGAAAACCACGATGTCCAATGGTCCGTAGGCAATATTTTCCAGTGATGAAATATCATTTGGGAATCGTGTGCGTCTAGTTCAGTACGCTTTGGCAATTTCAATATATTTTCTCATAGCAGACGGGAGGTCACGAAATAGCAACATGTAGCGAAGTAATTATACCTACAGGCCCGCTCGAATATTTCCATGACAGCACCTCACTCTGCTCTAGCGGTAAAGCTGAGTATGAGGGCTGAAAGAGGTTTAAAATATAGCTATATATATGCAATTACCAATATTAGTGAGCGATTGAATCATGAAACATGGAAAAATTCCGCGCATTGCGCGGTTCGGGCAAAAACGTTGCCAATCGGTGTATATAAGAAATGTCGCTCTGGAGTAGTGTTAAAACATGCATCCTGATGGGTCTGGTCTGGATGCGAAGCTTTCAGTTTAGAAATAAAATCAATACGCTGGAGAATAAAGTTATAATTTCTCGGCCCGCCAACATACTGTCTGCTTCTCATTTGGCCCGCGGAGAAAAATAATTGTCCACCCCTGCTCTAAAGGCAACTGCGTAAACTACGTACTGAACAAAGATTCCACACGATTCATGTTCGCACTTGAGTGACTTGACCTGACTAATTCTAGTGACTAGATTACTAGAACTCGAGAGATTGCGTAAGCCTAACTGGAAAGGCCAACGAGTTCAGACACATAAGCAATTGTTATCTCATAAATTGGGCCTGTCATATTGAATCCAAAACACCATTTTGAATGGTCTTGAAAGAACTAAGTATAGCAGCCGCGAAACTTCGGTCTCGGAACAATATAGGACATTTTGGCATTGAAACTGGAGACTGTGACACAACTCATACGGCTTACTGTCTATACAAGTGTGCTGCGAAATCGCCGTTGGAAAATATATTAATCAATAAATGGGTGAATGAAAGCCGTAAACTTAGTGAACTGTTACATCGCATCGCTGCATCGCAAGATACACAGGGTTAACAACATTTTTAGATTTTTATGGTATAACTGTCAAGTATGAAATTAGTTCTTTACAAAGGTATGTTTATTTGGTGGATTTTAAGCTAGGTGATGTTTAAATGCCTTCCGTAGATATTACACCCCCTGATAAAGTGAGACACGCGAGACGATTTCTTGGGCCCGTGACACCCTCTCGACCAAATTGCTACTAAGCAGGAAGAAGTCAAGCCGAATTCAGCACAAGGTCGCTGGCGAAAATGTTTGCTTTTTTAAGCCAACATATGAGCTAACGTGAAAAACATACCAAATTCATCGATTAAACTAAAGGTCATAGCGGACTTGATGATTTATATTTCGTCAGCGGCTACCCGACCGGTGACAAACAGGTCAAATTTAGTTTTACTTTACCAAAGTGTAGTGCAGTCCGCATTCGACATAGTTCGGACATATCTGAATATGTTTGGCCATATATTGCTAAGTCAACAAATGGTTGTACGTTAAAAAGCACCGTTTTTAGTCACACGCAACTTATTCATAGAGGGGGGGGGTTAGCTCAAATATCGGTCAAGGGGTCCACGAGACAAAAAAGGTTGGGAACCACTGATGTATGTAATCAGATAAGCGCGCATCTCTACCATACTCGACATCGAATACGAAATAACTGCCTCAATCATTGAGTGTCAACGTTGAGACTTGGCACCGCGTTCGGTAATAAAATCAAGACATACCGTGCAATAGCTCATGACAGATCTAGGTATGAAACATCGTTAAAATGAATAGAGACCAATACCGGCTTTTGCATAAATCTGTTAGCGATAGATGGCGAGTTAGCTCTCCCTCGACTTGGGAAACGAAATTACCACCCACATAGTTCAGTGACAAACTTAAAACTGGTCACAGCGGTCGATACTAATATTAAGGCATTACCGTGCCAAATGCCATGACCGATTTCGGTATGGAGCATCGTCAAAATCAATGGAGACTAATACGTAAAATCTATTTGCTGTACATGATGGATCACCTCACACTGAACTTCGGAAACGAAATTACTAACCTAATCTTTAAGTAGCAAGCCTAAAACTTGGAGCAGTGTTAAACACTACCTTCACGACATAACAAACCAAGTTTCAAGAATTATCATGGTGCGAAATACCGTCAAAATCGACATATACCAGCGAAGGTCGACTCAACGCATATTACGGTAACCGAGTTCAGATATAGTTACGATTGTTTCATCACACCTTAAGGGCAACAAGGCATATTTGCCCCACTTGTTCAGCAATTTTCTGAATTGGAGACAGTAAATCACCGTCTCTTTATTGTGCGCGGCTTTGAGAGAATAGATAGTGAAAGCTTGTCGCGAGCGCTACTAGGGCAAGCCCCGGCTAGCATTCACAAAGTGAAAACACGGAAGAGAATGCGATTTTCACAGAGACTTCGCTAGGCATGGGCAATGGGCATTTACGAGCGAAAGCTCAAGTAGAATACCGGTTTTGATGTGATCTCGGTATTTATTGATTGCTGTGCTTCTATAAATGGTAAATATTTGTTATTGAACAGAATTTTAGGTGGGTCAATGCCCCAGTTGCCCTATAGGACGAGCTGCCACTGCGCTCTGGAGATATTCATACGTGTCAAGCCAGTTATTGCGTTATCCTATATATTCGAAACCTTGAGTATCACACTGTTTAAGCGGTAGAGATGTACGGATAATGGTGTTTGGAACCAGGATCCAATCCTGTACGATAAAACAGAATCCTGATCCAATCTGAATGCTGTTTCCGTCTCAAATGTAAGAATTCGGACCCAAAAATATACTGCACAAGGTTGAGAATCTATTTGACCCTATAGTCGATATTTTTCGAAATATCGGTACAATGCTGAAGTCAGCCGATTCCAATTTCATGCAAAACATCGAAGTAAACAAACGGAAAGTCAAGCTCGTGCACTATAAATTTAGAATTCCGTCCTGATCCTGATCCGACAGTCTGGCAAAAATGTGAATCCTGATTCGATCCTGTTAGAGAAGAAAACTTGTGTCAAGTGGGGCAAGATTTCCCACTCAGCCCGAATTTCCTCTAAATCCCGTTTGATGCTCGCAATGACACTCTGGTCGGTTGATTTCAGCTGTACCTCTCTACACCAAATTACAACCGCACTATCGTAAACATTGAATTATGCGAGTTGACAAACTATTATCGGCTCGTAGTGTCAAAAGTTCTACACAAATATTTTTCCAATAGTTTGCCTGATGCGTTTGATGACCTTGTCGTACCTGCTCAAAATGTTCTCTCCCACAGCACAATATCTTCGTCAACGGGAAATATCTACTTACCCCCACCCATTAGCAACCTAACTAAGAGATCTATCGCCTACTCAGGAGATACCATCTGGAATGCATTACCATAACATATCCGTGAATTGCCATAATAGATTTTAAAAAAAGAGCTACTTGATTACCTCGCTTGCTTCATTGATTTGCTACCATCTTTTAATTTTTCTTCGGTAATTTCCCTTTTTAAATACCATCCGTTAGATCGTTACAGCTGTTTAGAGACAAGTGTACCTTTTTGATGCGGGTGTAATCAGACTAGTCGCCCTCCAAGGTCGTATCGTATAATTTCTCTACCACCATTATCGCTATCTTTTTGTTATGTGTTTAAGGTAGGATGAAAAATAAAGATTCTCTCTCCTTCTCCGTATATATACATTCGACTTGTGGCGTTCTGACAAAATTTAAGACAATATATTGCATTCGGAAAATATCTGGTAATTTTAGGTTTTACTTATATTTATTTTCAAATTTTCGTTGCGACTATATCTTACGACAAAAAATTATGAGTAAAAAGTCAAATGAATTGGATAAATCTCAGCCTTTCGTAAAATTTGTATGTGGCGAGAAATCGTCGTCGATGAGTAACTGGACCAGCCGTGCCATATCTGACCGTTACCAGCATTGACACCTTTAAAAGAGCTAACAATGTCTAAAACGGTATCATTGGTATGATAAATAAGAGAAGAAATTATTCTCCACAGCAGAGAATATGGTATATAACATATTGGTCACGTCACATTATCACCCTTTCACAATCTTTTACTAAACTTCATCTCCGAGTAGCGCAGGAGTCTGTAGGAGGATGGGTTGGGTGCATGCCACCAACATCCCGCAACATCTGATTTCTTGAAGTTTCCATTCAGATTGCTGTGGCCACAGTGACCATACCACCAGCCCCCTTCCCACCCAGGAGCACAATTTCCTTTCGACCAACCATCGTGGTCGGCGTCTTTCGTTGTGAATCGTCGGTTGTTGTGATACGAGAAAGTATCGCTGGTTGCATTTCCGGAGAAACCCGATAGGGTCAGTCTGTAGTAATCGGATCCGGGTCCGATGCGGAAATTGCTGGATAAAATTAATTGACGTGATTGTTAAATAGAGTAGATAATAAAATAGGGATCTATTTGTTCTTGGCTACTCGGTGATAGGTAGGCCTACTATACCAACTCGTTCTATTTGACCACGGATGTATGGTCTGTATAGGACAGTGGTCGGGAACCTTTTTTGTCCGAAGAGCCATATTGGCCCAATTTTTTCCATCTCAACTCCTCAAGAGCCATACATGCCAATCAGCTGTTACGTCACAATTGAAAATTCATGACGTCATGGTAGCACTAATCCGAACTCACTAAATCGGATTCCTCGTGTGCGCGATATTTTCTCTGTAAAACTGGTATTTTTTGTTCGAAAATAAAGCTCGAAACGAGAGGTAAGGCAGCAAAGACGGGCCAAGCCTCACCATTGATTCATCGTAAGTAGCTTAGAATTTAATATAACTGATAATAATCGAATGTGACTGTCACACTGATTCTGAAAATCTAAATACTTGCCGATTTCTCAATTCTCAAAGTATTCGGCGGTAATATATCGTTGCGCTACACGCATACATTTTACCGCCGGTACTACACAGAGCTGTATACTAAGAACGTGGATAGCTATGGCGTTGTTTGTAATTCGAGTTTGTAATTGTGAATGTCACATTCACAACAGTTCATTTCGCGACGTGGATCAGGAAGACAATATGTATTTGAAAACTTCGTTTTTAAATGGGCGTCGCCATGTCTGCTATGCTCCTTGATTAATCAACGTATCGCACAATTCAAGATTGCGAGTCGGGTACATATAATTCGCGAGTGATATTGGCCGCCGGCGTGACAGTCACTTAAATTTTAGGATTTTGAAAAGAGGGGGTCCGAGCCCCTAAACCTGAAGACTGCATTGTTTTTACCTCTTAAAGACATGATTATACTGCCACGAGAATAGTTATTCTGGCCGTGATGAAAATTTACCAACAAGTCGCAGCAATATTGATCATTTCAGTACAAAAATAAATATTTGGCAAAGAGCCGTATGTTATACCCAAAGAGCCATATATGGCTCGCGAGTCATAGGTTCCCGAACACTGGTATAGGACATATCAGGTTGTAATGACTTGAGTTATGACTGAACTCGAGTCAGACACGATTCACAAATTGCAGACGAATCGACTTGACACGAGCCAATTTTTGTATTGACTCGACTTTCACTCGAGACATATTGCTCATGACGAGGTCAAGTCATATAGGTTGTGACACGGAATATTACTATATATATTCCTGTATATTCCAGTCTCGTGTATAAGTGCTTATCCATGAAATGTAGCCCCAGAAAATGTATATTATCATACCAAGAGTGAGAAAATGAGCATATTATGAATACGCGCCATTCTCTATCACCCAGGAGTTTCACAGAAGCGAGTTGTACCTGACTTGAACTAGATAATGAACAGTAAACACTATGACTCGGGACCTTAGCACTTGTTTGCAACCACGGGACTCTAAAATTGAATGTTCCGTTACGTCCTACACTATAAATGGAAGTCAAACTAGGCATCATCGGTACTCAAGTAGAAGAAGAAGTGGCTCCGTCAATTTCTACTCAAGTAAAAGCAGAGGTGGTCAAAGTAGTCACCGTCGCTACTCGAGTAGAAGTAGAAGTAACGCTGGAATTTCTACTCACGTATAAGTAGGACTGGTGGTTCACAAGTAAGTAAGTAAGTACGTATTCTACGTTTATTGTTGCCTACAAAACTGAAAACTGTCAAGTAGAAGTAGAAGTAGTCTAAAATCATAACTACTTAGAAGTAGTGTGAGTAGGCAAAATCTACTTCAAGTACTTCAAAAAGTAGAAGTACTTCGTTACTGACCACCTCTGAGTAAAAGTACATGTAGCGATTCACGAGTCAGTAAAAGAGTAAGTGTTACAGAAAGAGGCGATCAGTGACGAAGTACTTCTACCTTAGATTTTCGCAACTTGCACTTCTTCCACGACTGATTATGATTTTAGACTACTTCTGCTTCTACTTGACAGTTTTCAGTTTATTTTTTAAGCAAAGCTAGGCCCGTGAATATTTGTTTGGTTTCCTTCGTTCGTAACCTTATTCCATCATTTGTGTATTATCGAAATATAGACTTGCCTGTATTTAGCCACCAAACGAATTCCTGTGGCTCTCTCAATCATGTTGATTTCCAATTCCATATTCCCTTCCTTTGTCATTTCATGCATTTCCGCGAGTCCTGGAGGCAATATTGTGAAATCATAGAAGACGTTGGTTTCCAATCAAACACTTTGCCAATCGAACATGAGGTGAACCATAAACCTCTACACGACGTAACAAATTATGTTCATTGCAGAATGATCTGATCTAGCTCATATCGACAACATCCCACATCTAAAGGCAATCGAATTAGATTCAAAACCATCTCACCGAGCCAAAAATCCCCTTCACGATTCCCGAATCCTTTCACGTAATCATTCCAACCTCGGTAGAAATCAATGTTTCCGGTCATTCTGCGCTGGAAAACCTGCGACGGAAGTCAGAAAGCAATCAAAGTGAATGAAATCTCAGTTTTCGTCTCTGAATGCATCTGAGTTTATGCTTCAAACGAATGTTCCAGATATACCTTTGTTTGTGATATCGATGGTGTTTGTAGACTACTAATGGTCAGTTACACCAGGCCTATATTCCTTATTTTTGAATCCGTAACTGCCGACTTATAGCACGGCCCACTTCTAGACGTATTTAAGATACCGCTTACACGAATGATATGGCGAGGAGGAGCCTAGATAAACTTTAACACTTAGGTAGGAATACAGAAGTCGACCTCAGTCGGACTCGAATCCACAGCCCGTTGGTATTGCAGCTGTGGATAATACAACAACGGTATCTCGCCACCCCCATATCTACCTTATCCTAAACTTTAGTTCACTAGGCACTAGGCGCTCATTAATCACGGATAGCATGGAGGAGGACAAAATGGGTATACAGACTAGATGACCTTGATATAAAGGCCGGATCGCATCTCCGTCGTCGAAGCATCTCAATGATCCAGTCGAGAAAATAGAATACAATATCTCCTTCTAGAATAAAGTTTCTCAAGACTATGAGCCGGCCCACTATCGGCTCGACGATCATATTGAGTCGTTATCGTACTGTGGAAAAATATCCCTATCGGCCATATTGGGTTGAAAATTCTGGGACTGCCGGACTGAGAATATTGGTACATTTCTTTTGTAGCTTGCGGGCAGAGATTGTCAAATTAGCCATCATTAGTTCTCAAGTAGAAGCAAGGTAATATTTTCTACTCGGGTGTAGGTAAAAGTAGCGAGTTTCAAGTAAGCAAAAAGTAGTAATGCTTGAAGTGAATTTGCTTGAATAACTGTTGAGTAGAAGTAGTCTATAATCATGCAACTATTTAACACAGTGGCGGCTCGTGACAATATCGGGTGGTGGGGCAAGGGCTGCAAGCGACTTTTTATCAAGATGACGTCACAATGGCGTTTTCCAACGTGAAAAAGTAACTTAATGATGGGACGGTAACATGAATTTCCCAACAACAGTGATTTTAACGTATGTGCCACGAGAGGTCTGCCGGTGAGCTGTGACTTGAAGTGTGGTAACTGCGTAAACGGCGTACGGGACAAAGATTCAACACGGTTCATGTTCGCACTTGAGCTGACTAATTATCTGCAGAAATGGAAATGACTATAACTCGAGAGATTGCGTAAGCCTACCTGGAAAGGTCAACGAGTTCGGATACATACGCAATTGTTATCTCATAAAGCCCATTTACATGGCCGTTTGGGTCAGCTTCGAAGCTGACTCGTCAATCCGACTTTCTCGTTTTTGAAAAAGAGAAAAAGGCTGACGGCTTCAATCCGTCTTCAGCTCAACCAGACTTGTACAAACTACTGGATTTTCAAAAACCACAAATAGAACTAGAACTACTCAATTTTCAAAATCTGTAACTACGACTAGAACTAGAACTACTCAATCAACTAAATATTTAGTCTGTACAAGTCTGAGCTCAACCCGTTCCGCAGAGTCGCTTGGAGACGACTTGAAGAGTACCGGTACTTGAAAACGAATCCAGACTACAGCAACATACCAACATTTCATGTTCATATTTCACGACACCGGCACGTATTTCAACTGGGTGAATATGAAAGCTCTATCAGTACATGATACTGCTTTTATAATATGCGCGTGGTATTATTTGTTCAGCGTCACAACTTATGAAGCGAGTACAGCCAACAATATAACTTGCACAACTCACAATCAGAAAGAATATATAAAAATACACGGTGTATTTGGTCCTTCTAGAATTGTGTTGAAGTATTTCTGGATATCTCAACTGCCGTAGCATATTCCCGAGATGAATCCCAAAGTGCTGTGTATCACTCGAGCTGCGATAAATATGACCATGTAAAGTTGTAAACTCGATCACTTTGGCAAGCCGTCTCATGATGTCACTCCAAGAAGACTTGACCATGTAAATGGGCTTATAGATTGGGCCTGTCATATTGAATCCAAAACATCATTCTGAAGAACTAAGAATAGCAGCCTCGGAAATTCGGTCTCGGTACAGCATACTAGATTTTGGCCTTGAAACTGGAGACTGTAACACGACACGGCTTTATTACTGTCTGTGTCTATAGGTCTGCTGCGAATTCGCCTTTGGAACATTACCGAATAAATACGTGGATGAAAGCCGGTAACTTAGTACACAGTTACATTACATCATCGAGAAGTAGCCTCATGGCCCTTTTCCGTTTGGTACACTGTCAAAATTAATACGAACAGACCAACACCAAACTTTGCGTAAAATTTACTGAGGAATAGGCTGATCAAGTGATCAGCTGTTAGCCGATATCGAAAACTAAATAGCTATCGCGCTTGACAGGGGGTTGTAAGCAAATGGCTTGAAGGCCACAATTTCACGGTGAAATTGACATTGGAGAATATAATATAAAAGTAAATATTTCAATGCAAACCGAGAATGTTAGTAAACTGTTTCATGATATCATCATCTCATCACCTATCTCAGTACGGAACACAGTTAACGTTAGCACAGATACACCGGCTTTTGCGTGAAATCCGCAATGCGTTGTAGGCTAGGGTTGCCATACGTCCGGAATTTCCCGGACATGTCCGGAATTTCACCATTAAAACTGCGTCCGGGAGGAATTTCTAAAATATGCCTAAATGTCCAGAATTTTAAAGGCTTGAAGTAAGCTCATAATTTTTTCGTATATCAACCAAAACAATATTATTTTTGGGCCGATTTATGCTACATGAAATTTTTCTTCGCGCTGCGCGCGATTTAGGAACACAAATTTTAGTTTTGATATGGGGTCTACCACCCTTGCAAAAACTGCAATCAGAAATAAATAAAATTACCATTCCTTTCCAAAAATTTGTCTTATTTTATCGCAATTACAAAATAACGGTATATTCACAAAGTCGGTTTAGGCCGTTTAGGTAGTTTACCTTTATAAAATTATATAGTAATATATGGAAGGACCAATATTATTGACATAATTCGTTTGAATAATCTAACGTCCAGATGCATGTAGAAACCAGACGCATATAGTAAGTCCCCAGAAGATGCATCGATTACCCTACGGAGTTTATTGGGACGGGAGGGCGCTAAAAATGTGGCTTCGGCCCTGGTTAAAACTTACATCACACAACCAGATACTCCTGAACCGGATCGTGACCACCTCTAGTCGATAGACCAGGCTTTGCTGGTGTGACGTCATATTGATCGACAATGTATTCATATCTCTTTCTAAAATCCGCTAGTGGGCGCTGAAGAGCCTCCGGAATTTCAGCCACAAAAATATGGTAACCCTATTGTAGGCTAAAGTGTCAGTTCAGCGCACATCTCTACCATACTCGACCTTGCTAAAGAAATGACTGCCCTAATCATTGACTGTCAACCTTGAAACTTGGCACAGCGTTCGATACTAAAATCAAGGCATATCGTGCAAAAGCTTATGAAAGACATAAGTAAAAGAGCATCGTTAAAATCAATAGAGACCAATACCAGCTTTGCTTAAAATCTTTTAGCGATAAATGACGGGTCTGCTCTCACTCGAATTAGGAAACGAAATTACCACTAACATAGTTCAATGACAAACTTAAAACTTGGTACAGCGTTCGATACTAACATTAAGACTTACCGTGTCAAATGTCATGACCGATCTCGGTATGGAACATCGTCAAAATCAATGGATACCAATACCGGTTTTTGAGTACAATCTGTTTGCTATACATGACGGATCAACACACACTCAACTTCGGAAACGGAATTACTACCCTAAACTTCAAGTAGAAACCCTGAAACTTGGGGCAGTGTTAAATACCACCATCACGACATGACATACCAAGTTTCAAGAATAGACCATTTGCAGGACTTCGATCACGTGACTAGATACGCATAGCAACCACAAATTGGTTAGCAAGCTACTTTCTCGCGCACCTGCTTTAGTGCTAAATATCGCATACTGTACTGTTGATTTCTGGTTGTAAACGTTTTAGAAATTTGTTGTGAAAGTCATCAGAGATTCACCTATCCTAGACGTCAGTCACGTACAAAGCATTTCAAATGACATCGTCAGAATTACGCAGAAATCCATCGGTAACGTATAGTCGTACGGTACTCAACTCTTATCATATGTACTTAAATTCTGGCATTTGAAGTAGAGCGATTGGTTTATATTCTGGTAAGAGCATTTGTTAGTTCAAGTAGTACTATATGTCTGTTGTGGAGCCTGGTTTTGGATGGAAGAAATGACTGAAGCAGCTGAGACATGCAAGGATCAGAATATACTCTCTGCTCTGCTGTCGGGCTGACATAAAACAATGTTGCTGAACACATCGGAAGTATCTTTTGGGAAAACCTGACATCAAGACTAGTGCACTTCATTGTTGCCTTATACAATGCTGATTTTATTAGCACTACTACTTGATTGACTACGTGATATTTAATGCAGCATTAAGTAGGTGTGGATAGTATACTAGAACCTACTATAGTTGTATTGTATAGTGGTAGTTTGCAATCATTGTAGTATTTTTATGATTGATATCATGCTACATACAATACATATATTAAATATCCTATGCTACTGTATGGCTTCTCAGTAAACAATTCAAAATATTTAGACCTCTATACCTATATTACAAGTTATTGATCATTCTGTCATGCTGCCAAGTGCCACTACCCGAAGAAAAATGATCATCAGCTCCAACTGATGATGCAACAAACCGTCTGGATTGCTTGCCTGGATTGGAATACTTTACTGTTTGGCACATTGCGGGAGTTTCAAGACATGGCTTTACCACGTGTATACGAATTGATGATCTGATGGATTATTCCAAGAGAGCCGAACATAGGCAACTAAGAAATTGATGATGCCCTCGTAAAAAATTCAGCCTGGAGCCAATTATGATCACCACATAAAATTTGGTTATGCGGTAAAAGGCAGTCTGGATTCATGCCGACAGAAATGGCAGCAGATGATCTGACCACAAACTAACTGTCCTGAACTTCTTTCCCGATGCTGATGTCTGTTTTGAAAATAATATTTCATTTGCGAACAGCAAGATAAGTGCTCTTCCGTAGATGCTATGAATCTGTCTAGACAAGTGGCTATGGAGGCAGAGGAAAAGACATGGGCATAAAAAATCGGCAGTTATTGAACTTGATAAGGTTGACATGCATTCTTCAACTATTTTTTATGCTCTGGGTATCGAATGCAAAACAAAAATTAGTAAATTGCACTTCTTTCCAAGTATATTTGTAAATTCAATGAATCAAAGAATATCATTTGTTCAGAATATTACGAAGTCAATGCAAAAGAAACAATGTTCGTCGTCTTAAGAGGATGTTTCTGAGTTGGTTGAACCAATATACAGAGGATGTCAGCAGCGAAGTACTATTTTACCTGAGTAATCGCGTCATTATGAGTTTAGGCAACTCCCACTTCTACTTGACACTTTTTAGGCAATACCTTTTCGTCAGACTTGAGATCTTGTCAACTAGAAAGTAGATTTGGCGCAAGATTGCCTCCCCTTCAAGTATGAGGCTGTCATAACAACTGGGCATAATAGCCCCAGTACCACGGTAACTAAATTAATTTTTGAATATTGCACCTATTTGTAGTGCCATTACTCTTTTACGTTGATCAAGAAGATGCACCGTGCAATGTTAACAGTTGTCATCTGGCATAAATTCTAAAACTAAGCAACCCTCAACCAAATCTACTTAATGTAACGAATTTCTTGACTACTTTTCAGAAATTCATTTCCACTTCCACTTGAAGTACTTTTAACCTGTCTTGGAAGTAACTAGTTCTGCTTGTACTGGAGTATAATTTACGGAGTTACTTCTACTTCTACTCGGTTCCCAACAATGACTACGTTGACCACATCTGGGTATAGGATGACCGATCTTATCACTGCGGTTGAGCTGTTCTAAGATTTATTTGATAGTTACTTCTAGTTCCCTAAATAGCGCACATGTGACATCAACTATTTGTCAAAATCGCGTGTGATTTTCCAAATCCACTTCTATCGCAGTTGCGAAGTAGTGCTAATAAAATCAGCATTGTATAAAGCAACAATGAAGTGCACTGCTTTGTTTAGTCTTGATGTCAGGTTCTCCCAAAAGATACTTCCGATGTGTTCAGCGACATTGTTTTATGTCAGCACGACAGCAGAGCAGACAGTATATCCTGATCCTTGCGGTCCCAGCTGCTTCAGTCATATCTTCCATCCAAAATCAGGCTCCACAACAGACATATAGTACTACTTGAACTAACAAATACTCTTACCAGAATATAAACCAATCGCTCTACTTCAAATGCCAGAATGTAAGTACATATGATCAGGGTTGAATACCGTAATACGACTACGTTACCGAGGGGTTTCTGCGTAATTCTGACGATGTAATTCGAAATGCTTTGTACAGGACTGACGTCTAGCATAGGTGAATCTCTGATGACTTCAACAACAAATTTCTGACACGTTTACAACCAGACATCAACAGTACAGTATGCGATATTTAACACTGAAGCAGGTGCGCGAGAAAGTAGCTTGCTAACCAATTTGTGGTTGCTATGCGTATCTAGTCACGTGATCGAAGTCCTGCAAATGGCCTATTATCATCGTGTGAAACACCATCAAAATCGTCCTATACCAGCACAGGTCGACTAAACGCATATGACGGTAACCGAGTTCAGATATAGATACGATTGTTACATCACACCTTAGGGGCAGAGACCTATTGTGCCCCACTTGCTCGGTAATTTCATGAATAGGAGAGAGTATATCACCGTTTCTTTATTGTGCGCGGCTTTGAGAGAATAGACAGTGAAAGCTTGTTATGAGCGCTACCGGGGCATGCCCCGGCTAGGCATTCGCAAACCGAAAACACAGAAGAGAATTCGATTTTCGCAGAGACTTCGCTATATATGGACATTTACAAGCGAAAGGACAAGAAGAATAAGATTTTCGCTGTGATTTCGGTATATATAGATTGCTGTATGTCTATAAATGGAAATGAATTGTTATTGAACAGAATTTTTGGTGGGGCAATGCCCCAGTTTCCCTATAGGACGAGCCGCCACTGGTTTAACAGCTGATTAATTAGTCTAAGTAGGCAAGACCTACTTGGGTACTTCTTTTAAATATCGAATGAATAGTATCGGGATTTCCGATGATAGTTATGGTATCAGCTAAAAAAACGATATTTTAAAATCTACTCACAGTCCATTTCCTCTCATTTTCCACTCTGAGATGAATTTCCTTCTGAATCTCCGACTTCCTTTCCGGGCCCTTCATAAAACGTACGCAAAATAAAAAAGTTTGCTGTTGAAATAAAACTACATGCACCAACCCCACAATCTCCCTTTGAGATCCATTTACCTTCAACGTATCTTCTCACGCAAAGTTTTGCTGAAATTGACAATAATTCAATTGCTTTAAATTATAATCACGAAAATTTCGAACCTGCCGAACGGATGTATATGACGAATCCGATCATGAAAAGAATCCAAATCTTTAGCGACATTTTCAGAAGCAAAATGATATTCAATGTTAGCTAATTAGGACTTGGAAATATTGGACATATGCTTGAATCTCTTCAACTGAAAAATTAATATTACTTGTATACGGATTTAAGATCACGAAGGCGCCGGTTTCATTCCCGTTACACCGAAGGAAGGTATACCACCGAATACAATACGGCAGAGACTGGGGGTTCACTATCGACGTTTTATCTAATACAAATAAATCATCAAGGAAGTGAATAAGATGGATAAACAACATTGTGCAACTCTCTTCAAACTCCAGACAAGTCATTGCAAACTCGACGGCACTCGCGCCATATTAGGTGCCATGTGGGTGGACTGTATGAAACCTGTTTCACTGAGGAATCGGTCGAGCACTTCTTAGTCCAGTGCATTTGATACTACGACCTTCGAAATTCTCTCAAAGAAGTCGACAATCAATTATGAATCTGTTTTGTACTGGACAATTTGTAATCGAAAAGTACAATCTGTAATTGCCACAGGATGAGACATCTGATTGTCTGACAATTGGAACTATACATAAGGAGTAGGCCCTACTTGACTCATATTACTATGGTGACTCCTTAATCGATGCACCATTTTCACTATCCACCAACCAAGGCTATGGAAGATCTCGAGTGCTGGAGGGTTTCGATTCTATTTTACTTCGAGTCGAGTATTTCAGTATCACTCGATAGGACGGCATAACACTACGAATGAGGTAGAGCGTTTAATATTCTCATCTTATTCCACCACAAAATATCGTGTAGGTTCTATATCACATTAACGGTTTTCACTTTGTGATTTGATCACGACTTTACAGATATTTCATTTCCACTACCGAGAGTAGCTTTGCACTACATGTTTCGAATCGGTTCCGACACGACCAATCGAGGCTTCAAAGGCTTCCGCAGAGGAAAATAGTGTCGAAACTATGATTTTGCTTTATAATTCCAATATTATATAAAAGCATCTCTCACTACTCTGCTCGAGTGACTAGAATTAATACTTCATTCAGATTCGAATACCCAAATCCCGGACGATAATGTGACCAACCTCATCTGAACCTTACACTCAAAGCCTCTATGAAGTACCGCGTTTAACAGGAAGCTTTCTCGGTGACTGGCTGAACAGATCAGGAAACGTTACGTAAAGTTCATATAGGTGACCAGTAACAAAGTACTTTAAGTAAAGTCTTGGGAACTGCTACTTGTGCATGTAACTGACACTTACAGTATCATTTTTCTTTCACTTGAATAGCCACGCTATCCACTTTGACCACTTCATAGTCACTGCAAGAATCGTAATCTATATTGCTACATTCAGCTGCTATAAAACGAGATGGTGTCTGTACACGAGACGAATTTCGTATCTTGATTCCAGAGGTGGTCACGAAGTACTTTTACTTTTCTATGTACTTCAAGTACATTAGGCCTACTCACGCTACTTCCTCAAGTGGTTATGATTTTAGACTACTTTTACTTGTACTAGACAGTTAGCAGTTTCTTAGGCAAAACTATGCCTAAAATACTTAATTTTTCCTTACTTGTAAATCTCGACTTCTAGTTCTACTTGAGTGGAAATTTAGAGCGGTACTTCCACTTCTAGTCGAGCGCCGACGGCTACTCCTATGGCTACCTCAGCATATTTTAGTTATAGAGCAACAAAACAAAACTCACAATCCATTCATTGGTATTGACAAGCCCACCTATGGCAACAAACGTTCTGTGATCAACCCCGAACTTAAGACATGTCTGTATGGTTTAGAACTATCTTGTAACCAGTACATTAATGACATATGTAGAAATCACACCATGATCTACAGCAGTGGTTCTTAACCTTTTTTCCTCCAGCGCCCCCTTTCAAAAATTATCGTGCTCCAGCGCCCCCCACCTCATATTGTAAGGACTGTAATAAAGACAATGGGTCAGAGGGAGGGCCGTAACAGCACTTTGTCAGCCCCTCTAAACAAATGATTATCTTGGTCACCCATAGTGTGATAAACCAAACTCGTGTGGGCTTCGCCCCCAAGACCCTCGTTCTCATTTTGATGGTCAGCTAAGTTTATGTGGCCTCGTCGCCCTAGGAGCCAAACTTTTCTATATTCCATTAATGAAATAGGTTGTAATCGCGTAATGCATATATAGCCTGTGTCACTATAAACTTTTTATCCTCTCAGCCCATGTAATCAGATTTACCAGTAGCGCTGAGTGAGCTGTTGTATTGGAAATTGAAGGCCACGTAATTAATAATTGAACATATTCGGGCGTGCCCGATGGTACAAATAAATCGTTACATGTGATTTTGTTATCTCTCGTCCGCTATATAGTCGTATTAAACAAAAGTTAGCACACGATTCAAAATTGGTATTTCGTCACTGAAAAATAATTTTTTGTGATGGATGTTATTTGTCCTGTGGGTGCAGATTGCGACGACATGATAATTCGGCACGAGCGATTTAATCACATATGAACAATTAGACTTATATGCATCGAAGTTTACGCTCAACATAAGGGCAATCCTCTTCGGCTAAGGTTTTCTCGCTGACGATATTTTTGACGAACTTCTCGGAGTCCCAAATTCACCGGAACTTCATATGTCTTCCTGCATCGTGGCGTGGTAATGGCCGACGCCGAAATGCCTATTTCTATTTTCTTTAATGATGCGTATTCTTCCGTGAGGTAGTCGTCATAACATGATGTTTAATTTATTTTCATTCACCGAAAAAATTTAGGGCACTCTTCGAGCTAACGGATTGGGGGTTTGGCTTGCGAGAGTTTCGGTATTGGTAAGAGGCCAAAGTTCAGTCGGTCTTTTTGGGACTTTGGTATTCGATACATTTCGCGCTTTAATCGCGCTCGAGGACCATTCGACTGTAATAAACCATACAATAATATGTAATAATTGGAATAATCAGGGTCTAATCAAGGTTGTTAAAACAACAATCGGGTACGGTTTCATATACCCTGTGGTTCGGATTTTGTCTTAGTGATTCGTGTAACTATAAGTAAGTCAACTGAGAATGGGATGCATTTATCTGCTCACATTGAATTTAGTACTGTACCCAGTTATTAATTTTAACATGACTGTATTCCAAACATAGCAACTCATATTATAGAACGTTCGTGGGAGGCTGTGACCACAACACGAGATAATATCATCCTTTATGATACGATGAAGAAATATTCTGACGATTTAATTTTGTAGCTCTCAAATACAATAGTATTTAGTTATTCATTTCGTGCACAAAGCTTCAAAACTTATGCTATGTACGAGGGGCTCTCACTCTCAATCAGAAGTGATATACAGTGCCTCCTTCTTCGATTTTCACACGCTGTGCGATGTGGAATATAATACCTAATTCAAAACATTTTGTTGAAAATAACCCTAGCAATCGTGACGGCAGTGTTTTAAATAACGGGAAATTGGCGATCTAAAAGTACACGCAATTTGCTTTATATGAATTATAATAACCCAGTACATTTATGAAAACATATGTAGCAAACATGTTCGTATTTGACATGTTTTCTGTGATGTAAATTTGTTCTGAATATTCCTTAAGGATATGTCCTACTACCACATCATCTACTGCGAAGCCAATTTTCTTCAGCGCCCCCTTATCGCCCCCCTGAGCCTAGCTCCCCCCATATCGCCCCTGAGCATTTTCGCCCCCTTCAAAATCGCCAGCGCCCCTTGGGGGGCGCTGGTGGCAAGGTTAAGAACCACTGATCTACAGTGACGACCACGGATGTGGCGCAGGATTATTTGTCGAGGGCTCTAAATGCTCTTATTATGTCGCCGTCCACAGCAAGGGTCCGTATTTACTGCGGAGCTTGCAGGGATATTAAAGGGTCTTTTACGGGCTGAAATCAATCTTCGCTCACATTGTGAAATAGCTATTTTTACAGACAGTCTAAGTGCCCTTTGTGCGATAGCCAATCGTCAATATGAGAATTCTTTAATTACTCAAATCTTTCTTGCAGAAATCTGTCGCGACGTAACATAACTACGCATCTAATATGGATTCCTGGACACAGAGGAGTGGGTCAAAACGAGCAGCCGGATCAGCTAGCCAGAAGTGCAGCATGCTCAACCCCAGCTCGTGGGGTCAAACAAATCTCGCTGTCACTCAAGGAACTAAGGTCGCAAATCGCCAAACACTGTGAGGAAAGACGGATTGATGAATTCAAAGAATCAGATGATTATTCGCAATATCGCGAGATATTCGCTTCGGAAACAATCATGCCAAGCTGCAGCACATCTTTGCGAACAATCTCATCAATTCTGATAAGATTGCGAACAGGCCACTTCAGAATTTACTGGCCCCGTCGCAGAATCGGATGTCACGACACTGATTTATGCGACACGTGCGATATCGACGAGACGGTCGAGTACTTTTTAATTGATTGCAAACGCTATTCGCCTCACCGCGATCACTTGAAGACGACAGCGGCGAATCTAGGCATACCGTTTCAGCTCACAAAACTGTTATCAGATCTATACGGATTTTACTACCGGTGGCTGAATTGGTTATCCTCACAGGCAGACATTGTGACGCCAATGGATTTATCAGACTCTTTAGACCTGGTGTATAAAAGGCCATAGTAGCCGAACACCATATATTTCAATACTAACAACAACAACAACAACAACAAATATATTATCCCCACCATGTTTTTGTATAGTTTAGAAATTCTACAAGCAATTAGATCTTCTGTATTTGTAAAACATTAAATCTGACTAAATCTTCTGTTCCCAGTAAACTCGTCATAATACTTTTTCTCACTCTTTTATTGCTGAGCGTTACCAAAACCTATCTATCAAATACTTGTTTAACTTTGTGTTTCTTGACCCTATAGCGCTCGTAGCCCATGGTGTTTCGATAAAATTTCTTTCACCGCCTGCCTATTCTCAACCCCGCGTCTGATGGTGCCTCAGTTAAAATCAATAAAATGGCGCGGATGGTGAAGAAATTTTTGGTGTTGAATAAATCTGCCTAGTAAAGTATAATATTTGTGGTTGGTTTGCAATGCAAGTTTGGGGTCCAGATAGCGAATAGGCATAATTTCACAAGGCGTCTCGTACCCCTTCATTTGGTGCTTCTTACTCGAAGGACCCCTGGCTAAGAACATTGTCGTAGACCGTGTAAATTACATACACTGTACTAAATCCAGAACTCGTCACGATAGTTCGGACATGGAGAGAATGTCGGATGCGGACTGAATCATGCTTATGTGGTCTTAGCTTAGCTACAGATTAGTTTGTATTCTCAATTCACATGCATTCACGAGTAATTGAGCATTTCTGTACATAACTGGCCCTGTTTCCTGACTTATTGAACCAATGCTCAAGCCTGTTTTACTTGCGTGTAGTTCCGCTACACCAAATGTTGTACCATTTCTAACAGAGCGTTTCAGCTTAGCACATTGTCTTACTTACTTATAACGGCGAATTGAGTAATCTTCAACGGCATTTTGTATTCAACTGCAACCAATATTGGTCACTGATCGCACAAAGGAGAGTCAATATACATCCGGCCATGACAGCTGGGCAATAGAACCCCTGCATCTTTGTAATTCAGTACACTTCTGACGATTCTACATCTTGGCAGTGTCACTGGTCATTCTGAGTCACGAAGATGCATCCTACAATTTTGAAAGTGGTCATCGCCCAATAACAGCTAAAAGTATGAAAATAATCTAATTCGAGTAGATTTTGCCACTGAGAATACCTCGTCAAGTGGATATGAGTTGAGACTACTTCTACACCTGCTTGACATCTTTTAGTCTTTTTTTGGAATGACTAAAACTAGAATACTTTACTTTTAACTGACTTGTAAGTCGCTACTCCTACTCCTACGTGAGTACAAATGGTCATTTGACAAAATCTGCTTGATATCAGTGTTAGGTGCCGCGATACGACTCCACCACACAACGGATATGTATTTTGCCTTCAAGAGTACCAACCACGTATAGAGCAGGCACATAAAACATATCTGAAAGAAACATCTTAAATGACTTTATCTGAACAATTGTAATATGTTAACAGCGGTACAACGAATATTTACTATAACTTGGTAGTATATCTCAATATAGCCTATAGCACAATAGACGAAAAAGCGTGCTAACCAGCCGATTGAGGCTACGTGCAAGCAGTCACGTGACCATAGCCCATAGACCAGGGGTGTCAAACATACGGCCCGCGGGCCGCATCCGGCCCGCCAGACGATTTTATCCGGCCCGCGAAGCAATTCTGAGTAGATTGGAAAAATTCTTGTATTATGCAGCACATTCTCAATTTTTTTTTTAAATTTTAGTAAGAAATACTTCAATGCAATCATCCGTCAGGATAACAAATGTCGAGTATGATCAATGATCATGGACCACTTTAAAACGATTCCACAGCGGTGTTACAAGGTTTCACTCTAATCGCTATTAGGAACCATCGCAGATACTGACACCCAATTCCGTAAAGGCAAAAAGTGCACATGCACACTGACGTCTACAATATGGGCCAAATGTAGTTATTCGCAGAAGCAAAAACGCCAATGTGAAACCGTATAAGCAGGTTACATAAAGAAAAATAGCCACAAAAATGTAATTCAAATATTTGTTATCGCAATTCTATATCAGTTTTCGTTCAAAAGATCCCCGACCTCCACATAAACCCAAGTCGCGGTATAATACTGATAAACCTATTTCCAATGACCGCGGGGCTAACTCCTCACAACGCATACCCACGGCTGCCGCCAGATTACGGCTAAATCAAACGGGGCATATAAATTTGCCAACATATGTCGTCGTTACAGCCATTGTTTTAGCGGTTTATAACTATTTCACCGGCCAATTATCGTACTTTTTGCAAATTCCATTATTTGCGAATAAAGGTGTTGGTAGAATAGAATCCATAAGATACGTAATATATGTAATATATACGATTATGTATGTAGGGGTGGGCTTAGTAACAATTGATTCAAGAAAAATGAGGGCATGGATTTTGAGGTAGCATTTTGAAATCATTTGATTGATCAGGCCCGCGAGCCATCCAAAGGTTTGAATCCGGCCCGCGACGCAACTTGAGTTTGACACCCCTGCCATAGACCATAGATAGAATATTGTTTGGCAAGTTACTAACAACGATGGTTGCGCACAATGATTCCAGTTTTCGAATCTGAATCGACTACTGATTCGAATCGAGCAGTGAGAGATGATTTTTCAAGTACTAAAATGATACATTCCTCGCCAATAAAGGTTAATTTATCAGCCAAAATTATAGATTCCAATATATTTTCCATCCCGCAAGCCTTGGGAACTAGACTGGGGGCATCGCAGCTTACGAAACATGTAGTGCAAAGCTACTGCGAAGTCGTGATCATGTTTAGCATGGCCTAAAAATACAAAATTGACTTCGAAAGAGCTACAACTGGCATTACCATCTTTGTGGTCGCATAAAAGGTACAAGTTTGACACAACCACATGTTTTATTTTGTTCCTACGTCGTCATGAGTGATACTCGACCCCACTCGAATCACTCAGATACTCGATATTGATCAGCCCCACTTACAACCAATGTTCCCTCTGATTTTTCACGAGTCTGCGCAAACACGTTAACTCTCTGCGCAGGCCCTTGGACAATAGTGCGCAACCAGCCCCCCACATAAGGTGATAAACCGAACTTCTGCGGGGCTTTGCCCCCCAGACCCCCCCCCCTATCGGGCTCTGCGCTTTTTGCAAATACTTATCATCTACATCGGGGCCCATTAGGGTGGTTGTGTCGTCTGAACGCGCAGCGCGAAAATTTTATATGATTCATGATTGAATCGGTCAATATGATCGGGAATTGCATATATCTATTGCTATCCATTTTTATCCTCTCTCTGCTCATATAATCAGATTTACCGGTGAAGCTGATCGAATGAGGTGTGTTAGAAAAGGTAGGTCCTGTGTTGCCTGTGACTGAAAATGTGCTTTTTAATGCGCAATCATTTGTTGTCTGAGCAATTAATGGCCAACATATTCAGATATGGCCGAACTATGGCGAATGCGGACCGCACTAAACTTTGGTAGAGTACAGTCAAATTTGACCTGTTTTTGACCGGTCGGGTAGCGGCTCACGGAAAATAAATCACCAAGTCCGCTTGCTACGGACTTGAGTTGAATCGATGAATTTGGTACGGTATGTTTTTCACGTTAGCTCATATGTCGGCTTAAAAAGTTAAACAATTTCACTAGCGGCTTTGTGCTGAACTCGGCTTGACGTTTTCCTGCTTTAGCAATTTGGTCGAGAGGCTGTCGCAGACCCAACGCAATCGTCTCGTGAGCCTCACTTTATCAGGGGGTGTAATATCTACGGATGGCATTTAAACATACACCTAGCTTGAAATCCGCCAAAGAAACATACAACTGCAAAGAACTAATTTCGACTTAAAAGTTCTATACCATACAAATCTAAAAACCTTGTGAACCCAGTGTATCTTCCGATACAATGCAAAGCCAGATTTTCCCTAAAAAAATTTAGCCAGATTCCTCCCTAACAATTTCAAAGTCCCCCCAAGGGGGGAATTCCCCCCCCCCTCGGTTGGGAACCGCTGTACTAAACTAAAACTCGAACACGATTTAAAATTGGTATTTTTCTACTCGACATGGCATTTGTCTTGTGGGACTCGGATCGCCAGCACATGAACATTCAGCGCCAGCCATTTACGCGCCTATGGACAATTAAACTTATATGTATGAATCGAAGTTTTCGGTCAGCATATAGGACAGTCCTTTTCGGTCAAGGTTTTCTCGCTGCTGATCGTTTTGGCGCACTTCTCGGAGTCGCATGTCACATAGCCTATAACTTCATATGCCCATTTCTCTTAATCACGCGTATTTTTTGTTATGGGAAGGGTGCAATAATCAATATATTTGACAAAATTAATTTGACAATATATTTTGAAAATTTCCCAAAAAATACACCATGATTTATGCTAATTCACGAAATAATTTTGGGCTCCCTTCGATCTCGGCCCTCTAATTGAGGGTTTGGGGTGCGACAGTTACGGTCCTGAGGAAATCTTACGCAATGTTCATGACACGCGGAGAAGCCTATGCGCTAGTTTCTCGCAGACTAACTTCGAGCTAGCCCATTGTTATTTATAACTTTGTTAAACCATGTTATTTCGCCATTCCTAGAAAATAATGCGCTATTGAAATTATGTCAGTATCGCTCACGCGTACGAGACCATACTAAAAGAAAAGATTTTTCGTTAGGTGCTCGTGATTGCATAGTCTCATTTCTTCACGGAGCACAATATTTACCTTTGCGGGCCGCACTTGTACCTCGGTGTAAGACTTCAGCGATAACACTATTTGCCCCTGGCAATGTTCCCTCTAATTTTTCACGAGTTTGCGCGCCTGCGTGGTCCCTTGGACAACAGTGCGCAACGACTTAAAAAACATCACTAGGGATTTTTTGTGCGCAGCTTAGATTTTCTGTGCGCAGTGACCGCTTCAGCACTGCGCATTTGCGCACGTGCGCAGCTTAGAGGGAACATTGCTTACAACTACTCCCAAGCCCTATCTCCCACCGAAGAATCGAAAACAAGCAATTACATCTCTGTAGTACAAGTTTATATTTCGCCTGCAATAGTTGTAGCCTACTATCTCGTATGCATCACTCTAACGTGGAAATATTTGCTAGAATCAGTAACACATTTTAGACACTTCCAAGGTATATCTCACAAATGTAGGGTTGTTTACGTCGACCTCCCTCGTCATTCAGGAACAGTTTCCCGTCCACGGCTGCCCATATTTGGGCGTACTCTTGGTTACCGGTTTTATTGTTTGGTTCTTCCGAGTTCCAAGCGGTAGTGTCTGAATTAGTGGCACCCTCGTCAACCCACATCCAGTCCCCGTCCACTTTTTCGAATCCAACCCACGGCATCCGGCCGCGACCTCCCACGTCAGGACTGTCACTGACGTATCTATGATTACATAAAGTTGATTTCCTGTATTTAATGAAATACTGTGCAACAGAATTATGAGCCGATACTGGTAACACCCAAACTTTACAGAATAAAAATTAAGAAATTGGCCTGGTGTAAATGACCATAGTAGTAGACAAATACCATGAAAACCTTAAACAAACAAACAAAACCGATGACAAGCATTTCACCAATAAACTTGATATATTCAGTCGATATTCAAAATATATGGCATCTAGTTTAAGGCACATTTTTATAACTTCACAGCATTTATTTGAACACCTTTATAGCCATTGCTATGCTTGTACGTGAAATAAATCGGTAGTTTGTACAAGTCTGACGCAGAGCGATCACAGCTAATAATATTGTCTGGAGCAAAGATTCATACCGCGCGAAGTCTTGGTTTCTCATTACTCCAGCCGCTAGATTTCCACCGAAACCCGAGCACTTTGCTTTTGCCATTACTGGGGTCACCTTTTCGTTGAACAACTTGAAGAGATAGTCCCCTGAAATTCGCCACCCGGAAAGCTCCACACCTGGATCAGAACAGAATTAGATGCGATTTTGACGAACCAATATGAGCAAAGATTTGTGGTTTTATGCAATGTTACACTGAGTGTGCATTCACACCCAAAAGGTGACACAAGAAAACTGAACCTACCTCAGAATTTAGAAACCCAGATCTGGGGTGTCGATCGAATATTTGACCTCCACTTGTTAGCGACTGAACAGCATTTCCTTACTTGTGTGTTTCGATTTAATTACTGCACAATCAACATAATATATCGGCGTTTCTCGTTCTTTGTGTACATTCAATCGCTATAGCTTTTTTATTTTGGTTGCTTTTTCAAACATACATTCTGACATCTGATTAAGTCATGGTGTAAAGGGAGGATATCAAACGCATGGCCCGCCAGACGATTTCATCCTGTCCGCAAAGCAATTCTGAGTTGATGGAGAAATAATTGTATTATTCGGTACAATTGCAACAAATGTTGAGTCTTTTCAGGAAATAGCCTATACTTCCATTTATTAATCGCTCTAGACAGCAAATGTCGAGAAGTTCATAAGTCGCATTATAACCACCCGACTGCGGTGTTGCAGTTTTACTCTAGTTTAGTATTGCCATACGTCCGGAATTTTCAAACTGTGTCCGGGAGAAAACTCTAAAATATGTAAAAATGTCCGGAATTTTGAAGGCCTGAAGTAGGCATATGTTTCTCGTAAATCAATATCAACAATATTATTTTTAAGCAGATGTATACTGCTTGAAATCTTTCATTGCGCCTCGCGCGAATTTAATATCGGCTTTGACGCCCTCGCGGAAATGTAATAAAAAATGAATAAAAATAACCATCATTTACTGAAATAAGTCTAATTATAATCGTAACTATTAGGTAACGGTACATTCCAGGAGTCGGTTAAGGCTGTTTGGATGCTTTACTCAAGGACAGTGGTTCTAAACCGGGGATGGTTTGCTTACATTCTGGGAATCGGGGAGGGAAGACGTTTAACGTAGTAAGATTACAAAATTGGCCAAGAGTAAGTCAGGGCAAAGGTGCTGAACTTTTTAGTAATCAGCATATCAAATTCTGGGCTGGAACGGAACATTTTCAAATTGGAACTGGAGTCGCCCCCTAAAAGGTTGGAAACCACTGGGTGATAAACCTGCTTTGGCGGACCGTCATTTCGGCTCGTAAATAGTCTTATCCGTGTGACATAAACATGACTTAACGATGTACATTTCCGCTTCTGGCATTTTCGAAGTCATCATCCACCACCAGCTCTACCGCTAATACCGAACACTTGGGCGGAGAGAGGATCATTTTTTTCAGTAATATATGGAAGAACCGCGAACTCGAGAAAGTCACAGAAAGCATACTGAACAGTTGCACAGAATGATGCACACATATAGTTGTACTAAGACAGTTGTTCACAGAAACGAAAACGGCAATGCGTAACCGTTATACGCAGGTTCCATGGAAAATATATTATTGTTACAGAAAAATATAATTCAAGTATCCATGGTCGCACTGCTATACAACTTTTGACTCAAATGGTGCCCTGCCTCCAATTTCCAACATCCGCGTTTGCAGTCAAATCTCATGTATTCCTCACAGCTCATACGTTCGGCCAATGCCATGCAGATTTTGACTAAAAAGAAGGCATGGAAATACGCCAACTTATATCGTCGTTAGCTCCATTACTTTAGCGGTTCATAACTGTACTAGACTGATCAATCATCGCATTTTGTCAATTCTATTGTTCACGAATAAAAGTATATTGCTAGAATAGAACCCCCATGATCCATGATATGTCATCATAATTTTATATACTATTAGGTATATAGACTTGATATTGAAGTATTAAAGAGAATATCAAGTGCATGCGGTATCATTTTGGAATCACTTGTGGGCCGGGCCCGCGAGCAATTTGAAGGTTTGAATTACCCCGCGACGCAATTTCTATTTGAAAACTCTGAGGTAAGGCATTGTTATAAATCCTACGTGCTTACATTCCTTCATACTGGATTCGTGATTATTCTAATTTATCAACCACCATTTGGATTACAAGATTCTTATTGCTTGACACCGCAGTACAATTATGAGGTTGTTTCTGTTTTCGCGCGCCACCTTTGGGCGTGAATATACGCACTTCTCTTTCTGAATGTACGCACTCTGAGAGTATGCGATACAAATTGCGAGGAAATTTACATACAAATACAAGTTAAAACTTACAAGCTTCACTGGCGAAATTTTGACCCATCCACGCAGTCACAACCAGCATAGAAACAATCATCTTTAATGCATACGCCATTTTGTAAGTATACTTACTATAGCATAAATAACTCTTGTTACTCAAGCTTTCTTATTGTTTTTGCGGCTATGCAGTGAATCGCACCCGCCCGATATGGCGACTACGATATGGCATGTGCAGAGGCCTATATACCGCACGCATTAAATTGTGGGTTTTAGCACTCCAGCGAAGACGTTGCATAATGATATTGTAGCAGCGTGAAGGACATATTGAACTACCGATACATTTCAATTTTCGTACCGCAATTATATAATTGATCCGCTATTTGCATTTATAACTCTCATTGACCGTTGAGATAATAGCAGAATTATGCCGCGAGAAATTTTCCAGTGTTTCCAAATTAGTCGAGTCAGAATGATAGCTTCACAGTTTTTGTCCAAATTAGACAAGAATTAGAATTATAGCTACACCGTTTTTCCATAATAGATTCGTGTTTAGGATTATAACTATATAATTTTTCCAAATCAGATTCGATTTAGAAATACTGAATTCGCAAAAACTGGGAAGTTGAATCAAGTTCAGAGTTCATTCCCATAAGCACGAGAACGGCAAATGTCTGTACCGCAAGCTTGGCTCGTTTCGCACTATACAGTTCTCCTGTAGCAATTTCAGGAAAACATAAATTAGATTCGAATTAAAACGAGTGCATATAAAATTTTCACAAATTGGATTAGAATTAGATCACTGGCATTTCGCTCTAAATTAGTCTAATTAGACTAGAATTCTGTTCTTGGTAGTAGTATCATCATGTCGGTGAATAGTTAATGGATGTAGTCGGTTTGATAACTTTTCCAATATATATTTCAAAACGACAACTACATAGTCAAGTAACGTGCGTAGCAGCTCGTAACGTCAGGAAGGAAACGTGGTTTGATTGATTGCGACACGGTGGCCCTCCTCAACGCTTGGCAATGGAATGCTGAATCGAATGCTGTTTATTATATCGTCATGCAAACATGAAATTGTATATAAATGCCGCTGCAACGTGCCGACGGAAAGCCCAAATAACAAATAGGTTACTGTTTCGAGTCAATATGTCATATAGCGACAGTGTTACAGATATCACATGCTATTGTGTGCTGGTAGCAAACAATAAATTGGCAAAACCGATTGATGACGAAACTAAACGACTAATCAACACTGTCCTGCATATATACAGTCGACTTCTCTTAATTTGGACATCGAATCATCAGAACAACCGCTTCATTCGGTCAAGATGCTAAGGAACGGAACAAAAGTAAAAATTGCACGCAAGCAACTCCAGTTAGTTCGGAAAATCATCCGCTTAATTCGGACAAGCTCGCTATTCCTAACGTCAGATTATGGCACAATAACCAGTCTACTTCGTTCGTTTAACCGCAAGAGGAGTGATTACAGTGTAACAAAGTCGATCATTACAGCAACAATCGACAATGAACTCATACAAGGTCACGCCAGCTTCGTAGTCTCTTTTAATGTAGGCCTACTACCATTGAGTGCATCTTGTAGAACAGATTGGTACATAAAGGTTTAGAAATAAGGTGAAATTGCTCACTAAAGAAAACGAGGAAAAAGTAAAGACGCACTACCTTGACAGTTTCGCAGTCCGCTGCGTTCGTGAGGATGTCAAATAGTACTATTTGAATCCTATGTGTAGGGTTGCATTTAAAACAAACGCTGTTTCAAAATAGTGTTTTTAAAACATGTTTTAAAAAGTGTTTTAAACAAATGCCTTGAAAATTTTTTGTTTTTTTTCAAACGTTGTAAAAATATGCCATAATCGTGCAAAAACTTTAGAAAAACATGTAGTATAAGCATACGGACAGTTTGCACCCAATATAGTCGGCGCATACGATATGGAGTGGCTGGAACCCTCCAAATATCCGTTGGTTCAGTAGTTATCGCAAGTAGATATAGACAATTGGTACGGAATGGGTGTTCTGATGATGATGACCGCCGACCGTAAAATGTTGCATAACGATGTAGTCCTGGTAAAGATATTTTCGGTCTGTTTATGACAGTGGTCGGGAGCCTTTTTCGTCGAAGCATCCATTTTCAATTCTCAATGTCAATCCAATGTGACGTAATAATTTATGTTTCGTGACATCACGCCGAGAAAGACAAAAGGAAACAACAACAGCAACAACAACAACAACAACAACAACAACAACAACAACAACAACAACAATGAAAACATGTTTTAAATATGGGCCGTGTTTTCGACCTGTTTGTTTTAAATGCAACCCTACCTAGTACCTATATGCGTTTGTTACACTGTAACACAGTATACAGCAGTGATTCCCAACCGCGGCTCCAAGGTAGCCTTTTTGCATCTCTGATTGACTAATAAATATGCCACAAAGATATTATAGCCGCCACTTCTTGTTTGTTTCTGTGAATAGTTATAGTCAATTTATGTATATGAATGCTCAAATAAGGGATATTAGTTATGTGTAAAGCCGTTTAAGGCCGCACCTGAAAACTGGGAAAGAGAATTCCGGCAGACTAGCGTGAAACTCATGGATGAATCGCCAGACAAGGATATATCTTGAGTTCTGCTGGTCGTGGTCACAGACCTTCATCGTCTCTGTGAAGAGTAGATTTTGACACAACTTTACTAACATCAAAATAACGGCTCATATAGTCAATTATAAATTACAATAAGCCCAATATTACTCAGCGTATAATACCCCGTAAACTTTTGCATCAAGTGCTGGAATGTTTGGAATGCTATTAACAACATAATGGTACGTTGTAGAGATGGTGCGAACCTCTGAAAGGTTCAGGTTCGTGTGAACGCGAACCTTTTTGAAAGTTTCTGTGTGAACGCGAACGTGAACCTCATGACGTCACGTGACGTCATATTGCTAATTCCAGCCCTACAGTTCAATGAAGTGACAGCCTATATAAATGTACACGGTACCTAGCGACGACTCGGGCCACATAATGCCACAATGCTGAAGTACATGTTGACGTTTAAACGTCGCCTAATGTATCAACTGGAGCAATTAAATGATATAATAATCCCATAAAATCAATATATTCCGTCGCTTTGCCTACAATGTCGACGAGGACTTGCAAGGGAATATAAGCTTACGTCACAACAGTCTAGGCCAGACCGGACAATGTCTCTGGCGTCTGGGTATTGCTACGTTGATATTGAACAGAGTGTAAAACGGGTTTCTATACTTGCTACCGATATTAGGCCTACCCATTAACAAGTTTTACGGCAGTAGCCAACACCCCAATCGCAAGGATTTGGTTTTTATGATACAATAAACATATGAAGTCAAGATTTCATTGATTGGTTGAATAAGCATCATTCGCTGACAAAATGTAGTGTAGTTTGCTGTTCGCTCGTGATGTTGTGTGATTTCGGGTCAAGCTCACAGCAGAGAGTCACTAAATATTCGCAAACGGAAAACTGGATATTTCTTTTACAACAAAGCACGTAAAAATTTTGAGATTGTCAAGGTATATGCTCGTTTTCGTTTAGTATTGGTCTGTCTTATGCTGCCAGCACCATGTATAGAGTGGCTCGCAGTTGAAATGCAATAACTCTCCATCAAAGATGTTATAATGAAGTGAAAATTGTAATATATGAAACAGGTTCACAGTGCAGAACCTACCAAGGTTCGTTTGTGAACGTGAACCTCTAAATTTCTGAGGTTCACCCACAGAACGGGAACGTGAACCTCACGTTCACACCATCCCTAGTACGTTGTAGTAATGATATGCGTTTTTAATGTATTTCAATGTACATCACTCGCCAATCAGTGTCAATAGTTGCTAAAATAACCGATATAGAATCTACAGAAGTTTATGTGCATGCTTTTGAATTAGCTGGATGGTGAGATCCAGAGGTAGGCTAGCTACCTTTAAATGGTCGTTCTAAGTAGTCTATACTCGAGTATTTTCATGCGGCTCCGACATCCAAAAAGGTTGGGAACCACTACAGTATTTGTTGAATGGTTTCGTATAGAAAATACTGTATACTAGAACTAACCTGAATGTATAACTAATACTCGTTTTTTTTTGCGACCATTGCCAATTACTGTATTATAGCTGCAATATTACGCAACCGTACATTATTTTAAATGGGCTGTGTCTTTACGCACGAGTATGAAGTGATCAATATATTTTAGGATAAACTAGGACAGATGCTTTTGTCCGCTGAATTCGGCCGAATTAAGCGACGTCGACTGCAGATCTTTTAGGGCTGGTGCATATGACTTGATTCCACCTGATGGAATTGGTGTCAAAGCTAAATCATTATCAGATATTAATTTCAATCTGTAAGTTACTCTGCATAACTCTGTCACTCAACATATTGAACTATACAACAGTTAACCTGAAGACCGTACACATGTTGATCACAATGAACAGCAACTGTAAAATGCCCATAATTTTAAAGAAATTTGATGGTCTATTCACATACTGCACAGGAAAAAAAAAGAAGTCGACGCTTCTTGATTTTCCATACGAATGCCGGAAAATGCAAATGAATGATTGATATCTCTTGGCGACAGATGCAAGCAGATATACCAATCAAATCGTACGTCAACAAACACGATTAAAATTCATTCTAGTTATGGCCAACACCGTCATCATATAGGGATTGGCCTCCGGTACAACTAGTCTGTTCATTATTTCGTTTTTAAAGAGCTCCCATATGAGATCTCCATTTTAGGATTAACGATGCTAATCAATTCTTGCAAACTGTCGGCATTACATCCGAAGCAATTTTAACGTCCGGTGTCGTAACGTTGCCAACGGATGTGTGTTATCGAATGACAATATAGTCTCAATGCACTTTTGCCAATTAGGTTCGTCAAATGTAGGCTATGCGCGAATCGATATATATCAGCTGACAAGCAGCCAAAATATTGTTCGTGACAAGTTTAGAATAATACTTGTGTCATATTCTCAGCCCCTACGCGATGCGGTTGTAGTCATTGTGGTACACACTTACATTCCCATATGATAAGGAAATGTAGATGATACACTGCTGTAGAACCGCTATACCAGTGGTTCTCAACCGGGGGTCCGCGAAGCAATTTCAGGGGATACGCAAGACCTCTGAATTTGCAAAATGATTAATAAACTAATTTTTAATTTTTTGAATTAGGGAAAGAATGAGGCAGTTTTCCTACACAACCGCTAAAACCTCATTACTCACATCCTCAGAAAAATCGTCTGGAATGAAATCCATTTCAATTGTCAAATTGCTAATAACCTACGGATACAAACATATTGCTGTTTAGAGAAGTTTTGTTGGGGTATGTGGAAAAAATAAAAAATATGGAGATAGCAATGATCAATCAGGATGACTTCGTAATGTTTGAGAAACCTTTGCGATTTGGAGTTGTCAGTGTCATAAAATTAGTGAACAGTCGTTTGAAATAAAACTCCTGAAGTATTTTCCCAATTTCCCAATGAAGGGAATGAAATCTCAACACGAAATCCATTTTATCCCGTGAAATACATAACCACTATTCTAGAATAACTTCATGATGAGATGCTGGATAAAAATGACTAGGCTGGACGTGAAACGTTCATTAAAAATATGTTTATTCCTTTTGGCGCCGTAAATGTTGCGATCACACCAAAAGTGTCGTCGGATGCGTTACGCGTTAATATTACGTTAGGCTTCATCTATCTTTGTGGAAATGAATTTTTGGCACCCGTTCATGTCAAAGCGAAGTCGCGGATTTTTAAGACCACATACTTCAAGATATACAGATGCAAAATTTTCTTCGAAATAATAAAATTCTACCAAATTTCTACATAAATGTAAATGTAAAACTAAATAGTATATTGTTATTTTCAAAAAAAAATCATTTAGTTGCTGTTTATCACAAGCCTACAGTTCATATTCGCACAAGACTGATGACAGTTGCACCACAATTGGGCCAAATTTCAACTAAAACTTGAGGGGGTCCGCGGGGTCCGTGGTGGTCAAAAGGGGTCCGTGAAGCAAAAAAGGTTGAGAACCACTGCGCTATACCATTGAATAAGATAACATATAGTTTCGTATATGTTTGTGTAAATCAGGGGTGGCCAACCTCTTCAGCCAAAGGGCCCCATGAGATTCACGAACCAACGTGCGGGCCATTTGAATGTTGATAATTTTTTTAGTCGTCCGATAGCAGCGAACCGATTTAGGCAACGTTGAAAACAAGACTTATATTACTGCGCTGTAAACCATTAACAATTATGTCATGAACACTGTGTGTACAGTACAACTGTGCAGTGTAAAATTAAGTCCCAGTCGCGCGAGGCGCTAAATTTTTGTTCGACGGTAATGAATGAATTCGAACAATAAATATGTTACTTGTATATGTTGGGGTCGCCTCTGTATACCACAGGGGTAATTTGGCAAGGACATGATTATTCGGCGTTTAGACATAGCAATATCGAAGGTTTCGGTAAACATGCCTCTATCATTTTGTGCAAATGTTTGATCGCCTACGACCTCGTTGCGAGCGCACAAGCGAATTCGCATGTTGGACGACACGTTATCTCCTAATTGCGAATATAGTTAGATTCAATTTTGTAAATTACGCGTATTTATAATTTTCACGATGGTGCTCCGATGCCAAAGAAGTCGAGTGACAATAAATCATGTGAAGTGCTAAGAAACATTTCAAGTCAAATAAATCTGCTACGAAATATTTACATAATGGTCATATGCGAAGATATCCGATAAATGTGACCGGCCTCTGGTGACGCCAATGCGCCGGAACTGATGTTTTAGTCATCATCAAATTTCGAGGTCAGGCTGATCAAATTTTGGTTAGCCTTGCAATTTTACCTGATGTTACAACTAACTTCGAGAATTACGTCGCGGACTGCATTTGGCCCGCGGGCCGCCGGTTGGCAGCCCCTTGGTATTTGTGTTTAATTCGCATATTTATGTGTTCTGGGGGTAAGAGATTGGGTATTATTCACAGGCCCGTGTTTCGAATTGGAGCTATTCAAAAGATTCAATTTAGTTAACTATACTAACATCAATTTTTAAATAATAGTAAGTTGGACATGTTATGGTATGGAATGAAAATTTTCCATACTTCAAACCCGCCTCAATTGATTCATACCATATTGGATAGTTTTCCCATATAGGCTACTTTCCCTGTTGCCAACCCCCTAGGTAATATTGTATTTTTGATGCGTGGAAAGTATTCTGCGTTTATATTATGAATATTTTGGATAAAATTATACATTTTAACAGCCCTGATCCACCAATTCTGTCCTCAATTTCTTTGTGACATATGTCAGCGATGTAGGTTGCCTAATCATCGATGACTGAACGTAAACTATATACGAGATTATTTTGGACACACAACAAAAGCTCGTGACATGTAAAACTTGTGTGGCAACGTAATGCTTGCAGTAACATAGAGATAATCTACGAAATTGCACGAGACAAATAAAAGGTACTTTCCCAAAAGAAAACATCATATAGAATACAATTTTAAAACGCTTTAATCATTACGCATTTTGAAAAAACGGACCAAATGCCTGATTCCCATAGTATACAAGTGAGTTAATGAAACAATTATGGTGTATGGTGTCTTTGACCGCAAGAAATTGGGATTCAGTCACTACACATCTGTTTAGACGAAAATTCTCAAAACTGCCAAATTTTGAATATTTACGGCCCGATTGTTACGTAATAATGAGGTCTTGTAAACTACAACGATCGATATAAATAATTGGGAGTTTGGGTCTGAAGCAATGGACGGAAACGCAATATCTTCGGTCACAACGCTGCTGATATATTTGAAAAAGTCCGAGCGGTTTAGCGACAGTAAGTTTTGAAATGATCGATTAGTTTTAGTGATATTCAGAGCAGTGGTACCTAACCATTTTACCCCTGGGGCCAATTTTAATGGCTACACGAAATACCATGTCGTAGAGCTCCAAATTTAATCGGGATTTTTAGTTTCTCCACTTGATTACTGTAAATATTTCTGTCCTGAGTTGCCAAAATGAATGGTATATGTATGTATGTGTCCGTATATATACGTGTATGTAATATTCTAAAACTCAAATAAAGTTACCATAAAAGCTTTAGATCACGGACTTAAACCAATTGGGTCCGGCCCAATGTACATTATACGCAGCTCACCAGGCTTACGCTAAGCCGATATTACTTATTTTTGATTGCGAAGCTGCCGACTTGTAGACTTCTGGGCTAAATTTATGACACCGCTTCCTCAGAGACGGGCAACATACGACCCACGGGCCGGATCCAGCCCGCGACGGGATTTTGTCCGGCCCGTGGACAGTTTGCCGTCTTACATGATAATGTGGCCCGCGGCCCCAGTCTGCCGAGATTCCCCACTGTTTGCTTACTACGTCAAATTTTAGTGTCGGTATGTTATTTTATACGTGTGTGCGCAGGGTGCGAGAGTGGAGCTTTCGCGTAAGTACGCCGAAGCGAAAAGACTTGCATTATCGGCATTTGCGACTTACTCAGCCCGAATGAATTGATATCTCGGTAAATTTGGGGTACCGCGCAGATCGAACGCCTTTAAATCTCAATGAAGGATTGCACCGTGTGTTAATTGATCAGAGAGAAACATACATGGTGGCGCCTGTATGACAATACTGTTCTCAAATCCACATTGTCTTTGTCATGATCGGCTAGAAATTGCTTTGAAGTGAAATGGCTGTCGGTAAAATAAATTGATTAAATACGATTTATTCCTTGTACATATGGATAAATGGGCGAATAATGTATCGATTCAGCAATCCTGCCTGCCAATTACTTAATTTTCCTACAACCGGCCCGCCGACTGGAGAAGTTGCCCGCCCCTGGCTTCCATGGAGCAGATGGTGAGGAGGAGGCTACGTAAACCTACAACACTTCGGTAGGAATTCTGTGGTGACCTCGGTCGGACTCGTATCCACAACCCATTGGTGTCCTAGCGTTGGATTATACCACTACGCTATCTCGCCACACAAGCAATGTCAATAACAATCGATTTAGAGATCCTTTGTGACGCAGATTCCGAAGATGACATCAACACAGTCATTGAGTGCGTGGAGAATCTGTACAACGACTTCCAAAACTTGAGAAGCGCCTTAGAAGCGGCCACGATCGATGCCGGTCGGGCATGGCGCAGGTTCACAGCACTTCGTGAGGATTGCGGAGTCGAATTGGTACGTGCCTGAGATGAACATATCTCAGCACGAGTTTATTGAAATTAATAGGTATAGCTATACAACAATTACAGATACCTATCATATAGCCCACGGGGACATGGAGAAAAACCCAATATACTATGATATCGCTAATATATCAAGAGGAAGTATAAAATGTTCTTAAATAAGTTGTTTCAAATAGTGGATTTGAGCTAGGCATACCATACTTAGGGAAGTTAGTCGGAGTTGGGTATCGTACGAGTTTAAATCTGCAATGCACAGTATATTAACACAGTATCACTAGGTCAGCGACAGTTGTTATGATCTGATATTGTGGTCAACACAGAATAGTAATGAAGTAAATTGAACAGCATATGAAATTTTGGACAACATTGCAGTTAAATAGAGTAAAACGCTGATTGGAAATTTTCTTTTAACATATTGTGATTGAGAATGATTACATTTCGACTCGGACAGTATATGATAGGGTTGACATATTTGGAAATCGGGAAAGGAGGACACTTTTTCAAAATTTTCAGACTTACAATACCGGAGTAAATTCAGGAAAAATGATAAATTTTCCATGACATTGTGGTCGGTTGACAAAAAAGGTCACCTTTTCCGGCTTAGCTACCGGAATACAGTCTTTCTTCCTCATTTACCGTTGACTAAAAAATAGGTCGTCGATCGCTTACGTTTGAACCACGAATTTCCTGCGTAGGGTCATTTATGCTCATTTTCGCTCGAATTTATCCATTATCTTAGCTCTAAAAGCTGTAAAGGAGGACGAATTGCTAAAAGGAGGACGTTTAGGCGTCCTCGGAGGACATTGTCAAAAAACTGAAAAAGGAGGACAAATCCTTCTAAAGAAGGACTTATGGTAACCCAAGTATATGATGATCGGTAAATGCAACACCATTATAGAGTTGAGTTATTGAATCTGTAACATTTACATCCCGATTGCCACAAAATTGCAAATGACGTTGACCAACGTGAGCGTCACTGTTGAACAAGCGATCTTATTTGCCATTCAGAAAAATGCTAGCAAAATCGCGAGAGCCGATAACGCACGCTACATACAAGAGCTTCAGAACGAAATGAAGCGTATAAACGAAGAACTGGAGGCGCAGCGCAAAGTAACGATGACTTTCTGACAGACTTGTACAAAACTATCAATCTATTTTGTTAACGAACAACTTACTACTGGTGTTTTGAGCAGAGTTCTAGTTCGAGATCTTGTTGTAAAAATATTTGCCCAACAACAAGAAGACACGCGTCGTTGTTCAGCCGGAGTCGTGATACCGGTGTTCTGATCTTGCAGTCATTGCTAGCTAAGAGTCGTGACTATTAACAGCGATGTAGCCAGGTGTAGGGTACGGGGTTCGAAACCCCTCCCATTTCAAACTTGCACTGATGTTTCTATGGCAAACCGATCTGACTCGGACAAAATGAAAAAAATGAATCCGTTGCTTTGTAATTGAATCTTCTTAGTTGTGTATCAGTTAGTTGGCTGTGACTTTTTAAATACTGGTATTGTTAGTTACAGTTCTATTGCTACTGAGTTTTCGAAAGTGAGTAGTTGCAGTTAAAGTTCTATAGTCGTCAGTTTTTAAAATTGAGTGGTTATACTTCTCGATGCAAGTTTTGCAAAGTGACTAGCTCCAAATCTTGTTTTTGTTGTCGGCTGTGAAAAATGATTAATTTTAGTTCTAGATGTGAGTGAGCAGTTCTAGTTCCAGTAGCGAGTAGCCTGACTCTAGTTCTAGTTTAGCATATTTAAATTGCATATTTAGCATATTTGTACAAGTCTGCGATTTGTCGCTCAGAGATATTCCGCAACAAATCCGCATTCCAATCCGCCAGAAATCTGCAGCGATCGCGAAGGAGAAAGAAAATCTAATGGAGAAATCGAGTAAGATGCACGAACTGTGGCCCGAGATCTCCATCAAAGTGAGCAAGACTCTCGAGAAAAAGGCGACCGCGAGGATGAAGGTCAATGAAACAAGGTAGAGTCAGAGATGGTCAGTTAGTGTAGCCGACTTGTCGTATTTAATTGAGTGGTCAGACTGTCTGCAGAGGTGATCAGTAACAAGCTAGATTTGTTTATTCGAAGTACTTTCGCTAAAGTTATGATTTTAGACTTCTACTTCGACGTATCAGTTTTAGGTTGTTTATCCAAAATCTGTTCTAGGATAGGCTACTTAACTTTTTTACTTATTTGTAAATCGGTACTACTAATCCTGCTTGAGTAGAAATTTACGGCGTACCTTCTACTTCTACCTGATCACCACTGATTGATATAGACTACTTCTACTAATACGTAATCTTTTTAAAGATCAAACTGCTAATTTTTACAGCTTAGGCATTCTATAGTATAAATTTCTTTTCGGGTACGATCAGCGGAATTTATTCTTGAGATCGTCATGGAAACCTGGAGACATAACCCCGATATTTGGTAACGGAACATATTGTCCTAATTCTTTTGTCATTAGGCATTTTGCGTTGGTCACGAAAATACTTAAATGCAGTGTAAAAAGTAGCCACCCCCCCCCACCGCTACAAGTAGCCTACGCCATCCTCCGATCCTCCTTCGTGCATGCATAATTTGGATTAAATGTTGTAGGCTACTCGATTTATACAGCGGTATAAGTATGAGATAGGTTCTGGTTTCGTGTGCAACAGGTTTATATTCACACCCGTATAGCAGGGCTTGCACACAGGCGGAAATACACAGTCTGTTCGCTAGGAGTGCGCCTATCTAGTTAGTCGACGGCTAGCCAACTAATGTTTTTGAGTTGTTCTAGTTCCAGTTGTGCATTTTATTGATCTAGTTGTAAAGCAACTAGAAAATACAAGTCGTCGTTTTGGATTAGTCGAGAAACTTGTGTTCTATTGTGCGATGTTTTGCACCCATTGCTAGCTCAGTAACTACTAATAATATTGGCGTAGCCAGTGGGCGTATTTTGGAGTCCAGACTCCTCCCATTTCAAACTGGAAAATCGTATTTTTAAATGCCGCTATCTCCAATATTTCTTCACTCATTTGCAATTCATTAATTATCACCATCCGGAAATAGTTTGTTATGCTTTTGCTCGGGGGTTCCCAAACTTTTATGGTCGAAATTTCGATTTAAAAATGTTTCGCGACCCCACCTCTCAATTTGGCGTTCTAGGTACTAAAAAGTGGTCAGCACCTTGGCCGAAACCCACTCACTGCATATGTGTGAAGCAGGCGACTATGAGCGCAGATAGCCAACCTCCGTCCTTGGGTTAAGAAACTCAATCAAGACTGTATACTGTATAGCAATGTCTTCCGGCAGCATATCTATCTACATCCAATCGAAGTATAATCAAGTACTGTTACGCGAAATACTGCGTCACACGAAATACATAAAACGATCTTACGTCATTCGACCGCGCCATCCGTCATGGCATGTATTAAACTGTTAACACATATCATTACCGTACACGTGTAGTTTTCCCGGAAGGAACAATCACTGACTTATGCCCGCGACACTTTCATCGTCAATAACACGGCCAGATATCAGCTATAAGTTACAGTAGGTGACGCTTTAAAATGACGATTCGACTGATCTGCTACATTGTTTGCCGGGTTCACAGCATTCCTCAAAGGTCGTGTTTTCTTTTATTTTGAAAAATGAACTAGAATATTCAGAAGTGAACTGCTGATAGCATCCTCTTAATTGGCATTCTTGTAATGGTAATTGGTATTTCATTTTCGTCTCCGCGACCCCAGAGAATAAGCAAACCACTCCATTGGGGTCCCGACCCCTAGTCAAGGAATCCATGCCTTTAGTTAGTTAGTTAGTTAGTTAGTTAGTTAGTTAGTTAGTTAGTTAGTTAGTTAGTTAGTTAGTTAGTTAGTTAGTTAGTTAGTTAGTTAGTTAGTTAGTTAGTTAGTTAGTTAGTTAGTTAGTTAGTTAGTTAGTTAGTTAGTTAGTTAGTTAGTTAGTTAGTTAGTTAGTTAGTTAGTTAGTTAGTTAGTTAGTTAGTTAGTTAGTTAGTTAGTTAGTTAGTTAGTTAGTTAGTTAGTTAGTTAGTTAGTTAGTTAGTTAGTTAGTTAGTTAGTTAGTTAGTTAGTTGGTTGGTTACCGAAGTGTGTTGCTTCTAGCCCCAGTTCTAGTTGGAGTTTTAAAATGTGAGTAGAGTTGTATACGTCTTTCTAAGAGCTAGTTTTGAAAAGTAAGTAATTCTAGTTCTTTTTCTACTTGCACATTTTGAATATCAAGTAGTTCTGATATGTCTGTTGCAGATGCCAGACGATAGATACCCATGATAAAGTGTTGATGATGATGGGAGAAGCGGACGAACTGTGTCGCGATATCGAAGAATATTGGAATTACTGCCTCTCGCAAATGTCGAAAATAAAGCCCCAGGCAGACGAAACTAGGGCAAAGGTAAACGAGTTTGCTTTCTCTGTGCTTTTAGGAACTGTCAATGTGGGTAGTGATGAATCCGTAGGTGACAGAAAGAAATCAAGGGTTAACGTTACACGAGGGCAATATATACATAATCTGACCCGCGTTCAAGACATCGAGTGTTATGAGAGCGATCCATTCAGAATAGAGACAGTCATAACTAGAGAGAGACGATATTTGATTTTTAGCCGGTACAGATTCAACCGAGAACCAACGCCTTGACCGAAAAGTCCGATTAAGACCTATTCAGAAGATATTTAAAAGATATGGCTTCCAACCAAAGGTTCAGAGCAATAATTGGAACAGCTTTACATTCATTGCTATGCCTGGATATGAAATAGAATAAGGCTGCGTCTCGACACCTGTATGCAGAGGTGACCAATAACAAAGTACATCTACGCATTCTCAGAATACTCAAGTGGGTTTTGCCTTTTACTCAAGTGGCTATGATTTTAGACTACTTTTATTGCAAAATTTACAGATTTTTTGGGAAAAGTAGATTGAAGACATATATTAATAACTTACTGTGAAGACGCCACATCACCTTCTACTTGAGTACCAACGATGACTAGACTACTTTTACCTCCGCCCGTAAGCTATAAAAAATAGATTAATATTCCCAGTATAGCAGTCGAAGGCTGCAGTTCTCTGATTCCCTACTACCATCCCGAGATGTGAAGAAAAATGAGATATTAAATATGATATATCCCGTGGTGCAAAAGACCATCAGGTGATAAGCGCCAAATTTCCCGTCCAATAAACAACAACAATAAGATATACATTAACATCTAATTGGCGTTTTTTTACCAAAAAAACGGACGATTTTGACCTAGAAAATCAAAATTTTGACTTTTTTGACCTAAAAAAATTTAATTTTGATGAAATTCTGACCTCACGTATGCAAATTAGGTGTTTTCACACATAATGTTAAAATTGGAATACTTATCTTCATTTCTGGTGGGAACTGTTTATCCTTACGAAGTAGTTTGGTCTGAAAAGAACGTTTTTGACTTGAAACACTGCCAAACTTTACATGAAAAAACTTGTACGTTAACAAAATCTGGCCCTATGAAGAATTCCTAGAGTTACATCACCTATTACGGTAGAACCAATTAAAATTTGCTGTAGTACAACGAAAGATTCTTTCCTACATTCTCGGATAGAAAGTGTCTGTTCTCATTAAGTAGCATGTCAATAATGGAAAAAGAACGATCAACAGCAGCAGTTTTTGGCTGACAACACTGAAGTTGTGCTTACACTTCTGGTGACACACCTTGTTGCTTCATTCTGGCAACGGTGTCTACATCACAAGTTTCCATCATGCGATTCTTTATATGCCATGCAATGACCAAGCAGTCTTGCTCAGTTAGGATATAGCGGTACATTGACCATATCACCATGTCAACCTATTTGGTTCATTTGACCGTTTGTTATTCACAATGAGCAGACGATGGGCCGTCTACAACGGTAGGCCTACAAAGTAGGCTATTCAAGCTGTAAAATATCAAATGATAAGTTCATCGACAGTGCGAATTCTACGATAAAAACGAAAGGTAGGGGTCCAAACTAAACAGTTATGACAATTTCCTGACCTAATGCTACAATTTTGACAAAATTTTGACTTATTTTTACATGTCAAAAAAATCGCCCTAGGAATGACCAATAACGATATTTCTCTCAAATCGTGATATCTACTCGATATGATCGGTGAACCTATTATCCGTCAGTCTGTAGTCAGAATGGAACGAGGCACTCAATTTATCGGAAAATAACCTTAACCTTACGCGAGACATTAAAATTAACTGTCCTGACCCAGGACATTAACCGAACTATAACTTCAATCGTATCCATGGTCCATGCATATACCTCTTAAACAAGATGGCCTGTTCCCGAACCTTAACCTAAGCCCAACTCTCACCAGCTACACATAACCCTGAAACAAACTAACCGGATCCCTAATCGTACCCGAATCATATCTCGAACCCGAAACTAACAACGAGCCCGCAGCCATTACCCTAACACAGTGGTTCTTAACCTTTTTTCCTCCAGCGCCCCCTTTCAAAAATTAACGTGCTCCAGCGCCCCCCTCATCATATTGTAATGACTGTAGGCTAATAAAGACAGTGGGTAAGAGGGAGGGCCGTAACAGCACTTCGTCATCCCCCCTAAAAAAACGATCGTCTTGCGCACCCATGTAGTGATAAATCAAACTTCTGAGGGCTTTGCCCCAAAAACCCCGTCACTTGATTTCGATGGTCAGCAAAGTTTGTGTGACCTGGTCTCCCTAGGCGCCAAAATCTTCTATAATAGATGAAGGAATAGGTGGAATTGCATTTATATGTCGCTATAAACTTTTTGTCCTCTCAGCCCTCGTAATTAGATTTACCAGTAGCGCTAAGTGAGCTGTTGTATTGGAAAATGAAACCCACGTAATTAATAATTGCAAATATTCGGTCGTTGGTACAACTTATTCGTTACATGTAGTTATTTTGTTATCTCTTGCCCGCTATATAGTCAAAAGATATCGAAACGAATAAACGTAATAAACTAAAGTAAGCACATGATTCATAACTGATATTTCTTCACTGGCAAATAATTTTCTCTGATGGATGTTATTTGTCCTGTGGGGTGCAGATTGCGACCACATGATAATTCTGCACGAGCGAATTAAGCACCTACGGACAATTAGACTTATATACATCGAAATTCACGGTCAACATAAGGGCAATCCTCTTCGGCTAAGGTTTTCTCGCTGACGATCTTTCTGACACACTGCTCGGAGTCCCATATTGACCGGAACTTCATTTGTCTTCGTGCATCGTAGCGTGGTATTGGCCGACGCCGAAATGCCCATTTCCATTTTTTTTTAATTACGAGTATTCTTCCCTGGGGGAATCGTAAAAACATGATGTGCAATTTATGTTCATTCACCGAAATAATTTAGGGCACCCTTCGAGCTCACCGATTGGGGGTTTGGGTTGCAGCAGTTTCGGTCCTGGTGAGAGGTCAAGTCCGGTCGGTCATGTCGGGTCTTTTATATTGGAAATGTTTCGCGCTTTAATCGCGCTCGAGGACCATTCGACTATAATAAAACATATAATAACTGTGTGCGGTATATTCAGAGTCAGGATTATTATAGCAACAATCGGGTACGGTCTCATACCCTGTGGTTCGAACCATTCCAAATTCACATCTGCGATTGACAATACGGGAAAATTAATGGAATTGGATTTTGTCTTAGTGCTTTGGTTAACAATAAGTAAGTCAACTGAGGATGGGATGCATATATCTGCTCACAGTGAATTTAGTACTGTACCCAGTTATTAATTTTAACATGAATGTATTCCAAAGAAGAAATATTCCGACGATATAACTTTGTAGCTCTTAAATAGGCCTACAAGTATTGTTATTCATTTCGTGCACAAAGCTTCAAAACTTAATTTATGTACAAGGGGCTCTCACACTCAAAAGTTACATACAGTGCCTCTGTCGATTTTCACACGCTGTGCGCTGCGGGATGTAATGCCTAATTCGAAATCTTTTGTTGAAAATAACCCTAGCAAGCGTGACGGCAGTGTTTTAATGGGAAATTGACGATCTAGAAGTACGTGCAACTCGTTTTACAGGAATTATAATAACCCACTGCATTTATGAAAACATATGAAGCAAACATTTCAAAAATTTCGGGATTTGACATGTTTTGTGGAATGTTAATTTGCTCTGAATACTGATTAACGATGTGTCTTACTACCACATCATCTATTGCGAATCCATTTTTCTTCAGCACCCCCATATCGCCCCCTGAGCGTTTCCGCCCCCTTCAAAATCGCCAAGGTTCAGAACCACTGCCCTAACACATGCTGGCCTGATCCCTAAATCTGAGTCTCTAACCAACCCAATACAACCAGATCATATTCATAACCATCATTATTTTTTTTTAACTCGTTATAATGAATGTATGGCTATGTTGAACTCGCTATATTGACACCCGCTGTTAAGCAGTAGCTATTCTCACCGGAATCCACATAATCTGCCTACGGAGAGTCCATATCGTAAGGAGGCGGCTCACCTAGTTTCAGAATCCACTACACATTGCTTTGGAGTTTGTGTTATCGCTGTAGATTGCGACTCAAGATCATCGCACCAGTTTGGCCAAAGCGCACTACGAGACGGTCGATAAAAAGTTCCGTAAAGCCCAAAAACTTTATGCAGCGCAGGAGAAAATTACGCTCGCTCGCGAAACCAATGCAGAGGACATTAGGGCGAAGGTGAGATGCAGATTTGAACAACTAGATAAAACCAGTTGTCTAATTGGACCGAATAGATCGAAATATCGGTAACGTAACTCTAATCTCATTTTATTGTAATTTGAGTCCTAGTTTTCCTGAAAATGATATAAATGCTTGGTGCACGGATATTCGCCAATCTCGTGCTTTAGAGAACGAATTCTGATTTTATATAAACCGAGCCTGATTTTTGGTTTTTATATTTCAAATTCAGAAGATAATTCAATTTTTTTTTAGTACCAAGTAGGTTTTTGCTTTCCACCACTTACTTCACTACGCTGCTTAAGCGGTTACGTTTTTTGAGTACTATCACTCCTACTTAATTGTATTTCAGTCATCGCGACCTATACTTGTTGAACTTTGGTCATTGAAACAGAGAAAGCAGTTTAGGGATATGCTTTAATCACATCTATGAGTGAAATTATATGAATTGGACGAAATAATACAGTAGCATGGAAAATAAAAATGCCAGGGTTGTAACACAGTCACAAGATTCCGAGTCACAAGTCAAATTGATTTCAGACATTTTGCTTTCTGCTTCCACTTGAAGTAGTTGCTATAATTTTACTTCTCCCTGTCAAGGATAACTACTTTAACCAACTCTGTAGATTCCTCTGCAGATTCTTCAATTATCCGGCATATAGAGTATTTAGTGGAGCTATGCAAATATGAATCCGCTAACTATACACGAAACTTCTTGCAAAATACTGCCAGCCCTAAACTTTTACCGGGTCAGGACATGATATATCGATCTCGCCCTCCGTCACATGCCACCTCATTTTGTGGTTTGTTTTATATTAACTTCTTTTACTTTTCATTCAATGTACATGCCTACTTTTACATCGCCTAGGCCCGGGTGCGTGTGTGATTTCGAAGACTACTCCGAGTCGTTTCGAGACTTTCCTATCTTTTCTTTGTATCGCATTCTTGCGGAGTCTTGACATTATGAAATTAACAATGAACTGATTCTGATACGGAAGCAACCTATAAAATTGTTGAAATCATCTTGCCCAACAGATAGACAAAAATCGAAATACGTTGTATCATTCATAGCGCGCCAAGCAGGAGACAATCATTGGCAACAAGCGAACCAGATTCAAGGCGGCCGTGGACGAGTTGGAAATGCTGCAGGCCCAGTTGGATTCTCAGACCCACGACTATGAGGTGATATGTCCTGGACAATTCAGTGTTGGTTTGCGTATTCTCCTCTCCGACCTAGTGCCATATCGAACGTGTTTATTTTTCTTTGTACTTACACTACACTGGTCCTTTTTCGGCAATCATAGTCACAACGAGACCCCTATTGGTATCGGATTTATGAGCCGATACAGATAAAAGCACAAATTCACTTGGATTGTTCAGAATATATTTTTTTCAAATTCTTGCAGCTACTTGATAACAATGTTAGGTTAGCTATGAATGTGCATTGTGCACGCGCAATTTGGCACACACCCTGCCGTGTGAATAATAAATGAGCTTTCGCATTGATTTGTGTCGATAATCGCCTCAACTAACTTAACTGTAATGAATTTCTGTTGCTCTACAGAGTTTTTCGTATGCTACTGTAGATCAGATGAGTTCTACTAGACGGTAATAGCTCTTCAGACTGCCGATGATCAACGTGAAACGGATTTTTGGCTAACTGATTCTGCATTACGACAGACTAGCATCACGTTCGCCTGGTCACTAAGGCGATTCATCTACTATAAGTACGATCAAAGTCAGGGTTGTTTTAGGAAAATCCAATTCAACAATAGTAGCTGTAGCAATACGCAAAGTGCAGGCTCATTGCAGTGACAATAAATCATTTGGAAGACTAGACAGCAAGCAACATACGAGGAAAGTTGTTTAATATGTATGCAACCCATGGTATTCGAAACTACACGACATAACATCTGCAGCAATATCACATAAACCATGGACGGGCAACATATGTCCCGCGGGAGGGATCCGGCCCGCTGCGAGTTTCTACCATAAAATGAAATAGTATTCTGAAAGCATTGACAAGCTTTATGCGTCACAGAATAAATCCAAGTTTGCCAATCTGAGAAAGATGGACATGAAAATACTTGCTCTGTTCGAATCTACACATATTTTAGACAATGAACATTAACGAGACAAGGCTGCGTTCCAAAATAACTGATGCTCCGCACGTTCAGTCTTTACCAAGGGTTTCTACATAGGCCTACGACATGAAGTCAGAGTTCAAAGAACTTGTTGACAACTTTGACCGACCACAAATGTCCAATTGACTTGTCCGCCCCTGATATAAACGCATGTAGAAACGAGTTCGATATCATTATTACAATACTGTGACTATGGGGTGCAGCGGGCAGTTCATGCAAATTAGGGTTGTTCAAAATTACCAAGTTTGTTCAAATTTGGTTCAATTCCAACTTGTAGCATCGAAGCTACATGAGTTAGAAAATATTAAATTTAATAGGATAAAATGAAGGTTTTTTTAACAAAAAACTTGACTGCCCTATTGCACATAAGCCTAGCACGAAATATCATTTACAGACGAAAAAGCGACTGTGATAACACACCAGTACTTTTCTAGGGCATATAGTTTCGATCATGTTTTTATATAAACGACCTGGTCAGAATTGATTCTCAGTACTTTGTTGTACAAAACGAATCAAAGTAACATGTTTTATTCTCTAGGAAAAAGTGGCTTCGCTGGAACGAAAGCTAGATGTTGTCCTGGAGGAGACGACGCGTGAGTTGGAGGAGAGAGCAGAAATGCGGAAAACCAGGAACGAAATGGCGGAATCGCTGGAGGCGAAAAAGGAGCAAATGAAAGATGACGGCGAGAAAGTGAAATTGAGAAAGACTGAACTCATGGATATGACTCATATGGTAATCAAAACCTTTCCTTCGAAGTCCTGCCACCCTAGTCGATTCACAGAGGTGGTCAGCAACGAAGTACTTCTACTTTTTCGAAGTACTTAAGTAGTTTCCCTCTACTTCTGGTACTTACTCAAGTATATATGATTTTCGGTACTTCTACTTCTACTTCGAAATATTTTGTGATCTACTTACTTACTTTTCGCTATTTTCAGTTTTTCAAGTACAAGTAGTTTAATCCTCCAATTAGGAAGATAGCTTGAGGAATTTCGGGGCTGTTTTCAAAGAGTATCAACATTTAATTTTCAACAAAGTTGAGTAAAGCCCAGAATTTTCGTCGCGCTTCGCGCGCAGTGGATTCGGGGTAACCAGTATGATTTCTCGAAGGTGTCAGTGAATATAGTTTAGGTAGCGGGTTGGCGTGGTACGGTTCACACCTATCATTGTCGCCCTTCGTCCATATCAAATATTTTGTGACAGAGTATACGGGTCATCATAACGTTTGAAACTGATGTTTCGCAATCTAGCATTTACTTATCATATCGTAATCTAGCAGTCCATGGCGTGTTCTAATCTGGAAAAGTGGACTTTTAGTTTTAGAGCTGTTGTAGCATACCAACCTTCGAAACTTTCTCGACTAAAGACGCCTCCAGAAGTAGTATTTATATTTCACTTTCAATTCCCAGTATCATTTACTTTGAGTTCTAATTAATATCAGTTCTTTTGTTTGGATAACATAGCCTACGCGTTGAAGTGTAGAACCAAGTGTAGTAATGCCTTTAATATCCGGAAATAAAGATACACAATATGGCATTTTTACGATCCCCATATTTTATTAACGTTGACTAATCGCGCTAAGTTTTTACACCGTATCCTATACCATTTCTCCATATTTGCTCTTCGACTAAACTACGGGCCTTATATATGAGGGGAGGGGCGCCATACCGCGATATTTTTCAAAACGTTCTGTTCGAGTAAACAGAGGATTAGATTCGCATTTCTATATCAATACTGTCATTTTCATCCCATGATGCGGACGAATGTTTATGCTGTCGAAAATTCGATATCTCCTGTATGCATCAATATGAATCAAGCTCGGCACCTTTCGCATAGCTCAATTTGAACCTTTTGACAATCCATGTGAACGAATTACGATCGTTTTCACAACTACTTCCTTACTTGAGTAGATTTAAAGTCAGCCAATTCTACTTCTACTTCAAGTAGTTTTAGGTTGCTTACTGAAGAAGTACTTCTACTCGTACTTGAGTAGATTTTTCCGTCGCTACTTCTACTTCTACTTGAGTAGCTTTCTTGACTACTTTGATTACCTCTGTCGATTCATGACTCGAGACAATACAACCAGTAGTGTATAGTATAGTCCACAACCTAAGTGACACAGAAACGTTATCGTTGGTTGCCCCTTCTCTAGTACAGTGAAATGCTTTAGCGAGATAACTCATCACTTCATAATACATGCAGCTGGACGCGGTGTCTGAAGAGGCCACGTTCGCTAAAAACGAGAAGGAGGATACGAATTCTCGCATCGCGACCGTTCTCAAGTATCGCGAAATGACGAGGAGCATCTACGATCGGAAGATCACCAAGTTGGAACACGATCTTGGCAGGGAAGAAGAATGCAGGTAAGCCGCTATTGTAGTAAACTTTGTAGGATTTTCTCAATCAACCAAAAGTACTAGGCAGCTGAGGTGGTAATAAGTACCACGTGAATACTTTATTATTGAGCCTATACTTAATCGTATGTTACGGAACATAGGGAGGAGGTCTATTCTAGCAACACCTTTCCTCTCATACAACGCATTTCTCAAAAATACGATATATGTTTATCCGATTGAATACCGTTATAAACAGTGGCACTACGAACATATAAGTTGGTGTATTTCTGTGCTCCATTTGTTTTAGTCCAGTGGTTTTCAATGTCGCTCGTGGGCGATTTGGCGGTCTAGACGGGCAGAAATAACGAAGGGGGCTATAGGGGGGCGGAAACGGACGAAAGGGTCGATAGGGAGCGACGGCGCGTTAAAACGGCTATATTGGAGTCAAGTCTGAGAAATGTCTTTTTTTTAGTTAGTCAACTCAAGAAAATTTAGCTGTAAAAGTGTAATTTCGAGTTGACCTTTTTATTTAGTCAACTCGCCGGTGATTATAGTTTGTATGCCAGTTTTTTGGTTCCCTATATTTGGAGGGCGATGATCGGTGTGGAGCTTGAAAAGGGGGCGATGAGTCGAAAAAGGTTGGGAAGCACTGTTTTAGTAGAAAAGTGTGCGCTGTGAGGTGGACAAGACATTCTACTGTCAAAGCGAACGTTGGATTTTGCCCATTATATTCAAATCACCATTCGATGCTTTCTAGATGCAATGGATCGTTGGAGTCTGAAGTTAAACCACGAATTCTTCGTGGACTGTTATATTCTCCATGTTGCCTGCGATAATGATTTCGCATTGGTTTTTTCGTTTCCGTGAATAACTACTTTTTGGTTTATTTTTCCATAAAACTCTGAGCTCAGTAGTGTCAATGCCACAGACTTGTTCACAGTGGTGACTAGTGCTAAACCGCAGCGGGACCGCCGCATAGTGATAATGTGGCATATGAAGTAGAAGTCGACCGATATTGGTTTTTACAGGTCGATACCGACACCGATATATCGACACAGTCACAAGGCCGATAACCGATATCATATGCCGATATTAATATGGAAGGAGCAGAGAACAATTTCACCAAAAATATTATTCGTTAGGCTAGATTGCACTTGTTCATGCCACAGAAAGCTGAACAACAAACGAGAAAACTAAAATTGAATAGAATTATTGCTTAATTGTGCACATTCGTTGGAATTTGGGATGACCCAAAAAGCAAAACAGGATACAGAATTGCTGATCAGTCCAAAAAAGGTAGATTGCAATGGAGGAAGCATATAGTTTTTCTGCATTCTCACCCAGTTAAACTCGTCCTGCAAGGTTAAATCTGTCATATATTGCTCTTTGCGTCGTCGATTTCTTGAGATTGAGAACACGGGGCATTGCATTTCCAATATTTTTAAAATTTTCTAAATATAAAATATCGGCCGCGTTATCGGCCTTCATAGGCCGATATCGATAATCGGGAAAATTCTAAATATCGGCCTCGATAATCGGCCATGTCGATAATCGGTCGACCTCTAATATGAATATGTTCGATACTTGCTTCTTTGAGAGATTACTTAATGGAAGTATGTGTTCTAAATTTTCTTTATAATACGAGCATTTTTCAAACTACTCTGAAGTGCTACGCGGGCTGGGTGCGGCATTCGGACCGTATGTTTGACACCCCTGTCGTAAACGATCAATAAAAATTCAAAGCATACACATACATTACAGTTACAGAGGCGTCATTAGTCTTCATTTTATTTTTCAGGAAAAGCGAGCTGTCACAAGTGAAACAGTTGGTCGAGGACATGCACGCAGAAAAGGACAAGATGGTCAAATTCACTAAAAACGGAGAGAAGCAACTGAACCTACTGATGTATGAGCGAATCACTGAATTCAGTATGCCTACCATATGTTTGAATGGAGAAAATCATGTGCAGCACAATTTCAGATGATGATAAGTATGGCTAGGGAATTCGAGTGACTGAGTGATTCTAGTCCGAGTCGAGTATTCATCTTCAACTCGAGTCCAGTGTCACTCGCAATGACTCTGACTCCAACCCTTACCCTAACCCAGAGTTTGGCAAACCTTTTGGCTCGCGGGACGCATTCAACTTGAACTTAATGGAGTTTCATATTCAAAATCACGCTCGTGAACCGAATCATGTCATTTCTGTCTTGACTTTATGTGATGTTCAACAAGACACATCTGAAAATGCACGGGTATTGAGATCAGGCTATTGCGGTATCAACAGAAATAAGAAATAAACATCTTGGAACGACCATAACTTATCATTGTTATAGTGAAGTATATTAAGAACAAGTTTAGTAAAGTCGGCACAATAATTTGATTTTTGGCACGCATTTTATCAATATCTTTCTTGAGGTTTTCAGGGGCCGCACAAACGGTGTTGCGGGCCGTGCATGCCCATTGCCCAAACCGGCCCTAAACATAACATGGAAAGTTCATATATACGCGTTTTATGCAACTGCAAACAGAAAAATACCGCATTGTTAATGACTTGATATTTTAGCGACCAAGGCTGTTTCATTTCACCTTGCGAAAAGGTAGGGCGTTGATCACGATTTCACAAAAACACATTATTCTCGCAATTATACTAGCTTTTTAGTGCCTGCCTGGGATGTTATAATACTACCAATCCAGGTTTTCACATTGGTAAAAAAGTGATCGAATGAGCCACCATCGGTACTCAAGTAGAACTAGAATTTAAACCGTGAATTTTACTCAAGTAGAAGTAGAAGTCGAGATATCCGAGTAACTAAAAAACTAAGTATTCTAGGTAGAAGTTTGCCTACGAAAGTGAAAACTATCAAGTCGAAGTTGAAGTAGTCTAAAATCGTAACCACTTGAGGAAGAAGTGCAAGTAGACAAAATCTATGTTTGATTGTTTGGGGCATTCATGGTGTTTGTCAACTACAATGGTCGATTTCTGCATTTTTAATTCCGTATCTGCCAACTTGCAGCACGGCACGGTGAAATCTACGTTTAAATACTTCTTTACTGACCATACGTACTTTTTTAAGAGGAATTGTGCTCTTTTATGAGTTGTTTGAAAGTGTCCTCGCAGGGCGCCCAAATGTCCCATTTTTTGGAGATTTTGTCCTCTTTTTTGAGAATTTTGGGTAAATACATGGCCAAATCGACTTAGATACAGTAAATCAGCGCTGAAGTAACGCTCCGCCCGGTATTTCGGGAGCTGTGCAGGAAAGTTGACTTTTTCTTGTAGTCAACCACCTGATAATCTGAAAGAAAAAAATGTATTTTGAGCACTGAGCGATAAAGTTGATCTTTTATTTAGTCAACCGACCACGATGTGGGGAAAATTTACCATTTTTCAGGATTTTTTTCCGGTTTTGAAAGTCTGAAAATTTTTGAAAAAGTGTCCTCTTTTCAGATTTCCAAAATATGGTAACCCTACCAAAACAGCATATCGGAACTATAATTCTCGTTATGCAACTATTAATGAAAACTGGGGTAGTACCAGGTTCGAGTACCAGGTACATTAACGCGTATTTGAAACGGATTTTGAGTGGGAAAATCCTATGTGGTGTGTTCAAATGTGATCTGCAAACCCGGAATAACTAATCCCTTGACAAACTCCATTGCCTTTAGTTATTGATTGTATGTTTTGATTACTTCCTCAGAGAACAGAAGGCATTGTGGAAACGGGACCACAAAGAAACCTCTGAAAGTGTGGAGTCGTATCGCAGGCGGCGGGAAAAACTGGTTCACGACGAAGAGATAACTGAGCGATATTACGAAATCGTCCTTCAAGAGCTTAGAGAGGATATCGCAAAAATAGAAACGTCATCGGAGAACAGCTCGGTACACCAATATTATTGTGCTAATGTCAGAACTAAAAATTCAATCATGAAATGAAATATATAAATTAATCCGTATTAAGCTTATTTGTACCTCACGAGGTCGCCGAAAATAACACTTATATCACACCATATTAACCTTTGTTTCCTATATTTATTCCAAATACCCACTATTACTAATGGCATCGTTCTGCGCTTGACCCTACTAACGCATACAATGTTTCTCATGCAGACATGATCAAAGACCGAATTAGTCTATCCATTCGGTAATTGTAGAGTGCAATGAGAGACGTGGGGGGGGGGATTCTAGCATATTCGGTTCTAGGACCGGAACCGATACTGTATTGCTTAAGGAGGGATTCTTGTGCATATTAGTCACGAGAACCGACATGACCACACTGATTTATATATAAATACATAGCTCAGTTATAGACTACCGGGGTTGTAATACCTCGAGCCATGACTCGAATCAAGTCCGAATCGAGTCGCGATTTTGAGGTGACTCGATTTACATCGAGTCATTATTTCAAAATACAGAAATGACTCGACACGGCTTGATCAACATGTGTACTGAATCATTGCGAATGACTCGAACTGAGTCATAGGACTCCCGACTTGGGCGGCCAAGACCGACATTTCATTGTCATATCGACGAATAGTAAAGTTACGACACTATTTCTATTTCGTCTATTAGTACTAGTAACTGAAAATGCGACCAGAAACCGTTAAAAGTGAGGTAAATTAGTATATAATGAATTCGAAGCATTCGATATCACCAAGCTGAGTTGTAAAATGTTGGGTTCACCAAGACTTAACGGGAATCTGAACAGTCAACACAATGACTCGGCCCTCTGCACGCCGACTTGGACTTGACTCGATAGTGGATTGAAATTGACTCAACTTGACTCGAGTAAAAACTATAAAAGTGAGATTGACTTGTGACTCTGAAACTTGCGACTTGATTACGACCCTGCAGACTACGATAGTTTATAATGCCGAATTTGGGTGATTTTTGTATCACTCATCACTGAGTCATGCGAGTGTGGATGATGTGGAAGTTGAAAATGTTTACCTTGTATCGTATTGTATAGTACCTTGTATGTGAACCTATCATTTGAAATTTCAGGGTTTTCAAGTTGGGACAGAAGCATCGAAATGCAAATGCCCTTTTATAAATAATTCATCATGGTGATGGGGCGCACGAGTTCTGCACGCGTCAAAATCGCGTCCCACCAATCGACTCGAATCATTGTGCCAAACCCTAGACATGACCTATTTATATTCAGGCAGCAATTGCATCATTGCAAACGCGATTCGATGAGTTGGAGCCTAAGCATTGTCGAGTTTGCGTAGAATACGCAGAAGTGAAGGAAAGTCACACGCTCGTGCGGAACGATATCGTCAGTTTGAACCGGACAGTGAGAGATATGAGTCTAGCAAAGGATAGAAAGAACAAAGAAATCAAAGGTAGGTCATCGCTGTAACGAAATACAAACCACCGAGTCTCAACTGTAGTTGGGATGACCGGGAGCGCATGAAATGTAGTAAAGCATGCCTGCTCAATTGGTCATACCGCGGTCTGAATGCAGTTATTTTCCGTGATAAACACGGACCTTATTTGTCTCAGTACTTATATAGTGTTCCACCGAAACAATAGATATTAACGTTGATTTACAAGCCTGAACTTTGAAAAGAATTAATATCGCATCTGCATGACCAGTGTAACTACTTCCCTACACTTACTCTCACCACTTTAGTGTCAATCAATAGAGAACTGGCAAGAAAAAGCAAACAAAATAATATCAAGGACAAAAATTTAAACGTCTAATTCCTATTTCTAACAATATGACTATTCTCCCACTAGCTGCGACTGACGGAACAATAATTCCGTTTCGCTTCTGCTAATATCGCTTAACCGGATTGGGTATATAGTTGATCCGCATTATATTACATGGAGGTAGTTTATTTCTTGGTTGGTACAAGTTATAACGCACTTATAAGGACTTACTTTACGAACATCTAGAAAATATGTGTCGTCGTTTGGCGTGAATCGTGATACGGCTGTTCCTTTGTGTGATGTTCTTGCAGCCATTGTCAGCTCAGTGTCATCACTACTGAGAGTGATGTAGTGAGGGGTGGGTTATGGCTTTTGGGGTAAGAAACCCATCAAATTTCAAACTTGTACTTCACATGGAACACCGATCCAATTATGATAAAATAAGAAATGAGTTACTTGAGAAATGAATCTGTAGTTGGTTGTATTTTGATTAGTTATAGTGACGGATTTATGACGGTCGTTAGCTCTAATTCTAGCTGCGAGTTTTAAAAATTGAGTAGTACTATGTTGTAGTTACAGATCGCGTTGCGCATTAAATAAACAGTAGCTTGTTCTGATGTGTTTGGTTCCCATTGCAGTATAAGTTTTCTATACCTGTATTTGTTGTTCCAAATGCGATTTGATTCCGTCTCAGAGTTGGACAAAATGAAGGAGAGAATAAAAGAGGAGATCGCCCAGACTAACGCAGAAGCATCGGAGTATTTCTCGAACATGAATCCTCTCAAGGAAACCAACCTGCTCGTGTGCGAAGAGATGAAACGGCACGAAAGACTGTATCAAGAGAATCACAGATTGAGCTACGCTTGCGAGAAGACCCGGGAGCATGTGAAGGGTTAGAATAGTATTCATTGACGAGTTTGTATGCTATTTAGTAGGCTGCATAGGCAATATTTTAGACATGTGAGACTTGAAGAACTATAGCATTCAAACTTCAAATTATTTGGCGGTCTGATTTCGGAAGATCTTCGTTACTGACCAGTGACCCCCTTTGGATATAGACCGACCTTCAAAACGATCAAATTCCCAACCATCATACTGCCCCTGAGATTGGAAATCAGTGAAATTCTAACGTTATCATGAAATACGTGCTGAAATTCGTTTCCATCCAGCTAATTGGCCTCATGAGGAGAAAACTGAACTATCTTTAGGAATTTGGAAAACATCTTCGTATTTGACTCGATGAACTACAGGGTCGGATCCCTCACTTATACGCAGAATAAAACTATTTAATCTTGTTTAGCATACCACCCATAAGATTTGTTGACCTTAAAATTTTCAAGTTGATCGCGTGGTTTTATTCTGTCTCCAATTGATTTTGCATCGTTTAATTAAATAGAGGCTCGCCGGATGATAGCGTACACGGAGAATAACATGAAGGCCATGGAAGATAAGCTTGTACAAAACCGAGACACTCTGGACGACTCCGTGACACTTACACTGCAACAAACCGACGAAGCTAGAATAAGAGACACGGACCTTATCGAAGATATCGCTGCGAAAAGGGTACTGTTTAAAACTTTGGTTCTCAACATATGGTTTAAAACCAGGGTTGTAATGACTCGAGCCGCAATTTTGCGATGATTTGATTTGACTTGACTCCTTTCATTTCCGCAGTTATTGCAAAAGGCACGACTTGACTTGAATCAATTTGTGTATATTGACTCGACTTGTAGTCGAATCACTCGAATCGTCCAATACATATGACTCGAGACAAATCGGACCATGGAGTGTGTTTAATATGATTGCATGCACCAGTTAGGAGTAGAGGTGGTCAAAGAAGTCATCGTTGGTACTCAAGTAGAATAACGATGTCAATTTAATTTCAAGTACAACTAGAAGTAGCGTTTCCAAGTAACCCAAAACTCAAGTTTTCTAGCCCTAGTTTTCAAACTGAAAACTGAAAAGTTGTAGTAGACTAAAATCAAAACTACTTGAGGAAGAGGTGCAAGTAGATAAACCTACTTGAGTACTTCGACAAAGTAAAAGTGAATATTTACTGACCATGTCTGGTCAGTACTAGGGTTGGGACTTCGGGATCAAATTTCAAATCCCGGGATCGGGATTTCCGCTCCTCAATCCCGGGATTTCCCGGGATTGGCAAAGTAGCAAAATGCACATACAACTACACAGACAACATTTATTCCTTGTAATATTGACGCAAAACCATGCTCCCGTGAATACGAATGAAACGCAGCGATCGAAAGCCACCCGGATAATGAGCGTTTAAATTCATGTACCGCCTGCTTCGTGTAGGAGTTGATTTGTCGAACGTGATCGAAAAAATTTCCATCATTCCGTTACATTGCCATAAGCTCTTCTTCCACACACTTGCGGATTTTTTTTGTGCTCGATCACGAAGTCCCGAACCCGTTTGTGACATCTTGGCAAGTTATAGCCGTCAGCCTTGAAGGCCCGACGAATTTGCTCACTTTGGGGCAATTTTTTTATATGCTAGCCCGTCCACAGCAGTTAACTGGCTAGGAAGTTCATCGAACCGAGGATTATGCGATTTATAAAAGGAATGATATTTTTTGACTTGCCCGATTGAGTCATGCGGGTTGATTTAATTACTATCATGTGTAGGCTACGGACCTTAAATGCGTTGCCAGTCCCTTTTTGCTATACCAGTGGTTCCCAACCTTTTTCGTCTCATCGCCCCCTTATCAACCTTGACACACATTTTCGCCCCCCATCCCCTATCGTCCCATATTTACGGATCCGAAGAAGAGGACATATAAATGGGAAAATCATTCACCTAACTACTTTGATCGCCAAAGAATTCAGTAAATAAAAAGGTAATTTTTCCGAGTAGGTGCTCCAAAAACCGGTTTCCGCCGTTAAGTTGACCATTTTTTAGTCAACTTTGGTGTCGTATGCAGAATAAGCCACTGCTACGATCCGTAGACTACGACGGAAATGATTGTGCAGTTCATTTTATGCCATAGTTGGATTTATTATCATATAATTGTGAATTGTTTTAGACAATCAGCCGAGTTTGTAACACTGCTTTATTACCAAAATAAGAGACATGACGCTACGTAAGCCTTGGTAGATGCTGTTTACAAATCCCGGGATTTCATTGCGATTAATCCCGGGATCGGGATTGCTTCAAAATCCCGGGATCCCGGGATCGGGATTTCCCGGGGTCCCAACGCTAGTCAGTACATATTTGACATTTGCGCATGATACGTCCAATTATGACTGACTGACTGTTTGACCATAACTAATATAGAATAAGAAACTGTAGATACATAGTATAACTATAATTGTGTTTGGTGAAGAATGTGCCATCGGTATATAACTCAATGGATTGCAAAAGATTTGTTATGATAAGAGCATATGAGCATTTGAGCAACAGTATTTATATATCTATCCGGTGCCATATAGATAGATAGGCTACGGTCGTTAAGATATAAATAAATCAAACTCTATTATATAGTTTTCGGACTGAAAAATTGGCGATATAGGTATTTTACTGGGTAACAGGGCTGTAGCGAAGTCGCAAGGTTACGAGTCACAAGTCAAACCTACTTTCATAGTTTCGACTCGAGTCAAGTAGAGTCAGTTTCAATTCACCACCGATACCAGTCCGAGTCGAAGTCAGGAAGCAAATAGTTGAGTCCTAGCCATAGTTTTGAGACTCTAGTCCGAGTCCAAGTCATTGTGTCCAGTTTTAACGTACAAATCCCACTCAACCCTCTTTTTTACAACTATGAATGGGTGTAATCGAATGCCTCGCATTCATAATATACCAACTTTCCTCGCTCCACAGTTTGTGGCCCTATTTTACACATACCAGTACGGATGGGCGAAACACCAATAATACGATAACTGACCATTCTTTGAAGGCATAATGACATGCTCGTCGTGGCTGCCTGAGTGCCGTCACGTGTGACTTGGCCGAGTCATGCGCAATGAGTCGAGCACAAGTCCTTATTTTCCTCAAGTTGACTTAAGTCGAGTCACCAACAATTGCGACTCGCACCATTACAACCCTTCTGGACTCAGCCGACATAATTATGCAACACTCATTCTGTTATTGAAACGCAAAAACTCAAAGACTTTATTTCCTGCGTTCAGGACTTTTCCAAATACCGTCACTCGGCGCTGGACAACGTAATTGGACAAATGGTGGACATTCTCGGCACCATGGACGATTTTCAATCCGGAAAAAAGAACCTGCATAAACCTTCGGTGTGCGGAGGCAAAACAAGAAGAAACTCTTGATGCTACGCCCTGACGAATTTGAGATTGCAATGTATCTGTTATTTATTTCATAAAATATAAACATATGAAACGCGTTGAAAGTTTTCGCGCATCGACAGTGAGGAAAATGTGATAAATATTTCGATCATTTTAACAACACGTAGTACTTTAAATACTTATGACGAAAGTGATTTTCTTGCTGACCCGATAGAATCAATTATACAGTGGATGCTGGATACTATATAAAGGTAAGTAACTGTAGCGCACAATATACCAAAATTCGATGGCTAATAAGATATCAATTTACCAACCAACAGGGTGCAGTGTCCAGTCATAGAAGTCTGGACGATATCGCCAGCCAGTAGGTGATTTTGAGTGAAAAGGGGGCAAAAATGTTACAACGTCCAGTGAGGTATATTTAATTAACCAGGTCGAAAAAAGGACGTGAAAGCGGCATATTCTGCATACGACTAGAGAAAAGGAACCGGTTTGCGAAGCACCTACTACCACGGCAAATGGTCTTTTTTAGTCAATTCACCAACAATCAGAGTTAGGTAAATAAATTTCCCTATTAGATGTCCTCTTTTTCAGATCCCTATATATGGAGGGGGCGAAAATTTGTGTCCATATTGATAAGCGGGATAAGAGTCGGAAAAGGTTGGGGACCAACGTTGCGATTGATCACATGGCTGAATAGATGATAGAATAGATTATAGCACGTCGAATGCCATAGGCCAATAACTGTATAAGCAATGAGCAGCACTGCAGGTTGTTCTGTAAGTAGTACGATTTGGTAAAGGTGATTTTAAATGACTTGAATTTCATTGGTGGGGAATATGCCTGAGCATGCATTTCCCAATTACTAAAACACGCTTCGATGACTCAATCTCGTTAGGACGTATTTTTGTCGATTTTTCATCAGATGCGAATATCACGATACGTTTAGTCCTTTTGAATCTTTAAAACCGGAATATTTTCGTCATTTTCTTTCTCTTTACAGGTGCAGAGCTGTGACACAGAAAATATAATGCAGCGTGCTATACAAAATATATGAAAACCACACATAACACCATCAGTGAAAATATACACTTAACGTTGCTTAAGTATAGGTATAGTAGTACAGGGATAGCCTATATCATATTTCAGAGCTGAACGAATTTGATATTTTGGATTCCAAATGATATTTGGCATTTGTGATTAAACTCAAAAGTCAAAAGCCGACATTGAATCAACTTTATAGGAAAGTCGTACGACTGTTAGTAAAGTATTGTAATGTCCAAATCCTCAGCAAGTTATGCAAAAATGGTGAATGCCAATACAAGTCGAATGCGGTCGTAATCTTTAATCCGTTTTTTTTTCAATATAAATTCACATCGACGTTCATCTCTGACCTGTAGGGCAACCCTTCAAGCTGCAGAAACTGTGTTTCGTCTCTAACGTCATTGCGATAGAACATAAAAATCCAATTAAGCATTACCTTGAATTTGAGAAATAGCTTTTGTTGTTGTTGACATTACCGCGCGACGACGTGTCCAGTGTCGGAGTGCGGTCGGCTTCTGAAATGAAAATCATTATTTCATATTTATCGAAGTGATGTATATCAGACAGGGACAATTATGCATAATTTTAATTGTCAAACTAGAGCTTAATGATGGTAATGCAATTATAATCTAATTGGGAAGAAACTGTGCAGTGTGCAGATATCATCCTAATTCTAATATATGCTCTTTTTAATCGGTGTTCTTTTGAATTCTCTACTAGTTGCTGACAATTACCCCTGACTAGTGTCAGCCGAAAATATTCGGGTTCATTTCAATATGACTGTACTATTCAATTAAAATTTAGATAACTGAAAATATTTTAGTAGTTCAATCTTTTTGTATGCTGCTAAGTGGTTCCTAAAGTAGTCGATTTCACCCGCTATTTTTAGAGGCAGGAGCGCATAAAGTGTTGAAGTACTATACGAGCATAACTGCTTGAGCAAGCGAATACAGCTGACTTGAATTCTGCGGAAAAAAGCTAACCATATAGATGACCTCTAGTCTTTAGAGAGGCGATAAATTTATGTCAAGCTTGACATGGGGGCGATGAGTCAAAACAGTTTTAGAATCACTGGTATAGCTGATGTCACTCACCTTGATGTTTAGTGTCTTTAGGCGTGGTCCGCGGTACGAAGTATGCGAAGCTGTTGAAGTTTTCTTTCTTATTATGCGTCTGGGCTGTTCGATTCGTCGACTGGCTGTTCGATACAGAATTCTGCTTCGCATCAATTGCAGTTTGAACTCCGGATGACGTCGCATGGTTTGATCTAGCGGGAGATTTCCCGCGCCCGATGGTTGGTGAGGGAGGTTGCACTTTTCTGAGAAAGCTGCTGTGTCTCGCAGGTATGGGAACTGTGACTTGGGCCGCAGATGAGTTTATATCGCGAGAGGAATAGACTTGGGACTTGGTGTGATTTGGACTGTATTTGCCTATACTGGACCGCGCTGACGAAGCAGGTGATGTAGACTGCTTCTTCCTATCGTTGTCTGGAGTCTGCGGCTGTAAATTTGAGTCTCTTGTTGTGTTCTCGATTACTGAATTCCCCGATAACGTTGACGGGCTCGACGACGTGCTGTCGTTGGCTCGTATAGTCGACGCGTTAGATATGCTGCTTTTCGCGCTAGAAGGTCTGATTGATGCGATCGACCCGATTTGATTGCTTCTGTAAGTAGCCGTTCGATGTTTGCCAGTGTTCGAGTGTTGATCTGTCAAGTATAATTTGGAAAATTGTCAGCGAGTACCAAGCTTGTAATTAAGTCACAGGGTTCCGAGTCATAACTCAGTCATACGTTTGCAGTTTGTAGTAGGGATGGGCCGATTATGGTTTCGCCGATCATGTCAAATCGATAGCATACTATGAAAGAAACATCGGTATCGACAATTGGGGGTAAAGATGAATCGCCGATTTTGGTGACGTAGCAACAGAATAGTTTGAAGTGAGAGAGCGATAATCTGCGACTGCTACACGGGGAATATTAATATATTCTTACACGATGAAGTCAAAATAATAATCGTTGGTAGTCAAATCGAAGTACAAGTTACGGCGTATATTTTAATCATATACAAGTAACAGTTGCGTTTTGCAAATAAGTAACAAGTAACTCTTCCAGGCGTAGTTTTGAAAACTAACACCATAACAGCTCGAGTAAATAGTGCGAATACGCAAAATCTACTTGCGTACTGTGGAAAAAGGCCTGGCGTTTTGAAAATGGCCCTTAAAAGGTATATACCATATGTTCAAATATCTGCTGAATATATTGTCGTCATAGGTAAAGGTGCTAGAAATTGGTCTTATCGGTATCGGTAAAAATCGACGAAATACACCATTTTCGTTTACAGTGCTCAGCCTCAGGTAAACTAAATTAGTATATATCAGAATTTGGAATACTGTGCGCATAATTACCTTCGTCATTGGCCACTGTACTCGCACTATGACTGGCGTTTGGTCTCAACTGCTGCCTCGCTGAGTTCATAGTCTGATGGGACAAGTTGACCGAGCTGGTGGGAATGATCCTGGCGGGCATCGGGCCCGATTTTGTTCCCTGTGGTATCGGTCCCACCATCGGTCTTGGCTTATGTGCGGACTGGTGATGCTTTGGCCTCAAGAAAGTGTTCGCGGTTTGTCGCATTCTCTGCGATACCTTGGAATCTTTTAAGTGGGCTTTGCCGCCGGCCTGCTGTACCAGGAACCATCGACTTGCTTCTGCCATGCGATCCCTGCAACGAGAAGAGAAAATGCAATGTAAATACGACCATATACTGTTGAATACGCATATTAGATTCATCTTCTGGTTGGTCGCAAATCACGCAACTCGAGAAATCGACTGACAATATACAACAGGGCTACTCAACTATATTTACGAGAGGTTATGTCGCTAAAGTTAAGAATTAGTCGATGACCATTTATAACGCTCACGAAATGATTTACAGTCACAAAAAGATAATGCCTTATTTCCGGCCCCCAGACATTTTTCAAGTATAGCCGGTAAAAGTTGGAAACTATAAAGAACTCACTCGCAAATAACGACTTTTGGACAGATATTACGAGAAAAAACTGAACGATGGGGGATCTTAGAGAAAATACAGGCGTTATACAGTACAAAAAACAGTGGTAAAACCATTAATAATTATCTATATTTGTGCACTAAGAAGAGAAAAACGTTGTCACGTCGTTCGCTGTTGTACAAGTCGCATTCAATCTGAAATCGTCACCGACGCGTCCCATTTATGTTCATTGGCATGCGATGTTCAGGTCTCTGACCAATCAATTATTACGAACAGATTTTATACCCAGAGAGGTGTATTGTACATACATTTATAAACTGCTGTACGAGTATGATGAATTTCTAAGAAGCCAATGCACCACAATGAAGTACAATGACATTTTAACGAAAGTTTGTATTTCTTCATAGCGTCTGTTTTAACATCTCTACAGAGTTGTGAGTTTGAAAATGTGCATCGTGCTGCCTATGATATATATTAACCGGAAACGACCAACGTTTGTGCCTTATCGTCCATGTTAGGGGGTAAGGGCGTTTGTTACCTTGAATATTATCCAAGTGGCATTATGTTTGACGAACACTGTTTTACAGCATTGTCTGGATTAGCTGATCATTCCCCGTTACCTCAACACTTCCTTGGACTCCATAGTGGAGTCTTCAGTCCTCACGGATATGGTCGGCGATGGCAGATATCTTGAGTCGCGCGCGAGACGCAGAACTTCGTCCATAGCCATTATTTCCCAAGCCTTGGCTCCCTGCATAGATGCTGACACTGCCGCTACCTCGTCGCTTGTTGAAGCTGCGAAGACAGAGGTGTATTGAAAAGAACATTCTTATAAGATGTAGCCAATTTAAGAATCCATTAGGAATAGAGTGGGTAGATTTACAGTAACAGAACCGAACTATCTAAATCGCTCGAATCAAATTCAGAAACCGAATTTCGTTGCCTCGTTCATAGGAATAATCTCAATTTTCTACGAAACTGGTTATAAAACGTATATCTCTAGGTTGAGATATTCACCCATTGGAATGAATGTCAAAGAACTATTCAAAACGTGAAAGTGCCGCTTACCTAATTGACAACCCACGCTGGGGTGAAAATCTGACAAAGTCATTTATTTTACATGCATTGTTTACAGTGCACCAAACCATAGCACTAGATATGACGGATATTATATATTCACAGTCGAGCCTACTAAATCATTGTCTCTAGTTTGAAAAGCACTTACTAGGGTTTGGTTTAGTACTGCGGTCTTTCTTTGTTGTTGAAACACGTTGTTCGTCTTGGACGGGCGCCTGGTTGGGCACCAAGGTAGTCCGCTCAGTACGGTGCTCAAGCTGGCGGGGGCCCATGCTTTGTGGGAATCTCATTGGCTTACTTTCATCTGCTACCATCTCGGGTTGGGTTGATCGGGCTATATTTACCGGATCTTGGTGTGGATTATGGCGGGTTTTCACTGTTCCTGATATTTGCACTGGGTCATGGAGCTGTGACGCGTCCTTTGCGATCTGACGAGTCTTAGGGGAGTGTAAAGTCTTACTCGGTAAATTGGCATCAGTGGGCTGTGGGGTAACTGGTACACCACCATCGACATTGTCTTTAGGTAAAGATGGCCGCTTCTGAGACACGATACTGTCTGAAAACATAGATATCATGGAGATAACCGTAACTATCGCAGACCAAACAACCCATTTTGAAGGGAAGTGTGGCATATTGACATGACTATGCGCGTAATAGCCCTTTCCTTGTAACCAAAAGCCTTCATTACGAAGCACACTAAAGAAAAAATACGATATTTGATGCTCACGGTAGGTAGGTATAGGGAAGTAAGTATTAGCTTCTTGGCTTTCTGTCCCAAGACCATATCTGGCAATAATCGACCAAGTATGTCAATGGTTTGCTCTTGTTCAGATCGGCCCACAACCAAAGGAGTCAGTAACGTAATACTCATACTTTTAGAAGTACTTCAAGTAGATTTTACCTACTCGGACCACTATCTCAAGTGGTTACGATTATAGACTGCTTCTACTTCTACTAAAGTTTTCAGTTTATTAGATAAAAGTAGCCCTGAAATACTTTATTTCCAACTTACTTGTAAGTCCACATGAGTGGCGACGGTGACTATACTTTGACCACCTCTGCCTACCACTTGATATTATGAATTTGATGTCTGGCCATATAGTATGTCTTACTGCGATATTTATTATCATGAATGTTAATGCGGCTCGCCGTATGCCACGCTGGGGAGGGTATGCGTTGTTTGGGCAGTTCTCCGTCAACGTGTTGTTTTTGATATATATTACTTTTATTTTTGGAATATTTCTCCGCCTATGACAAATCAATAATGTTTGATGCCAAGATATTAAGGCAATATGATCCAACCTTCGTCTTCATCGCAAGATGATATCCCCTGTAACGTTGCCTTTATTCTTTCTTCCACGGATTGTCTGGCCGCGGTTAATTTGGCCTCGTTTAAAGCTTGCACTTGCGACTTCAAGTTGGCGTTATCTTTGACCAGTCTGAATACAGAGTAAATATCAAATATCAAATCCAAAATATTCCACCCCAATAACCACGCATTTTGGGTTAGAATTGAGCCAAATTTTGTGTGTATTTATTTAGGCAACCTAGCAATATTGTTGGGCCCCAGTGCGTTTGAAACGATGCATTTTTAACAACCCTAATTAAAGGCGCTTCCTAATCGGAAAATATAAAAGTATAAATTCTCACCCTTCGTTTTCCAATTTAACTCGAATGAGTTGTTGGGCGAGTGACATGCAAGTTTCAACTACGACCAAGTATCCGACGCAAAGATCCATTCCATTTTTGTCCGCTACTTGACCCGGCGTGTCACCGTTGGAGTTGAGAACAGTTACGGAAGCTCCTTTGCCAACCAGCACCTGCATGAATGAGGGAATGAATCGATCAATAATGTTACACCTTAATGAACTTATAATATACATGGACTTATCATACATGACATAATCGTTGTGGCCTGTAACGCAGCGGTTCTTAGTTGGGGTTCACACGAGCGAGGGGTTTCTCTGGAGGTCAAGAGATACACCGAGTCATACAGAACACATCCTTCCGGTTTACAGTAAATACTTGATATGATGTCTTTGTTTAAAATAAAATTCTGTTTTACTGACCTTGCTCTTTTACACTGCGATGCACCGTGCACCGTTCATTTATAGTGCACCAGTAATAGGCCTATATCAGTGGTCGGGAACCTTTTTTGTCCGAAGAGCCATATTGACTCCATATTTTCCATTTTAAGTTCCAAAGAGCCATACATTTTAATCAACTAATACGTCACAATTGAAAAATCGTGACGTCATGGTAGCGCAAATTCGTCGACTTTCGTCAGTTATATGAGATCGTAGGTTCGTCTTGACGATATTCTTCAATGCGGGGACCCATGGGGACATAAGTAGGCGGGGCCAAACATGATGGTCACTACACAGCAGCATGCATATTGCATACCCACTGTAATGTGTGATGCGTCAGTCAGACATGGGGTAATCGCGATTAGTAATCGTAATCGATTACGACGATCACAGCATTTTGAAGTAATCGTAATCGCAATCGATTACATTCGAAAAAAATCCGAAGTAATCGTAATCGTAATCGACTACTTCCCATATCTAATGGATTTCTTTGTGAAAGTACGATTACTTTTTATTTGCACAAGGACTATGACATAAACTGAACATTCTTGAACACGGAACAGATATTATACGAGGTTAGTGATAGCACAAACGTCTGATTTTCAAACGCTACTCCTCATTATTACGTCAGAAGTATTAGCTTTGCTCGTGTCATTGCGTAAGAAGTATCCACACATAGTAAATATGTATTCGATGTAATAACACACACCGCTGTGAATATCGGATTATCAATGCACTTCTGTGATGTGCTTCATGCGAACCATCGTACAAAGAGACGCTTGGCGGCGGCTCGGAGTCGGGGGGTAGTGGAAGCGTGTAGTGGACGTGAGGGGACTGTGTGTTGCTGTTTCAGTTGACGTGTTTTATTACTTCTTTGAATATATACATCTTCGAGTACAAGCTATCGCGGCCAAGATGACAAGTGTCAAGTTAACGGATATCGTCAAGAATTATGTGGACTATGGAACGTCAGGCGACTTTGCAGAATGGGCGGAGAAATTGGAATTGGTTGCCAAACTGCAAGATTCGACTGCGTCTCTCGTGAACACCCTACCCTTATTGCTCGACGGGCCGGCATTTGCGGTGTATAAACAATTGCCTGAGGCGACGAGGAAGGATTATAAATTGATTAAAAAGGGGTTATTGGCAGCTTTTGGAGTGGATTGCTATGTGGCATATGAACAATTCCGTAACCGTGTACTTCAAGTCGGGGAATCGGTTGATGTATTCCTGTCTGATCTGAAGAGGTTGGCAATGTTGATAGGTCTGGACGGGGATAGGGCTAATCCAATAATTAAGTGTGCATTCATTGCTGGTTTGCCTGCAGATGCCAAGACACAGCTTAAGTCTATGGCTGAGGTAGAGCAATTAGAGTTGGACCGTATTGCATCTCGGGCACGTGTACTATTGCCCACAAAAGATGGTGAAAGTGTGTTTTGTGCTGCTGGGGCTCAGCGTAGAGTATACGGCCCCTGCTACATATGTAAGGAAGAGGGTCACATTGCCAGAGACTGCCGAAGTAGAAATTCTACTGGTGCACAAAGATACTATGACAATGCTCCAAGGAAGTGCTTTGCTTGTGGACAATGGGGACACATCGCCAGACAATGTAAAGGAAATCCGGCTGCGGGAAAAGGCCAGGGAGGGACGTTGGCACCGGACGCCCCCTCCGCATCGCATTAGGAGGGCGAAAGGTGCTACCATTTGTGCCAGTGGAGATTTGTGGCATGGTGACAAATGGGCTGGTGGACACTGGTTGTGAGCGGTCAGTTATTCATGAGGACTTATGTAAACAACTGGGTCTGACACCAAAAGGACCTTATATAGTTGTGGAAATGTTAAATGGGACACTCACTACTTGCCCAGGGTGGGTGCGGGCAAAGGTGACGATTGATGGTATTGCTGTAGAAATCGAGTTCTTAGTGGCGTCGGATCTGGTGTACAATGCAAAGATAGTGCTGGGGGATGATATCGTGAAAGTACTTGGGGGTGTTGAGGTTGATGCTGACCTAAACGCGAAGTTTGGACTTCGTGCGATTAAAGCATGTGTTGCAACGAAGGTTGCCTCGAGTATTCAGCCAGTGGAAGTAGTTGACTGCGATTTCAAAGCTGTTTTCGATGGGGAGAAGTGGACTGTGGAATGGGTGTGGGAGAACGAAGAAGAGCCGGAGATAAGAAACCGCTGTGCAATGTACCCAGTTCCATCAGAGTGTTGCGAGGCCTTTACTGGCGAAGTTGATCAGTGGATCAAAGATGGGTGGCTGCAAGAGTATTGCCCTGCAAAGCATGGGCACCAAGACGGATTAATCCCGCTCATGGCTGTGAAGCAACCAAATAAGCAACGTAAAGTGCGGCCGGTGATGGACTACCGAGAACTCAACACTTATGTCACGAGTCACCCCGGTCTGGACACTGCGGTATGTCAAGAAAAGCTAAGGTCTTGGCGAACGACCGGTGAAAATGCATATGTCCTTGATCTGAGAAAAGCGTATTTGCAGATTCATGTGTCAGAGCGACTGCAGCGGTTTCAGGTTGTTGAGTACCAAGGCAAAAGATACGTCATGACGCGAATGGGATTTGGGCTGAACGTAGCTCCAAAAATTATGTCAAAGATTATCGGCACGGTTCTAGGTCTGGATGAGGAAGTGGCTCAAGGAACAGATCACTATATCGATGACATATGGGTCGATGCGAGTGTTGTCGATGTTGGAAAGGTGAAGAATCACCTGGCCAAGTACGGTTTGCAGACAAAAGAGCCAGTGTCGATATGTGATGCTCGCGTACTGGGCCTTAGAGTCATGGCAGAAGAAGGCGGAGTGCGGAAATGGAGGAGAGATGGAGAACTTCCTGTGGTGGCAGAATCCCTGACAAAGAGAGCACTGTTTTCGCTGTTTGGGAAGTTAATGGGACATTATCCTGTGGCGGGATGGTTGAGAGTGGCATGTAGTTATGTCAAAAGACTTGCCAACGAGGTTGAATGGGATGCAGTTGTTCCGGAGCAAGTGAGGACTCTGGCCGAAGATGTGATGGCCAGGGTGCGGAAAGAAGATCCAGTCGGTGGGATTTGGTGTGTGTCTCCTAGTGGTCAGGCGCAAGTGTGGTGTGATGCAAGCAATTTGGCTGTTGGGTGTTGCTTGAGAGTAGATGGTGCCGTTGTAGAAGACGCGGCGTGGATGCGTAAGCAGAGTGACAGTGGGCATATCAATGTTGCGGAGTTGGATGCAGTAGTGAAAGGATTAAACATGGTGCTGAAGTGGAATATAAAGAACGTTGAAGTGGTTACGGACTCAACCAGTGTGTACAATTGGGTGAGTTCTATACTGGAAGACAGTCACAGACCAAAAGTGGGTGGGATAAGCGAGATGGTCACGAAGAGACGGTTGGGAATAATCTCGCAGCTCATTGAGGAGTATGCTCTTAAGTTGACGATTCGTTTGGTTCCATCAGGTGAGAATATTGCTGATTCCTTGACAAGGGTCCCAAAGACGTGGCTGAAACGAGTGGGTATGGCGGTTGGGGCAGCAAACGCATTAAGGAATCAAGTGCGCGAGATTCATGAGAAGCATCACCTAGGAATCGCGAGAACACTTTTCCTCGCACAAAGATGTATCGCGGATGATGTAAGTCAGGAATTAGTGAAAAACGTGATCGGAAATTGTAGAATGTGCCAACAAATCGACCCTAGCCCTGTTAGATGGGAACATGGCCAGCTGTCAGTGGAGAACGTGTGGGAGCGTTTGGCATTGGATATAACTTACGTCGGTAACCAGCCATACTTGAGTATGATCGACTGCGGGCCGAGTCGATTCACAATCTGGAGAAAGGTGGCGAATGAATCAGCCGACCAGATTATCCGGAACCTTCAGCAGGTCTTCTTGGAGAGGGGACCGCCAAGTCAGATCCTGACAGATCAGGGCGCTGGTTTCACATGCCAGAAGACAGTTCAGTTTCTCAAAGACTGGGGAGTTACGCATATGACGAGCTGTGGCTACAAACATTCTGGAAATGGGATCATTGAACGAAACCATAGAACGATTAAGAGAATGGCTGCTCGGTCTGGAAGAAGTGTGGAGGAAATGGCGTTCTGGTACAATCACACTCCGAACGCAGAAGGAATTGTTCCGGCGGAAGCTGTCCTCCGTTATCCGGTAAGGTTGCCAGGATCTCCCGTGAACGAAATGAATAGATCAACCGATGCAAACCCATATGTGGTGGGAGAGGAGGTTTTTGTGAAACCTGGAAACGCGAGGTGTTTCACGCCGTGGAGGGAGGGAACGGTGACAGGGATAGTTGCGGATGCTGTGGTGGAAGTGGACGGCAGAAACAGGCATGTTGCTGATGTTAGGCACATGGTGGGGGAGCGACGGAAAATTGCCGGCAGTGGTAAGGTTCCTTCCAGAATGTTGGAACTGGTGTTTGACGGGGATGAGGTGGGGGAGGTCAGGGAGTATGACAATCCTGAACCGCCTGATGCTGTCAGTCAAAGAGACCTGGTCTTCAACCAGGAGGAAGTTGGGCAGGAGAGAGAGCACAACAACCTTGAACCACCTGTTGAGGGTACTGTTCAAAGAGCATCGGAAGACGGACAAGACACTGAACGCGCCTCTCGTGATAGGGTCCCGCCCAGATGGTGGGCCGATTACTTTGTTGACGTATGAGTGGACACTGGACATTTTACCTTTGCTGGGTTTTTGTTCTTGCCTCGTTTACTTTTTGCTGTCGTTGGGGTTATTACTGTAACTGCAATTTTGTGATCTTTAGATCAGGGGGGGATGTGATGTGCTTCATGCGAACCATCGTACAAAGAGACGCTTGGCGGCGGCTCGGAGTCGGGGGGTAGTGGAAGCGTGTAGTGGACGTGAGGGGACTGTGTGTTGCTGTTTCAGTTGACGTGTTTTATTACTTCTTTGAATATATACATCTTCGAGTACAACTTCAGACGCCACTACCTCGCAGCAGGATAATAATCCCCACTCTGCCTAGTGTTAAATATAGTAACTTATGTATTGATGTTTGGTTAATGGTTATTCTTAGTTATACGTAGTTTGACCGTTGCTGCTTGGCGAACAGCAGGCCTATGTAGCATGTACGTACGTACAACGTACACCATACAAAGATTTGAAATTTTGTACTCGTCAAATAAAACATCACAGTTTCCACAACGACGAATTAAAGATCAACAGCTGCTAATATATATTATAACCGAGACGGTCTTTGCCGTTTCTCGTAACGGTAAGTGGCAGTATCTGTATTGAGTTGAAGGTAGAATATCATGTTTCCTTTATCTTATTCTCATATGACTCTACTTGAAACGGGCGCCAATCGATATTTCTCAAGTCTTTACTCAATATTCGGACCTGCCGCCATAGCCATCCGCTTATACACCATGTGCATTGTGCACGTGGGTTATTGTAGCTAAAATCAGACCAAAACAGCAATTGAGTTTTGGGCCTCATAGAGTGGTCAATTTTCAACTTCAAGACAGAATTTCGTCAAGAATATTGGTAATTGTATTATATTTAGGGTTGTAGTTAAAACGAAAATCAATTAAAAACAAACATGTTTAAAACAAGGGCCTTGTTTATTAAAACATGTTTTAGTTGTTTTCCTTTAAGCCATGACGTCACGAATATTCAATTTTGATGTCATAGTGGATTGACATTGACAATTGAAACTATGGGGTAAATATAGCTCATTTGACGAAATATATGTAGGCTACTATTGCTGTTGAACCGACTATTTTGAGGGTTTCAACCATCCCATATCGATATACGTTAGCTATATCGGAAGGTGATTGTCCGTATACGGCCCATACAACATGTTTTTTGGAAAGTATTTACACAATATGGCATAATTTCACAACTAAAAAACAACACAATTTTGTTTTTTAAAGGCCTTGGTTTATAACACTGCTTAAAACATGTTTTAATGGCAGTGTTTTAAAACACCGTATGTTTTAAATGCAACCCTAATCATCTTATTAATCATTTTTGATCCTCTCCAGTCCCCGATGGTCAGATTTACTTGTAGATCCGGGGGACGTAATTCATAATCATTACCATCTGGTAGGTTGTTAAATTGTGACCTCCGATCCCTTAAGTAATAAAAAGATGTTGCAGTCGCCCAAACGTATAGCAGACCAAAAAAACTTCGTGAGACGTTCACACAAATTGTCATGCCTTTATTCGTCTGTGGGTGCCCTCGGTTGGCATTTGCATTGTGTGCTCAGATTGGAAAGACAGCACTATTAGTCACGCCCACCCAGCGCGGATATTGACGACGGACAAATACACTAAGTTTCGGAAGTCTTTCTTTAGTCGCATATTGGCCCAAACTGCATATGTCTTTTGGTGTGTCGTGACGCGGTAATGACCATCACGCAAATGCCTATTACCATAAATTATGCATGTTTTTTTCTTGAGGGGAAGAGGTATGAATCTCAAAAGTAAGCTATCTAGAAACATTTAAATCGCGAAGCTAGAAAAAAAATTTCAAGTTGATTAAATCTTTCGAAAATACTCTATAATTTATGTTGATTTACGAAGTATTTTTGATTCTACTTAGAGCTCGCTCCCCACCCTATTGGTGATTTTTGGGTGCGGAAGTTACGGACCTAGCTGGCAAGAATGCAAATCGTTGGGTGCGATAAATCCTGTATTGTTTGGAAATGGCTACATTATGACGTAACAAGCAACTGACGCATCATTTATAAAGAATGTTGGTAAATCAATAGGCCTTATATTGTCTTCCAATATATCTCCTAAGATTAGTTCTAAGAATAAGCAAAATAAATGTAATCGTGAGTAATCGTGATTACTTTTCCAATGTAATCGTAATCGTAATCGACTACTTCCTGATTTTGCTGTAATCGTAATCGTAATCGCGTGATTCTGAAGTAATCGTAATCGCAATCGATTACATTCATGAAGTAATCACCCCATGTCTGGCGTCAGTGTATGACGTGGTTTCAGGGGAGGCACGTGAGGCAGTGCCTTACCTGTCTACTAGATTTTGAACATTTTTACTACGAAAATCACGCACCTTGCCATTTATTGTTCGAAAATATAGCGTGAAAGGGGAGGTAAGGCATAGGTGAGGCACGGCCGGGATTAACATAGCGCAATTCATCGTAAATATCAAAGAATTTATAATAACTGATAACACTGCATGGTCAACATATATTTTTAGGCATACAAAGTAAGAGTGGTTTTGGTGGTTCTGAAGGGCGCTGATTCCGAAAATGGCCTTGTTTTTTTTTCAAATTGGCTCTTGTTTTGGAGATAACCCATGTGGACAACACGAGGGTTCTTCAGAGTCAATTATTATCTATTGAAGTGCAGTATAAAATTAGAAAAAAAACTACGATTTTCTTCTTGCCAAGTGAAATATTCAATGGTAAATGCAGTAATTTTGAACTTTTTTAGGGGTACAAGAGCCAATCTCTAATCACTAATGTGATATTCGTAATCAGCAACCTCGAAAACGCCAGAAACGGCTTTTAGATGTTCTGCCCAATTTTTTTTCGTTCTGTTGACCAGTGTAATAATTGAATGCAATTGCCGCACCGATTTTGATTTGATTTCTTAATTCTCAAAAGTATTCGGCGGTAACCCAACGTTGTGCCACACGCCTACATTTGGACAGCAACTACAAAGCTACGTTGTCAATCAAGAACGTGGATCACTATGGCGTTGTTTGTAATTTTAATTTGTAATTGTGAATGTCACTTCCACGGAGTTTGTTTCTCGCCGTAGATCAGGAAGACAATGTGTATTTGAAAACTGTATTGTCATACAGGCGTCGGCTTGTCTGCTATTCTCAATGATGCAATCAACTCATCGCCATCCGAGATTTCGTGTCGGATACTTCGAAATTTGGGAGTGAGATTGGTCGCAGGCGAGACAGCAACTTAGATATGAGGATTTTGAAACGGGGTTTGAGCCACTAACCCTGAATACGCCACTGTATTAACCTCTCAAGACATGTTTATACTGCCACAAGAATAATTATTCTGATCGTGCTGAAGATTTAATAACAGGTTGCTGCAATATTGATAAATTATGCACAAAATTATAATTTTCGGAAAGAGCCATACTTTATGTCCAAAAGAGCCATATATGGCTCGCGAGCCATAGGTTCCCGACCACTGGCCTATATAGTAATACAAGGTCGTAAATTTTACATGTTTTTTAACTTTGTGAAAATTTGTATTCGCCGAAGGGTTTCCGACTAGCGTAAGGCCTGGTATGTTGAGAACCAATGCTGTAAGGGGAATATATAACGTGGAATCGATTAGTCGCCAGAATGTTCACGATTAAGTCAATTACACGCACATCTTAATTTTGGCGTTGATTTTGGACACCATATCTGGTGAATCAATCAGACTGAAAGAGTTATGATGATGCAGTAAACAGTGACTGTCGGATCATACCGATTTGACACCCACTATACATTTTGTACAGTGATGAAATACAATACAGTACGGCAATTCAGTAACATTTGATTTCCGATTAGCGTAAGGGCTGGTAGGTTTAGAACCAACGCTATAAGGGAATATAACGTATAACTGATTCCTCGGATGAATGTTCACGATTAAGTTAATAACATGTACAGAATAATTTATACAATTCATTTTAGTATTATAAATTTTGTTAAATATCGTTCAACATCACTGTCGTGAACTCAACTCAATTTTCAAACTATATGTAGCATGTTTCATAGCGTTCATCGAATCATAGGTATTACATAGTGTTGATCCATTCCATTTCAAGAATGACTTATGTCTGTTTGGATATGGTGGCACTGATATGTTTTTGTAACGAATTCCATAAGTATTTCAGCAGTAAGAGCAATCTATTTCAATCCGGTAGCCTAACCAATATAATAGCTCAAAGTCCCGCACTGATAGAAGTATCCTACGAAGCGTAATCCATTCTCCATTCACCAGTAATAGCGCACGGTATCAAAGGCTACACAATACGAACTATGCTTGTAAGGATAAAGACTCCCATTCAAAGAACCGAAACAATAGGTTCACCTACGCCCATTGTACCTGTACAAAAAGCATTCCAGTCTACTATATAGTATTTTAAACGGACACTCTCAATTAGAACTCCCTTGACTATATCTCGGAGGTGACTGCGTTAATAATTGCATAATGCATCTCCACGACTTCCATGGATCGACTAATAACGTTTCAAACATGTGCACTCAATTGATATATATGCAGTTACCGAGCAACATGGGCTATTTTTCGCGGTTCTTACGATAATTGTACTCATAAAAGCACACTCACACAAGCTTAATCCAAACTACTTGCTACCTTGCAAAATCAAAGGTGTGGACAGTAAGGAAGTTGGGTTGAAACGCAGTTAAGTAGAAGTGGGGCCCAATCAAAATTATTCTCCAAAATATAGAAGTCGATTAGCCTACTACATTACTGATCCTGATAACCCTGTATATATTTCATGGTTTCGATGATAATTATCATAATTGTCGCTGTATTGTTGTTTGAGGTATTCATGGTGTTTGTCGACTACTATGGTCAATGGTCATTTACACCAAGCCAATTGTCTTTAATTTTACTCCGTAGCTGCCGACTTGTAGCACAGCCCACTTCTAGGCTTTTATAGCACACCGCTTTCACGGATGAGGTGGCAAGGAGGAGCCTAGATAGACCTTGAACACTTATGTAGGAATTCTGGAGTCGACATCGGTCGGACTAGAACCCGCAACCCATTGGTGTTTCAGCTGTGGATTATGCCACTATGCCATCTTGCCACTGTTGTTGCATCATTATTCATGATCATTATGGTCAATTACACCAGGCTGATACTCCTTTTATGCTTCCTGATCTCCCAACTTATAGAACAACCCACCCTCTAATCATGGCTATTTTGTGGTTAATTTGCCATGAAATCATAATACTGGTGACCATCTAATATCAATATTGATTATCCATATTAATTACATGGTTTCTGAGTCGAACGGTTGAGTTTACATGTAATTGAGCTTATAGTTAAGAATTTTTATCATTTCAAACCACCACAAAATCGCGATGCTATGAATATATAGGAGGGTGTTGAAACAGCTTGGAGTAGTCTTTGTTATCACAGACAGCACCCACCTGGGGCTGTACTATATGTAATTATGGGGTATTGACATTGAATGGAAAATAATAATAATATAGAATAGTAATATAATAGTAATATAGAAAGGTCAAGTATTGAAAATGAAGTTTGCTTATTTCGTTATTCCGTTTATCATGTTAGTTACATGGTTAATTTATCATAATACAATAAAAGTGTTGATATACCATGTAATATTGATTTTAATTACATGGTTTCACAGAAGGGTAGCGGTAACCATCTCGTTACCACCTCTCGACTGCGGATTAGCTTACTTGAAGGGCCTTGAGATGGCCTTGCGCCGCGGCTTCATGCGTTGCGGTATTGCTGTGATAGTCAGCTGAATCAACCGAGCAGTTTTCCTTCGCCAGTTGCTCGCATAAATAGTCCAGAACTTGGTCTTGATTGTACCGGGCGGCGACGTGCGGCAGTGGTGGACGCATGCTCGAACCGTCAATAGAGGCCTGGACCAGAGATTAGGGCTTTCATATTTAGGAATCAAAATTATGTTCGATATACACTATACAGTGTAGTATTAGAGTCATATTGAAACACACCCGAATATTTTCAGATCGTTAACAATCATCATCATTGGTTTAGACATCAGACACCCACCATGTAGGCGATGTAAAGAGGGGGCATGCGAAGGAAAAGTAAAGATGATAGTATAGAAAAAGCAAGCGACAAAAATGGGGTGGCATGTCATGGAAGGCGAGATCGATAGGTCAGTCGTGGTCTGGTAATCTTGAGGATGGACTAGTTTTCATTTAGTAGTAATTGCTTGTATTTCGACTTGAATGTGGACAACTAGTAGATAATTGAAAAGAACATGGATATATACATTCCCATATATGTTAGCATGCGCAATGCGCATGAACGCATATGTATACACAACGCTTTATTCAAGTTTCATCTAGTTAGCCTACTGACGATTACCCCTGCGACTAGGTGGCGAGATAGCGTAGTGGTATAATTAGTGTTGCAATTAAACAAACGGTGTTTTAAAACACTTTGTTTAAAACATGTTTTAAACAGTATTTTAAACAAAGACCTTTGAAAAAAATGTGTTTTTTTAAGTTGTAAAATTATGCCATAATTGTGTAAATACTTTCCAATAAAACATGTTGAATGAGTCTACGGACAATTACCATTCGATTTAGCCGACCTATATCGATATGGGATAGTTGGAATGGAACCCTCAAAATATCTGGTTCAACATCAGCAGTTATTATAGTACAGATATTTCCTCAAAAGGAGCTATATTAACCCTATAGTTTCAATGGTCAATGTCAATCCCTTATGACGTCCCAATTGAATATATGTGGCGTCATTGCTTAAAAAAACATGTTTTAAATTAGGGCCTTGTTTTATACGTGTTTGTTTTTAATTGATTTTTGTTTCAAATGCAACCCTAGGTATGATCCACAGTTGCAACATGAATGGTTTGCGGGTTCGAGTCCGACCGAGGTCGACTCCACAATTCCTACCCAAGTGTTGGAGGTTTATCTATGCTCCTCCTCGCCATCTTATCCGTGTAAACGGTGCCTTATAAAAGTCTAGATGTGGGCCGGGCTACAAGTCGGCAGCTACGGAATGAAAATGCTGAAAATTAGCCTGTTGCAAATGACCATAGTGGTCAACAAACGCCATGAATAATACAAACAACAACAACCGCTGTAATTGATTATAGCTGTAAATCCTCTACTAGTTACTGACGATCACTCCTGACGAGTGTTAGCCCGAAAATATTCGGGTTTGATTCAATATCAATCTTAGTCAATTGTATATTGAGGGTTTGTATATCGAAATAGTGTCTTAAAATTCGGTTCTAAAACTGATTTGGTATCCTATTTAAATATGCAATCTAATCAAATTCGGAAATGACAGTATTTTCGGCATGTGCCAGGGGAATTATTCAAATTCATGTTCAACTCCAAAGCTAGTTTCAATAGGCTATATACTCCTATCTGATTATGAGTATCGAAAACCACGTACCAGCCATTGTACCATTCGTAATTCTAATGGGAGCGGTAGATCAGAACAGGTTTCAAAATCAGAAACGACTTATCATTCCTATAAAGGTGACCTCGGAGTGAACTGCATTGTTAGTCAACTTAACTGTGCGCGCTTTTATTGCAGTGTTGATAACCGCAATCAAGACAATTGAAGTTGAAGAAGGTAACGTGACCCAAACTACTACCAAGTAGGGTGTCAACTTTAGGCGATTATCGAAACTACTAAGAATGAATTGATGAAAATATTGAAATGATATCCACAAAATGATGGGTATGTTGCGCACACGGCGGAAGCGTTATTGTCAGCGGGGCCCTGAGTAACTTTACTCAAAAGTCTCATTCTTATCCGGTTTCAACAACCCCGTCTGACTTAGAGTGAAATTTACAAATCTGTGTTAACCGTGTAAAGCTCAAGGTTCAGGCTAGTATTTGAATCACATGTACCCATGCTCAGCGAGTGAGCTTATGGGTGCATAGTTGATACATAAAACGGCGAGTAACGTTTCTCCATAGTCAATATGGTCAAGGAGGAAATTCATGAAATTGTGACTCTCCATTAGCGGGAATGACACACTAGATTATCGTACCGAAGGTAGATTATCATCTGCATATAATTATTGGGAAACTCTACATTACGAAGAAATAAGACAATAATTTGGGGTATGACATGTGTTGATCAAGTAATAAAGTGATAAACAGCGTATTCTTTAATTTAATATGTTATGGAATATGCTGCCCCGGTTAATATTGATAACTGATATTACAAAATTGAACTTGGAACTGCATTAAGAGCAGGTTAATACGCTTAGCGAAACAACGAGAACAGAGTATGCTATTGGTAAATTACAATGGGAACAATCGAGTAGCCTACATGAGTGATTCGACCCTGAATATAGTATTAGGATTCGAATCGAGTCGAGTCGAGTCTTCGAGTTTCACGGTTCAGGCCGTCGATATGTACCTTTTATGCGAACACAAAGAATGTAATACCCGTTCCACGTCACGTTGAAGATTATTTGGTGTCTTTCAGGCAATACAAATTCCATTGCTCTTTGTAACAATGCTGTGGTTGATCGCGACTCCACAGATATGTCATTTCCACTAACGTGTGTAGCTTCGGACTACTTAAGTATCGTAGGCCCCGTTTGGACTATATATGTTCCGTATACTACGATATGACCAATCGACGTTTACATTTATTCACGATGGATGATAGCATATAAATTACACTTGTCATTGACCATTAACACTCCGTGGCAGACGCGTATCATTTCAATACTCGGAAACTCATCTCTCACTTCTCGGCTCGAATCATTAGAATGAATACTCGATTCAGGTTCGAGTACTCAAATCATTGTGACCAGATCTAGTAGAACAATGTAGTCCCACCTGTCTGGATGATGCAATCAGTTCTTTTCTCGCAGATGTATTTTCGACCATCCACCGTACGCAGGCCAGATGTCCTCTCTATAGAGATAAAATGACCATTAAAATGGAGAATGCTGTAGAGCCCGACTAAATGAATAAGAATGGATCATCCCCATGAAATCACTTACCCCCTCAATAGCAATATAATTAAGAGATCTACCAAGTAATCAGGACCTATCATCCGGAATGCATTACCATGACATATCCGTGAATGGCCTTAGATTTTGAAAAGACCAACCGGGCCAACTTAATTCCCTCTTGTCGTCATATTAAAAGCGATGCCCTGCCTCGCCCAGACATTGCTCCATTGATCATTTGCAAGCATCGTTTAATTTTATCTTTTGTCTTTTCCTTTTTAAGTAGCATTTTACAGCCAGACTGTATAGAGACAAGTGTACCTGTTCGATACGAGTAAGATCACACTATAGTTGACCTTCAAGGTCGTATCGATAATTCCTATCTGATATCGAATACTGCACAGTGTACATGCATATTTTCTGTACCACTATCATTGACGTCTGTTTGGTATGTATTTTGGATGGATGAAAAATAAAGACTCTCTCTAACGTTTCTCTCTTTTTGCCACATCTGATGCAGCCAGAAATGACAAGTTCGTTTGCTACGAGATTATTTAAACAGAAACACAACTCACAGATCATTACTAATACACGCCACCTCGATTAATCATAACATAGCGGAAAGCGATTTGCGAGGTACAGGATTGAAGCTCATAGATCCATTGAAAGTAAACGGTCGCGTGCGCGCGTGATGATAAGGGAGCTCGCATCCCCAGACACTCATCATTGTCTCTCTTTGATTCCAAACCCAAAGAATCAAAGAATTGTGAATGAGTGTTTTGATAAGTCCATGAATATCTAAAGTCTAAACGATAAACGTAATAACAGCTTGAACTCTGTGATGTGAACTACACGGCCAACTGACACTATTTTAGCAGTTATTTCATACAGATAAGAGTAATCTAGCGATGACTGCTGGTCATAGAATTTGCCGAAACAAAAGTACACAAAACCTACCCGAGTAGCCTACTCCGAAACAGTAGATGTACTTCGTTTCTGACCATCTATGCAACTAACACAAGTATAACTATAGCCAGTGTCAACTCTTGCGCATACCATGACAGCAAGTGCTGTGGGTGTCATCAGCTCATCATTCGGCAGCGATATCGCGTCTGCGAGAGGACCGCCCATCAAAAACTGAATCGATTGGAGTTGTCCGGCTGTAGCTGCGAGATGGAGTATTGTGTTCCCACGCTCGTCAACGGTTTCGTTCTGTTCCGTCACGGAGAATCGGCGCTGTAAAGGAAATTTCAAAATAAAACTAGATACATAGTACCAAGATTAATAATGACTAGAAGTGGCGCAAGAGGCTTGTACAAACTACTGGGCTTTCAAAATGCGCAAGTAGAACAGGAACTAGAACAACTAAATTCAAAACACGCAACTATAACTATAACTATAACTACAACTAGAATTGAACGAGACCTAAAACTAGAACTAGAACTAGAACTAGAATTGATCTAGAACTAGAACTAGAATTAATCTAGAACTAGAACTTACGAACTTCGAAATCCGCGACTAACTAAGTAAAACTCACTAACTAGATGCAATTTCGAAACAACTGGTTCAGTTCTATTTTATCGATCGGCTTTACACATGAACAATTGAACATCAGTACAAGTTGAAACTGGAAGGGTTAGTTTCGTCTCCCTAACCCTGCTAACGGCAACGCTACTGTTAGCAGCGATGTCTCGGAGCTGGCTGCAAGAACATCACACAGCCGAACAACGTTGCCATTCGCGACAAATAACGACACGTGTTTTTCTAGTCGTTCGGCAACCAAGTTTTTGTTCAATATACAACTAAAACTATCACTATAACCACACTAATACTATTACTCATTTTTCAAAATCCACAACTAGAACTAGAAGTAGAACTACTCCAAACACCAGTAGTTAATTGACCGCCAACTAACTAGATTGGGGGTTTGCGCAAGCTTGAGAAAGCAACGTAGAATTACCAGTGTGGGTAGGTCGCCTCTAGTTACTGCATTAAACATATCCGTCATAGTCAGCTCGTCTTCCCGTTGGGACATCGTGGAATCACTTCTCAATGAAATACTTGGAGAACTGGCCGTATCCGGTAAGCCATTCAGATATCCGTCCACGTATTGGATTGCGGAGGCTTCGTTGGCTGGTTGCCTATGGCTCACTACTGTGGTGTTTGGTTGAGTCAGGATCTCCTCACGGGTCGGATGATAACCTTCTGGACTGAGGCATTTGGCGTATACGATGCTGTTTTGAGCCGCATGATTCGCATGATTAGCTGGAATTTCAAGTTATTCGTGAGTGTTATGAGGGTGAAAGTAGGGCTGGAGTACTCGAATCTAAATCGAGTAATGGAATGATACGCTCGCTTGCCACTAAGAGTAAATGTCTCGACACTATTTTCAATTGAATTCCGGCTGTAAGCCTCGATTGGTAGTATAGGAGCATACGAAACATGTATTACAAAGATATGCACTCTACTGTAAATGATATTTCTGTGGCGTCGTAACATTGTCGCAATAGTGCAATTAAATATCATGTTGTCTGTAAATGATATCAAACCGGATTTATATTTTTGGGGTCGAATAAAAAGTACATATCCGAAAAGTCCACTTCATACCTACACTCTTGACGCAATAATGAATGCTATCTGACTACCCCATACGACTCGATGCCGCATCAATTAGGTAATCGATTCTGCGCAACCCGCACGGTAGGATGAAAGACAAAAAGCTCCTAATATCCTTGTAGTCGGATATACTCGTAGTCAGTATTTGCCCCGTAGTTTTTTAGGGATATCTTTGCAAGTGTGCATATCTGTACTGCACATTTATCAATCACTCATACGCCGGAAATGTTATGAATAATTCTTAAGTGCTTCGTTCGTCTAAGCCAGGGGTTCTCAACTTCCGTTGTATAACGGGCCGCATTTCAACAGTAAATGACGCTGCGGGCCGCAGAACATTATTACCATGTATTTTTGGGCTACTATTAAATTTGGGCTTCTGTAGCCTATCTATACCAATCGTATACGGGCATTTAGAACATTTTTATGAATTCTAAAGCATTGATGGACGGCGTTCGTAAGTTTGCAGTTGCTGTATTTTAGTGAGAATAAGTATCTTCCAGCGGCGCATGTAATTCCCTTCATGGAGCGTGCATTGCATTCGTTACCAAGTCGTTATATGCAGCTTCGAACTCTTCCACCAGAGAACCGAACTCTCTGTTTCAATGCGTGAGCGAGCAAGCATTAAATTACTGTCACTTTTTCAGTACTGAGGCAATTATCACTTTAAGCTCGCAAATATATGAGAAGAAGTCTGGCGTTCGGGGTTATTTCTGAGCAAACCAATCAACCCTTCTCCTTTCATTCCATAGTTACAAAAGTCAGCTTTATCAAGTTGATGTTTTTCGCTGGTCCCTCCCAACTTTTGCCCCGCCAGCATTTCGTCTGCAAATATGCCCACTCTGATAAATGTACCCAGATAATTAGCTCTGCAATGTATGTGGACTGTGGAGCCAGTGGATTAGTCCAATACGAGGCTACCGTAGTCTTCGCGGCAACGTGTTTTAGAACATGCGGTAAAAGATCGACGGACATTGCTGTTACTTATCTGGTCACGGTTGAATCAGACAACTGTGACGTCGAAATTTGTCAGGTGATGTGGTCCTTGGTGCTAAGGGCCGGAAACAGCGAATATTCGCACAGTATGTTAAAGTTTAATTGAAATACACCTTCTCTAGCAGATTTATTTGGTTTAGTGATATTCCAATCAATTTTGAACGATGCGTCAGTAACGTCGTCGGCAATTTTAACAATGTCTCGAAATTTGAATTGCTTGGTTTGACAGCTAGGTAGCAGTGAGAAGGTTATATGTATATTTGTATAACTCCAGAAGAAACTGTCGTGGTACCATTGTAAGCTTCAACCCTTCTTTACTACTAGTGTTCTTCGACAAATATGACACATTGGTTTTCCGTTAATATCCGAGAAAGAAAATTCATTGTTGCGCGCAGAGCTACAAACCCAGTTTTCGACGTTTAATGTCCCGTTCCTTGTTCTTGTTTCTGTTCAAATCATTCGCGGTGAGTGAAACACTCTTCAAAAGTCTACTACGAAGCGGGGTCCCCTTGAACCAGAGTCCACCCGAATAGCGATTCAAAACAATAACAATCTAAACTCGAGCGTATATCAAGAATCTAGAACACATCAAAGAATGAGTAATCAAATGAAACAGAGACGGTGCGATAAGAGAGTCAAGTAGCTAAATTGATATGTAACAATACCGTGCCACTAATAATTGCGTTCATGACGAAAGATGTCGCGGGCCGCAAAACGAACGTCTGCGGGCCGCGGGTTGAGAACCCCTGGTCTAAGCTATAAGTAATAAAGTAGGTACGCCTTATTATGGAATGACTCTTTTATGTTGTACCTGTCCCGAACCCATCATTTACTACAAACGGTGACTAAACAGCGAAGAGTAATGTTATGATTGCGTCGCATAAATTCCTTGCGGAAGCGAGCGCTATATTTGGAATCGCTGATCTGAACATTCATACGCGCTAAGAAGGATGTCATTAAGACACGCTCTATTGTAAAGAAAATGTTAAATATCCGGATTGAGTCATAAATATGGAATGGTATGTAGTATGCGGCAGAGCAAAACTCTATCACTTCATTACAAACGGCAATGGAATTTCAGATGACTTGACAACTGAGAGCAAGACGCCGACGTTTCCGCTAAAACTAAACATACAACTTATATATACTCTGTCTAAAGCCTAACCGATATATGAAATTACAGAGATACCTAGAAAACGATTTCTAGCACATTCAACGATAACCCCGATATATTCGTCCCATATTCAAAGGATATGGCATCTAGCTTGCGGGACTTTATTGGAACAGATTTAAATCCATTGCTATGCTATGGGAACGAAATGAATCAGAATGGCTGCATCTGGGCAACTGTAAACAGAGTTGGTCAGTAGCGAAGTACTAATACTTTTTTCAGAGCACTCAAGTTTGTTCCGACTACTTTCTTTATTAACTCAAGTAGTCATGACTTTAGACTATACTTCTACTAAACTCGGCGTAGCATACTTACTTTTTAATCACTTGCAATTAGGGTTACATTTAAAACAAACGGTAAAAATGCCTTTACCAAAATGCCTTTCTTTAAATTATTATCATACTATTTATGTAGAAATTGGGAAGATGGTCATTATTTCAAAACCCACTCTGTGGCTGAATTTTTTGAAATACACTGCCGTGTCTCGAAAATCCGCGAATTCGATTTGACATGAATGAGTGCCGGAAATCCACTAATTTATACAAAAATATGTGGTTGCGAATGTCATAATAACGCGTAGGCCTAACGCGGCCGACAACACCTTTGGGTCTGATCGCAACATACATGGCACCAATATAACGTCCAGCCTAGTTAATACTATGTAGCAGCTTATCTTGAAGTTATTCTGGTATAAAAGTTATGTATATATCAGGAGAAAATGGATTATTTTGCAAGCGAATTTATTGCGAAACCCCAACAAAACATCTCTAAACAGCAATTTGTTTGTATCAGTATAGCCTATTGGCAATTTGGCGACTAAAATGAGTTTGCACAGTATATTATTACATCTCAGACGGCTATTCTATTTACGTGAGTCCTTAAGTTTAAGCAGTTATGAAGCGAAATTGTTTCGTGATTTCTCTAATTAAAAGAAAATAGAAATTAGGTTATCACACATTTTGCAAATTTGGATGTATCGCGGACTCCCCGAAATGGCTTCGCGGACCTTCGGTTGAGTACCACTGAATTATGCCATAATGGTGTAAATACTTTCAAAAAACATGTCCTGTGAGCCTACGGACGATACGCACCCAATGCAGTCGACCTATACGATATGCAGGGGGTGGAACCCTCGAAATTGTCGTCGGCTTGACAGCTATAGCATGAAGATATTGATCATTGGTACGGAATAAGTGTTCTGATGATGGTGATGACTAGGGTTGGATTATCCGGATAACGGTTAACCGGTTAACCGCAGGTATTTTCACTATCTGATATCCGGATATTTTTCTGCCGGTTAACCGGTTAAAAAAGAATCGTTGCTAATGCGTTTTACACGTTTTAGTAAGCTTCAATAAGTCGTATTCAGTGTTGGCGCGGCCGATTAACGAGAAGCGTGTTGCCAATTAGCGAGATGCGTCTGTACACATTGCACAATGTAATGTGACGCGATCTCCTGCTGAGAAGATCGTTAAATTAGGTCATTGATTGCCGCGCGCTCGGCTATCGTCTCTGGCCTGATTTATCGCGTCTTCAACAAGCCAATAGTTCCACTGGATTGAAGAATCGCATCTGCAATGGGCCATGTGCAGTGTACACACTATTCCATCGCTGGCCTGCACAATCGCATCTTCATTGGCTTGGTGCTCACGATATTATCGTTGACCTACACAATCGTATCTGCAATAGGCCTACTAACGATATAATCGCTGGCCTAACCATCTCGGACCCAGCATGCATTGGCTCCTATCTCTCGATGGCTTGTTGACGATACGCCGTTAAGTGTATTCTAATTAGTGATTCTGAGAGTGACACCGCAAAACTGAATGACATCGAATGTTCGCAAAAATGTGCGTGCGTGCAAGCGTAATTGATTTCCGCTGATGATTAATTCGAAAAAAATCGAAACCCCCTGATTTTATTTCAATCCCCCTACATTTTCGGCTGGCTGCGTGCCTGATCACGTGAATTAGAGCGAGGTATCATGTCGGCATCAATTCCAGTATCAGCTAGTCGTCCTTCTAGTACTCCAAACCTAAACATAAGGATGGTCAAAAGGATGTAAAGCCGTTGAAGTTTCCGGCGTACGACCTGCCAACCTTTTTGACTCCCTACGAAGCGCTGCTTTCTATTCAGCCCACTTCTGTGGAAGCTGAAAAAGCATTCAATGAACGTGGACTCTTTATTACAAAATTCCGGTGCCGGCTACAGGATCCCACAATTGATGCATCTGTGCTTTAAAAAGAGGGCATTGCAGAAGCAGTGAACATTAAATTTGCGTGGTTTTTCTCGTATTCGCTCATACTGCGCGCGTAGGTAGGTACTCTACAATAACACTGTGTAATGATTTTGCGATCCGTTTTACATGCAGACCTAATGAAATCGATTGTCTCACTTCAGTTATTATCCGGTTAACCGGTTAGATAAATTTCAAAATATCCGGATATATCCGTTATCCGGATAGTGAAAATTATTGATATCCGAACTAACCCTAGTGATGACCGACGACAGTATAAATGCTGCATAACGATGTAGTACTGGCCAAATATATTTTGGTCTGTTTGGGACAGTGGTCAGAAGCCCTTTTCGTCGAAAGAGCCATATTTACTCTAAATTTTCTATTGTCAATGCCAATTCATTGTGACGCAACCATTAAAGATTCGTGATGTCATGGCTACAAAACAACAATAAAAACATGTTTTGAACAAGGGCTATGTTTTAAGGATGTTTGTTTTAAATTGATATTTGCTTTAAATGCAACCCTACTTGCAATTGGCCACTGCTATTAGACCGAGAGTAGAGATTTACGACTTCTATTTGTGCTTGAGTATCAACAATGAGTACTTCTACCACCTCTGCCTGTAAGCTATAAGAAATAGATGACAATTCCCAGTCTATGGGTTGCATATTATACTTCTCTGACTCCCTATACTATTGTTGTGACCTCACGAAAGTTGCTGACATTGTTTAACATCAATAATTCGATACGTATATTTCTGTCGATGCTTGATATCGATTCGATATTATCGGCAAAGCGATAATAGGTCAGGCCCTATTATACTCACGTTTAGATGAAGCGGGATTTAAATTGCTTGTTTGCGAATAAAGCGAGGATGATGACGAAGAGAGCGTGGGCGTGCTTTGGTCGCCGTCTGCACGATCGTAATCTCCAATGACAGTTGATCCGTTGCACGGGGTCGACCTTTCATCAAAATCAGACTCCAGCACAGATGATTCCTCAGCTATCGTCTCCAAGTCGCTGTCCAAGTAATAATCCCGCCCGGTGTCATCCAAAATCGGATCTGCCTGCGCTATAGGCCTGAATCCGAATGTTTTTATATCGGGTCTGCTTTGTTCCAAACCGCGGTTTTTACCGGACAGCAACACGATGGGTTCTTTCTGCACCGGTTTGAAGTTTGACAGCGTCGAGTTTGGCGGTATCCCACCACCAAAACCGTTAGAAAACGGCCTACTCGCGATAAATCCGTTTTCCATCATTGAGGCTTTCGTAAGTTATATAAACTTGCGGCGTAGACGAGTAGCAATGCCATCAGCGTTGTAAATCCGTAATTACGTGCTAATAATTTGGTTGCAGTATATGTATATTGTATAAGCATTTGTGTGGTCTGAAACCAACTAAGTCTGCGAACAACAACCAGTGGTGGTCAGAGCAGAGTTAAGCAACTAGACAATTTTAAGTTTTTCCAAATTAGAATAAAAATGTAATGATAGCTGCAGATTTTTTTCCAAATTAGACTAAAATAGCACCAACCAACTGAAAAAAACTTCAAAATTGCCTTGAACTCCGAATTATAGGAAAGAAATAACATCAAAAATCAGGTTCCGTTCATATCGAATCAAAGTCCATTCTCCTAGTCGTAAGAACGAGAATGGCAAACGTCTGTACACCGACCTTGGCTCGTTTCGCAAGATGCAGTTATGCTGTCGCATTTTCAGAAAAATTAAAACTCAAAATAGAATAAAAATGAAAGCATAGACACAATTCAGTAATTAGATTGCGGCATTTCGCGCTATTTCGTCTGATTAGCGATCTAGAATTATGAAGTTCTTAAAGTCGGGATCAGTGTACTCATTGTTGGTACTCAAAAGGATAAGCAGAAAGAACATCGTGACTTTCTGTGCAAGTGCTAATGAACTTTGTGATTTCCAATACCTGCTAAAACTAATCCAATTGGAAGTGTAAGTCACACCTTCAAGTACACACACACAATCGCACAAACAAACACATGGGGAGGTATGCAGAATGAGTATTGGCACATGAGCAAAATTTTATACAAGGCCTGGCATAGGCCTCTACATAATGCATTAACCAACGCGGGGATCGTAAATCTTGACGGAGCCAAAGGTCCATCCATTTCAACCCGTCCATACACACAAAACTGGCAAAGTCCACAATACCGGTTCGATAACGTAATCCTGATACTATGGTTATGAAATATGTATCGAGAATGTATTTTCAGCTACTCAGAAACCTCCATTACAATTAGGATCAGATCTTTCTGATGCTGCAAATACAGATGATGAAAAGCCTTCTTATGCCGCGCATTGTATCATGCACAATGCACAGTTCTTATTGTTGACTTCATTTACGGCAGAGGAGGTATATATATTCAAAAATTGCCTGACTCTGCCTAATTTCGTGTTACACTACCTTCAAAATATGTAAGGTTCGTGATGTATCTCCGCCACTGATGGGTATGAGTCTGGTCGTGTCGTTCTAAAAATTTGGCGGCACATCTTCTGACAATCTGCCAGCCACCGATTCCCAGTACAATCAAGGATTTCACTTGTATGTTATTATAATCGCGATAACCGACTGGATTATTTAATCGAGCTTCGTTACTATTTCTACAATATCTGCAGACGAAATACTTCAATACTAGAAACATATGCGTCACACGATGATGCATCATATCTCGTTAAGATCCCCGTTATCATATCAAATCTTTCTCACCGCGCCAATCCCCACATAACAACATTCATAGTTTACACATAAAGCGTAGTAAAAGTGCTTCAGACAAAAGAATTTACGGCAACGCGACACAGCTTAACGTAGGGGTTAGGAAATAATTTTATAGCTCCTAACACAGTGTGTACAAAGCGTCAGCTGAAATTTAAGTTGTCGCCACTCGATTACTGCGAGTCGCTCGGTAATGGGACATTGCGTGAGCTGTTATTTCTTTACGAAGCGTTTCATTATCAGGCGTATATGATTAACAATTGACGCGTGCGCTTTTATGCGGTGCCGCGATCGCACAGCGCTATGAAATCTCGATCTGCTACTGGGCTTGTGTAAACATCTTAAGTCGCAACGAAAACAGATCTACGTTAATGATTTACGGACGTACGTTGGTCGTTAAATCTCGCAATGGCGCGGATTTAAATCAACGGCAACTAGAACTAAAACCATTCGCTTTGCAAAACTCCCAACTAACGATTTTAATATGTCCACAACTAACTAACTGAAACACGACTAACCAATAACAGATTATACGAATTTCGGAATTGCAAATGAGCTGAGAAATATTGGAGATGAAATCGGCATTTTATAGGATCGGGGTGTCGAGTTTGAAATTAAAGAATGTTAGGCCATCAAAGCTCACCTGGATTTGCCACTGTAAGTAATGATGACTCTGAGCTAGAAATAGCTGCAAGTACGTAACGAAACAGAACACTGGTATCACGATTCACGCCAAATCTAGTTGCTCTACAACGTGCACCTGAGACTGAGACTAGAACTAAAAAATTTTCAATTTCCGCAACTAGAACTAGAGAGCCTCAAAATCAAGTTGTTAGTATGCCGTCAACTAACTATATCGGTGTACCGCCATAGTTTGCACGAGTCAGTAGGCTACTCAATGACTGAACGTGAACGGCGCAACTGCTCTATGTTTTGAAAGCCTGCTTGCGACGTTCGAAGTCTACGCGACGCGGTAGATATCGCTGGAATGTGAATTGGTCCAGTTGGGTCCGATAACAAATGTGATAAACAAATCCCGCTTCCAAACTTTGCATGAAGAAGTGGAATCACATCACCGCACAACGCCACACAATCGCTAACACAGTGGTCCTTAGCCTTTACTAATCTGGCGATCGCTCACTCTATTCTACAAGCCTTCGACGTACCCCAAAAAAATTCGCCAAGCCACAAAAATCGCATTTCGCATTTAATACTTTATTACGAAGTACTGATGCACAAATGAACCGTATATTAACAACAGTGTTGAAATAACAAAACCATTAAAACGCGACATTCACACAAAATAAAAATATGCTGCAAATCAGTCTTCTGCTGCACGAGTCGAGTGTGTGTCCACTGTCCAGCTGACTGAGCCCCGGATAAGAATCGTTGCACTATCATAATACAGCAATAGCTCGAACATTACAGACACAAGATAAGGCCTGAAAGTGTTTACTTGCATTCTAGCTCACTACACATACACAACGGCGTATCAACTCAATCAATACGTATCACCTCGATGCCTCAGTTCTTCGCGACGTCTGTTTACCTTAATCAATACAGAACTATCTCAGGTGTTTCCTATAGTGATTTCAAAAGGTAAACCTTGTGCCTTGAACTGACAAATACACGTACGGCACATCGTACAGAATAGCATACTCTATCACCAACTTGGGAATACTCGGTGCGATAGCAGTACTAGAATGTGTTATAATTAGCGCTGGGCAAAATCGTGTACCTGAGTGATTCGATTCTGAATGATGTGTTACGTCGAGTCGAGTATTTGAGTATCACTGAATATGACGTCACAACAGAATATACCATGTCAAAGTTCAAATGTTTAGCTGTTATGCGACCACAAAGAACATAATGCCTGTTATCCGTCACATTAAAGATACTTCGGCATTGTTCGACCATTCCGATTTCATTGCACTTGTTGACAATGTTGTGGGATAATCATGACTTCGGAAATGTGTTATTTCCAGTAACATTCGTAGCTTTGTACTATGTCTCGTATGCTGCGATACGGCCAATCAAGGTTTCAAGGCTTCCTCAGTGGAAAATCGTATCAAAACTAGAATTCTCGTTAGTAAATTAACTTTTAGTTGCGAGGAGCGTATAATTTCAGTACTCCAAAAAATCATGTTTTACTACTCGACTTGAATCATTCAAATTAATACTCGATTCAGATTCGAGTACTCGAATCATTGTGCCCAGCCCTAGTTATAGTCATGCTCTTAGTTACAGCAGCGTTATCCAATTATTGTTTCACGCGTTCATAATCATAACAAGGTCAATTCACTCATTAGGAAGGACGCACTCATGCAGGAAGTATTTAAAGTCACCAATGTATGAATTTTAAATGCAAACCACCATAACATTTGTTCTAAACAACACAGCAACATGATTTTGGTATCAAAACGACGGCTTTGACATGTAGTCTACTTTCTAATGAGACCACTGCCAGCACTCGAAGAATTAAGAGAAACAAATAACTTTTACAATAAAACATCAACTTCAATCCGTCATTGCTCAAAAACTAAAAGGTTTATTTACTGTATTTGATGATAAGTCCCTTAATTACAGCTTCAATGCCGAAACGAAACCAACATTCTACGAATGTCAGTTGTGACATAGCAACAGCATTTGCTACAGATTTATAGGTAAATTAGTATCAGTCTACTAATAATTTCATAGTATCAAAACACCACAAAACTGCGACACAATGAAAACATAGAAAGGTGTCAAAACGATTAGGAGTAGCCTTTAAAATATTACACAACCATATGGGCTTAGACCAGGGGTGGGCAAACTTTTGAGCTCGCGGGCCGCATTCAACATCTAAATTCATTCGCGGGCCGCACTATATAAAATTGGGATTATAAACCAAAACGCAATATTGATATATGATTATATATAGTGAGGACATGGAGACAGTATATGTGCTTATTTAAAACAAGCCAAGTATGGTGGCGGCGGAACAAGCGGCCGCAGACGCCCCAGCCAAAGCCTGCTTGTGCCAACTGTTTGAACCTTGAAGTAAACAGATGAAACAAGGAAGAAAAACAGAAGCAAACCGAGATTGGTGCTTTTGTGTCCTAGAATACACAAAAGGGCCCTATTACGGCGCTTGTGACGTTGTGCTGCGGCTAACCACCCAGTCTGTCACAAGCGTTACGGGGGGAGGTTTACTGCGGTTCCTCCGGTTACCCCTAAAAAAAAAGCCAAATATTGCTTTGATGATATCGTACACGCGAGATTTCATAGGCTGGCGGACCTCAATAACCAATTTGTCAAAACTATAGAGATAAAAGGCGGTTGGCCCGATTCTTAGAATAGGATTGAAATATAAATCTGTGAGCAGTGATCTGTTCATAGATTTAGTTATTCCACTTTTAGTTCAGTTCCAGGACACACAATGCTGACAGCATCATAACCATGTTAGCTTCAAACACGCTTCTACTATGTGTAGATAAAATATACATACCCCCATTCCACGCATACAGACAACGAATGTACTTAAGACACGCCCGAATCGGTTTTTTATAAGCACATCACTGAAATAATTAAAAATGAAGTGGGCAATCTGAAATCTCACTGGTGATCCAAATTATGTCAATCTCGTTGCAGCTATCCCGCTCTGATATCAAGTATTTACCTTAGATCAGTGGTTTTCAAACTTTTTAAGACACGCCCCGCCCCTTATGATGGTCAAAGATTTCGCGCCCCCTTATCATCATACCACAAAACGCAACCAGTCTGCTAGCAAACCTAACGGGTAGTTTGATGCCATGGAAGGTTACGACTGTGGATGAGAGATTTTTAAATATGTAATTCAGACTAAATACATAGCAATAACAATGAACTGGATGAAAATCGCGCGGAGCGCGAAAATTTTTTTTTGTCGAGCTCAGCTTCGCGCCCATTTCAGATGCTTTCACGCCCCCAAGGCGGGTGCGCCCACCAGTTTGAAAACCACCTTCCTAGAATTAGCATGGTGAAATATAATAAGAAAAAGTTAATCAAGTCCCTGCATTAATTCGATTTCTAGTACACATTTTATCAAAATTTTTAAAAAGTTTCTTTAGACTCTCGCGGGCCGCACAAAACGGCGTGGCGGGCCGCATGCGGCCCGCGGGCAGTACACTGTAAATTCACAGCGTTGAATGAGACACAACATTGTGCATAGGTATATACAATATTTGGCTGACACATATTATCGGCTGAGATCTGACATCGAGAATCCGCCATGTTGTGTGCACGTCCACACATCATCAGGGAATGTCATAAGATGTGGGTTAATGCTCATATGATGTGTCTATAAGCTCACATGCATATCAGTATAGTCATTCCGGACGAATTTCCTGCGGTGTCAAACATTCATACCGGATATCAATTGAGAGGGAGTTTGAGTGGTCGCTGGCCAATCTTCACTCTGAAACTTCACGAAGTTACTATTGACGTGATATATCATCCCTGGCAGCCTAAAGCGCGGTAATATTGATACACGTCGTAAAGCCTCGCCAAATGTGATTTGATCGGTATGTCCTTAGCCACAGATTTTTCTTCAGGCTGCAGTGTTTAATTAACAATATTATTACAGTTATAAATAACCAAGGTTGTAACCGACGGTGGTACCGGGCTTCAAGCAAATAGGTTGGTGATCAGATATTATGGTCGCGTGCTATACCAATACCTGAGAGATATGATATACTTTTTCGCCTGCACCATCGAGATGCTTTGACGACGGAGTTGAGGTCATCTAGTCTGCACCCCCGTTTTTTTCTCCTCCATGCTATCCGTGATTGCTGAGCGCCTAGCAGGATAGCTGCGGATACCAATTTTCGAGTCTGTGGTATGACCCGGCCGGGGATCGAACCCACGACCTGCCGCTCGAGAAGCCGGACGCATAACCATTACACTGTCTCGCTCTGACGACCCGCTGTCTTGAGGTTTGCTCTGATCTGACTTTACATACCTACGATAGTCACGTTAATCCTTTTAGTTAATCGCTTGTTTCTCATTTCAGTTTATTACAAACAAAATATCAGATCAACATACCAAGAGATTGCGATAAAATAATAAGGTGATCATATTATTTCCCTACCGAACTTACTGAAGAAATTTATAATACAAATATGGATGAAACACCCCGACGTTGGACATTTGACTTGTATCCGGTACCGCTGTCATTGCCATCGAGCAACAGTATAGCAATGATTTAATTATTAGTAGTACCCTTTGTATTTTATCATTGATGAAATAAAAAATTAACTCTATCTCTTTACGCATGACTTACTGAGTCACGTGATTGTATGACGCAATCCTGAGACAATCGATCGTTACCACGCAGGACCAGTGTGATTGAGATATACCGTGAATCTGTCGGTCTTTGTTACGTGAATCTAAATTGCATATAGCGAAGAAATGGAGATGTTTTTAGTTCAAAACGGAATGAGGAGGGAGCACATTGATTTACTGCAAGGTAATTCGTTTATGTAAATATTCAACATCATCTGTAAATAATGTTATGTTCATGTTATCGAGTTTCACATACAGCACCAGCGCCCAGCGGTATGGGTAGATATAGATTACCTATTTTCGATCTAGCAGCTTGATGCGCCATAAGAGCAGACCATGAAAATGGGAGCTAGTGCTGTTTAATAATTTCATCTGAAGATATAATAGATCTAGTGATGAAACCTCATTTGCAGATGAAGTTATGTACATCTTTCTTTGCACTTGACCTGTTTCAATTACTTGATATGGTTTGGTAGAATGTCTGATGGAAAGTTTGGTTTGTGCCCTTTTATCGGAACTATCGATTTGCTGTCTACACATTTATTGTCACAGACAACATCCGAGTGTTATCATGTCATGCAGGATCTGTGGCATAGTGTATTCAAAATATGAAGATCTCTGTATAGCCATTGTAAAAGGAGACACAAAAATATGAAGACACTGTACTTGTTTTGCTGTATGAAGCACCGTCCTCTCTTGACTATGACCTACTGCCCGAATCCTCTCCGAATTCAATATATTTTGTATTAAAGTGCATTCATGATGAAATGCTTTTCAGTATTACTTCTCAAAAAAGCTGTCGCAAAAGTTGAGGAATCTCAGACAAAAGACAAAGGCATCTGGTACATCTTCATGGAGAGCGCATGCTTTGTGTCCAGGCTCATCAGGTGATTAGGATGATTGTTATTCTTTTTTTTTATTGTTTATAAGTTTCATGTTATTCGAAAGGTCACCCTAATATAACAATTAAAGATGCAGTTGGTGCAGTTGGAAACAGAGTACAACAGACCTGGCGCCAATTGGCTGAATGTCATCACTCTCATGAAGTACACTCATCACGACAGACGTAATCAGTTGAAGGTGCTAGAATTTGGTGCGTTGCTGAAATTTTGAAGAGCTTTCCAATGTTGCAAGATATTAGACTTGTAAGTTCTTTCATTCCTTACAGATGACTTCAATTTGCAGTCATAACTTCAAAAATCAGTAAAATAAAATTGTTTGTGTGCTTCGGCAAATTAACCAATTATATTGCCTATGTATCTTCCTATTGCATTAATATACACTATTGGGTTAGAATTAGATTAATGAGATTTCGTGATACCATATGCTAAAAATAATTCAATTATTGTGATGATTAAATTAAGAAAATCTAATTATGTTCGTATCAAGATAAGTTAGTGCATAACTATGTATTTTAAAATGAATAATATGGATGAATTTACTCACTCTAACTAACCTGTTCAAGTGATGTGCATATTCATGACTAACAGCTCTGATAAACGCGTTGTTATTCCCAATAGATCAGACATGAGTTTCAACTGCTTGTTGCTAGATGTGTTGAAGAAATGCATGAGAAGTACATGGAAATGCTTCTCACTCTTCATAAAGTTTTTGGAGAGCAGACTGATCAAGAGGTTGGTATTGTGTTTGATAATTAACAGTGGTACAGTCATAGGCGCCGACTTTTATTTTTGCATGGGGTGGCGGCAGGCGCGTAGCCAGGGGGTGTCGAAATCCCTCTTTTTGAAACGCAAAACAACGATCTTTTGAAATGACCATTCTGACTCTAATATTCAGTTGCAATTCAACAAGTGGTATTATCGGTGTTACGCGGGGCCGCAACCCATTTGCGATATTCGTCTGTGCACGCATATCGCACAATGCTACGAGACGCGATTTCCTGCTGAAATATTTTAAACGCGGCTTGCGGCCCTCATTGATGCAAATAATGCACTTTAATTTGTAGAATTTGTATTTGTTTGTCAAATCGCGATAGGAGATGCTGTTTCTCAGAGCGCGCGATGAAATCTACGTTTCTAACGATGAGGTCGAATTTGTACTTCTAATAACGAAATCAGCATAGAATGTTGTCGTTCAAACTAACGAATAAATTGAGAATTTGCGCCATCGAGAATCTCGTGTTGCATCAATTTTTGAAAACGTAATTCAACCCCGTGTACTGCACAATGCGCAGTATTAATAACAAATAAAACACTGACAAGTGACGCCGAGGGAATACGAGTGTCTAAAGCAGACAAGAATTAGTAGCCTTCAGATGATAGCAAACTAGATAGCGCGCATCTAATCAGTAATTCCACAACTTGCGTACAGCGCTAATGCCCAAACTTGCCTTTATCTGAAATGTAATGTGATGGCTGGAATGGAAACTTTTTAATTGCAGGAATGCTCCTCGCCTGTCTAATATGGTTCTTATTAGTCCTTCACCTGTCTATTATGATTCTAATTGTTCGCAGGGAACTGAAGACGATGAAATTCATATCCTGCTCGAACTGCAGAAGGCTCTCGAATAGACAAGAAAATAAAGTCGAACCATGGTTTGAGTGCGATGTGTCTTTGTCAGGTAAGATTTGCTACCAGTCTAGTATGGATCTGCTTCAGTTTAGATATACATAGAAGTTCTAGAAAATAGAATCCTCAGATATGATCGAAATTCTTGAGCCGTCCCAAAACGAAGGTAAATTATGCTATGCTAAACACTGCGCTCGACGTAATGGGGCTGCAAAATTTTGTATTAAGACCAACTGATGTGGCTGCGCGTCATCGATTCTTAACCCGTTGCGAAAATATGCGATGGCGAAGGTAACGCACTAGAAACGCGGAAGCTCGAGCGTAACGGGTCTTATGCAAAATTCATTTAATTTATGTTTATCATATTTTGGAATCGGGAAAGGAGGATTTTCACACTAACAGTATTGGAGTTACCAAAAAGAAAGACATTTGGGCGTCCTAGGACGACAATTTCAAAAACCTGAAAAAGGAGGACAAATCCTCCTAAAGGAGATCGTATGTTAACCCTAATTTAATTGCAGCACCATTACGGTGGCTTTCTGAAGACAATGTCTACGGCAAATTTTTTTCGACCTGCGAGTTGATTTGAGACCACAACATTTTTATAGCGCAGTGCCCCTCTAAGATTGAGCAGCTAACAAGTTATGATGGAACGAAGTCCGAAGGTTCATTGTTACCCCTTAAAATTCTGATGATGTAGAGAAATTCATGCATCTGAACACAATTAATGCTTCAATTTATAATCAAATAATATATCAACTTTTAATCAATTTGCCCTTTGGAGCTAAGCTTGTTAACTGTGCTCTGCACTCTAAAAACTATTGTGATCTCAACTTCAAGGGCGAAACGGGAAAATTTTTCAGGCCGCAGCCATTTTCTTCAAAACGCCACCGTAATGGAGCTGCAATTTATTGAATTTTCCACAGGGGAATCATACTCTAGCAGTCAGGCAGAAATCGAACTTTATATAGTTGTCAGCCGATGCTATGAAGGAAACATGTCGTACACGCCCTATGTCCCAAAAAAATAGAATACACTAGGCCCGATTTTGACATGAATCTCCTGACTGAACATCTTCCGTTGAACGCGGTATCCAAATTACCTTCGCGTGTACGACATATTTCCTTCATAATAACATCGGCTGACAACGATATAAAGTTCGATTTCTGCGTGACTGCTGGAGCATGATTCCGATGTGGAAAATTCAAAAAATTTGCAGCTTCTTTACGGTGGCGTTCTGAAGAAAATGGCTGCGGCCTAAAAAAATTTCTCGTTTCGCCCTTCAATTTGAGACGACATGATTTTTAGAGTGCAGTGCCCTTTCAAACTATTCGCTGATTCAACTACACTTGAATCTTTAGTATGAGAAGCAGTGTCGTAACCAAGTCACAAGGCTCCGAGTCACAACTCGATCTCGCGTTTTGTAGGATTGACTCGAGTCAAGTCCGAGTCAAAATCAACAAGTAGAGGTTCGAGTCCGATTCATGGTGTTATGTCCAAGTCATTGTGTCGACGGCTCAGCTTCCAGTTAAAGTCTTGGTAACCCAGTTGTTGATATCGAATGGTTCGCATGTTAATATATTCATTTTCCTCATTTGTAGCAGTTTCTGATCTCATTTTAAGTACCAGTACCAATAGACGAAATCTCAATAGTGTGGTCACTTTACTATTCTTTGAAATTACAACGAAATGTCGATCTTGGTCATCTGAGTCTCGAGTCATATGACTTGGTTCGAGTCATGCGTAATGACTCAAGTCGAGTCAATACACAGTTTGTGTCGAATCGAGTCATTTTTGTGTTCTGAGAAAATGACCCGAGTCATGAGAAAGTCATTACTCGAGTCATTACATCCCTGATGAGAAGTCCCCTGTAAGCATTTCTTGCTGAAGTTGGTCATGTGCTCTGGATTTGCACGTGAATATTTAGCAAAATAATTTAAAGCTAACATATTGTTTTAATTCCAGGCACATACAGTCGATTTACCGACTTCAAAGTTGACTCCTCATCTTTTGATTGCACGTCATGAGAATGGAGATGAACAATCGTGGATGGCGGCCAATGGCATCACCATCAAGCACAGATCCGAAAACCAAAGAAGACCGCTTGAGATGATAATTGATCTCGTAGCATGCTACTACTCATGAGATCTTAGTTATCCCAAGGTCTTTCAAATAATGCCATTCATTCAATGTGTCCTTGTTGGTGATAAAAATTCGGGATTTCAGTTGAACAAGTCCGTCAATTCTTGGAAAAGAGATCAAAATGCCCATCAATCGATTAAAAAAATGTAGGCTAATTAATCTCCCTTGCTCAAAGTACTTGTGCTGTGAGTACTGCTTTCTTTTGGTACCTGCACATAGTGGATTTTGTTATTTTTTGCATTTGCAAAATAATTTGTCTTTTTTGTGGCTAGACTTTTTGCTATGCATTCAATTTGTAAACTTTTCGTTTTTAGTGGCACTGTACATTAAGGCTTTTCCAAAATAACATACTGTTGAGCCAAAATTGGTTTACCATGTTTTTTTGGCAATTCAATCATTTGATCATGTAACTAGTCAATTCGTGAGAAACAATGTTTATTGGTAACATTACTGTTCATACACTTTGCTTTAGTTCCGAATCCAGTTCTTTTATACTGTTATTACTGTTACATAGCATATTCATATTGAAATGAACCCGAATATTTTCGGTCGACACTTGTCAGTGGTAATCGTCAGCAAATCTAGTGGAGATTTGAAAAGGACATTGTATATCAACAATCGTATCACAAAATATGACGTCATCAGCATGAAATTTCGAGAGAGAGCGTTCAGTGCACTATTTCCAGCTGGAACACGAAAGCCTGTTTACAGAGTTTAGGCTGGTGTATTTTATACATGTGATTTCCGCTGCCATTAGTCCCTTTACTTCCACTATTGCGATTGGGTTGTTGTATAATGTATATCGCTATGTTGGCGTTGAGCGTTTCGCGAGTGACTTGGAGTTTTTCTAGTACTTTGATTGGCATACTGTGGTTCACTTATCAAAATACACCAGCCGGAACTCTGTCAACAGAAGGAGGTCGTGTACCAGCTGCATCGGAATAGTGCACTGAACGCTCTCTCGAAATTTCATGCTGGTGACATCATATTTTGTGATACGATTTTGTTGATAAACAATGTTCATTCCAATTCTTTCCTAGTTACTGACGATTACCCCTGACGAGTGTCAGCCGAAAATATTCGGGCTCATGTCAATATGAACATACTATTCAATTATATATTGAAGTTCTTTACCTCCAAGAAGCTCTGTTATTATTGTATAAAATCCTGTCTTACAGTGTCAAAACATTGTTGTTTTCAATTTTTCTTGTCATATTTATAACGGCAATTTGCACTTTTAACGTACATTTTACAACCGATTCTTTTAAAATAAAATATTTTTCCAGAGCCTGTGGAGGTATATCAGGTACATAATTTAGAGCTCTGCAGTGATAGGTACGGAGACGCCACTTCAGACCACACAATATTATGACATACATCGCTACCACGCAATGTGGCATCTAAAAAAAAATTCGAATATTGTGTGTTTTTTTTGTGCATAAATGCACGCGTTTCGGTTTACAGTGTAGTTTGCCCACCCCTGGCTTAGACGATGTAAATAAGAGCCATACACACAGGATGGAGAAAAAAGGAATTGCATAAAACCACCAGAGATGAAACTGAATGAAGCATGCGTCGATAGACGATGTTGATATGTCATATCGATATCCGGTAATCTTGAGAACTGACTAGTATTCACTCATCGCCGCTACCCCAAAACCACATGAAGTATACTTCGTTGAAATAATATATCCATACCTTTTGGCTAGCTTACAAATGAGACCATGACAAATACGCACCAAAAAAACTTCATAGCGAGGCTACAAACTCCCTAACAGAGCAAAGATAATTCTGCTAAAGAGTAATGATTCTTATGTTAATTCAATAATATATTTATACTCTCGTAAACACGGATATTGTGGGCTGACACTCGGGAAGGGCAATCTAGTAGATGCTGGCAATTACCCCTCACGAGTGCCAGCCGAAAATATTCGGGTTTATTTCAATATGAATATGTTATACAATTGTATATTGAAGCTGTATACGTCCAGGAAGCTCTTTAAATACTTATAGATATAGTTGATAAATGGATACTGCCTACTATATACGCTAGTCTGAGATTTTACAGTTACAACTTACAAGCATCAAAATCTGTATAGATGCTAGTTACAGCATTGTCTGCGTCAACCCAACTGTTTCAATGCGCTCTGCCCTCCCTTCGAATCAAGCTAACAATGAATTACCACAGCTTTATTTGGCTAGCGATATGAACTGGATACTTGAAAGAGTTGAATGAGCGCGCGTCCGCACACACAAACTATTGCGTGTTCGAAGTTCTCGACTCCGTCGAATGTGCTGAAGGGCTCCGTTAGGAAACGTTATGCCACCAACAAAAGATTTTGGCGCGTGTAATTGCTTACTGGTGGGGTCGTTACCGGTTTTGTACAAACTATCAGCCGAGTTAGTGAACGGTCAACTAACTACTGTTTTTTAGTAGGTATAGTCATATAGTTTTAGTTGCGCACGTGGGAAATTGGGTAGTTCTAGTTCAAGTTCTAACTGCGCATTTAATTTTTTTTTTTAATTTAGGCAGAACTAGGCCTACATTACTGTCTTAAGCAGTTACGCTGGCTTGGAAACCCCACTTCCACTTGTACATGGGTACAAATTGAGGACGCTACTTCTACTTCTATTTGAGTACGAACGATAACTATACTTTGGCCGCCTGAGCCTGTAATCTATAAGAAACAGATAAATATCCCCAGCCAGCTGTGACGTCACGAAAATTGCCGATATTTTTTCCTCTCGAATCGCCGATACCTATATTTTTCTCAGTCCAGAAGCCTCAAGTATCTACAATATACATACATGAACCATCGATAGCGGCAAAATCAATAGAGCATTCGCTTCCAGCAAAGTCCCATACCAACTGCATATGCATTATGCAGAGAAGAGCAATATCGGAACAAGACATGGAAGGCTTGATAATCCTAGTTGTCTAATTAAAGTAATCAACCGAAGTACCGGATATCTAATTCGGGTTTTGCTCAAGATGCTACAGAAGATTTTATAGCGCTTCAGCTACCGACATTGGCCGTCATCATGTTTACGGAAATGAAGTCTGATTTGATATGAGCTTTGATTTTTGTTGTATTTCTTTTGCGAGATCAGTAGATCTAATTTGGAAAAACTTTAATAGCTATCATTCTAATTCTAATCTAATTTGATAAAGCTGGAACTTTCCGGGTGTTCGACTGCAATTGGAGCATCTTATCATGCCCGCACGTAACAACCGTTAGTTATTCTCCTCCTTGATTTTATTTTGGACTCCATAACCTCGAAAGTATGATGCATCAATTGCATAATAATTAGGACAGCAGTACAGCGGTACAACAGTATACTGCAGTACAAATGTTCCCTGCATTTAGCAAGGAATGTAGCATTGTAGACTGATTTATTGCCACTTTGAAATCATTTTCAAGTATTGAGCGATTGATCGTAGAGATATATTTTCAATTACAAGTCAATTATAAATATTCAATGCTGGTCCTGTGATTTTGTTCCTGGCCTTGCGACGTTGAAGTTATCCTGCAAATCTGCAACAAAGGTGACTTCTAGTCCTCGTACTTGAAAAATAACTAAAAAAAATTCGACGCAAACCAATACATTTCGAAACACTATTTATGTTGAGTATGCAAATAAAACCCATCGTTTAAGCCATTTTCAAGGGGACTTCAATATACAATAAAAAAACGCACGAAACTTGAGATGATATCATCAACACTAAAATTCGACACTATTAGGATGCAAGCGATTGCAACTGCATCTCTAAAATTCAGCAGGCCTAAATGTCTATAAAATTGTTAAGACCCCTACTTTTTTTTAAAATGAATCGTTTCCATGTTAGTTCGTATTCTTGGCTGATAACATTCTCTACAAAGTGAAAATGTATATATACACCCTGCAAAACAGAGCCTATCTTCATTCTAAAGGTGTCGATGCAATATTTTCCCGGACTAGTTAGCGACTGAAAAGCATTTCCTTGATTTTGTGATTCAATTTAGCGTTAATTCCAACCAATCATCATTATCAAACGGCGTTTTTCTTTATCTTTATATATTTAATCGCTATAGTTTAGTTATTTTGATTACTTGACCGAAAAGAACGTACTAATCGATGTACGTTGCTATAAATCCTACGTGACTATAATGCACACTACTCATACCGTCCTGCGGCTCTACGTGTCCAGTCCATGTTCCGTCTGTTACTCCATCTGTGCCCTTTCTAATTTGTCAAGTATCATTATGATTTAAATGTTTCATTTGATTTATATAACAATCATACTCAACAACAGCAACAACACACTCTTTTCGTTAACAGTCTGTTTCCAAGTCTAGATTCGATCTCCAATTATAGGACTAGGATATGATGGCTACCGAAATGGTGCATCAAAACAAGGCACATAGATACCCAGCGTCCGGAACAGTGATGGATAACATCGGCCTATACCTTATTTACAGAAGTTTTATGTTCTGAGATCAAATATCCTACTACTGTAGAAACTCATTTTGCCAAATTGCCAACAGTTTGCTTATACAAACATATTGCGGTTCAGAGACGTTTTGTTGGAGTTTGTGAAAAAAACAAGTCGGAGATAACAGCGTCCATTGTGGTGACTTCTAAATGTTTGCAAAACATTTTGGATTTGGATTTTCATACAGTCTCAGCATATTGCTGTACAGCCGTTTGAAATATAAAGTCCTAAAGTTTTTTTTCCTAATCTGGGATTGCAACCTTACCACGAAATCCATTTTCTCCTTTGATATGGATAACCACTATACCAGAAAAACTTCAAGACGAGATGCTAGATAGAAATGACTAAGCTGGATGTGATATGGTCATGGAAAAATGTTTTTCAATTTTGGTGCGTTACGCATTAATATCACACTCGCAATCACCTATCTTTGTGAAATAGGGTTTTTTACACTCGTGGATATCAAATCGAAGACGCTGATTTTCAAGACACGACCACGTATTATCAACAAATACAGCTGCAGAATTTGCTTTGAAATAATTAATACCCACCCAATTTCTACATGAAGTATGATGCTATTATTCAAGAAAATTCATTTTGATGTTGTTTATCACAAGCCTACAGTTCATATTTGCACACAGGACGGATGACGGTTGCACGATATTTGAGCAAACGTTCAACTAAAATTTTAGGGGTCTGCGGACTCCATGACAGTCCGAAGTGGTCCGCGCAGACGAAAAAGTCGAGAACCCCCACTGCTTTCAACGATATTTTAAAATCGAGACGTTGTATTAACTTCCAAAATAATACTGTGGCCATGAAAGATACTGAATTACTGGTATAATAAAGTTTAAAAAAATCCGTACCAGCTTCATATCATCGTGATCGTTATTGGAAACATTATGCGGCGTTTTCTGTAAAATCTGGGCCTTTTACATGTGGGGATTTGTCTCAAATTTTCTGGCGCAAGATTTTTTGTGACTGTCTTTGTAAATTTTGCTTGAAGCTACCAAGGAAATGTAAAAAGGTAATAAACCTTTCAGTAACAATTTATGAAGAGAAGATACACCTGGACTCACTTTTATAAAATTTTTATGACAGAAATATTAAATATGAAACTAGTTAATTCCAAATTTGCGTTCCTTTAGGCTGATTTTTCGCTAGAAGCATGTTCAAATGCTATTTTAAACCCATCTTATTCGTGCAAATCCCACTTACTAAAAAGAAACTATACTCTGAATCACAAAGAGACCGCTAGTAAACATGCTTACCCATCTTTTCAAGTCAACATCTAATCCCAATATAAAAAAACATACCAAATTTGTCAAATAAAACATAAAGTCATCGCAAGCGAACTTGAGGATATATTTTAGTCAACACTGACCAGATCGTCAAAAAATCATTGCCGAATATATCGCAGAGCTTCCACAACATTTTATCCCGATTTATTTATTTTCTAGACCACAGTACAATAAGGGTTGCGTTGAAAACAAATGTTTAAAATCGTGTTTGTAAAAATGCTTCAAAAAACAATATGACGAAAATATTTGTTAAAAATAAATATTTATTTAACATGCGCCCCGAAGTGCACACAGTGCCACATAAATTTATACAGAAGTGACCATCGGTACGTTAATGAAGTGTATGCGTTCCGTATTCGAAATAGTTCGGTTGGGAACAACTGATCTATGAGAATTCAACTCACATATCTACAATTTTGCTATGCGGGACACACTTTCCACGGACGCATTGCCACGTTATCAACCAGTCCTCCTCGCAGTCGCTATCAGCGGAACAGTCGTCTGTAAAAATAGCGGTCTTGGCGAGGGAAACATGGCAGCCATATAAATGAAGCATTCCTTACCCGCGCTAGCAACCGCGATCATAAAGAATGCAAGAATCGTTGCGAATACTGCGATCAGCTTCATATTAACCAGATTCAACGTTTAAAGGCCTGAATATATCTAAATACAAAGATGCATTCCCTTCCAATAAATACTACAACATCCCTGTACGGTATAACCTACACGTATACGATAGGATTGTTAGGAATTGACCATTAACAAATTCTTGACTTTCATTCCGTTTTCCATGATTTATACCTTAAAAAGATGATCTAGCTACTTTTGTAGCGAGACCGGGAATTATCTGAGTCAACATTTATGTGGCAATGCCACCGCATACTCTTGCATTATATCATTTGAGCGTTATGTAACTTTCATAAAGCGGTTCCGCATTGACGTTTTCGCTTCTGTTACTGCATTTTAATCCATTTCATGAAAATTCTGAACTCGGTATAAACATCTCATAATTTGGAGTTGATGTCAGAGACTTGTACCTGATGTTGACGAGATTGAAAACGAAACTTCCATTTTGGACCTTCATAGTATTTTATATAAGGGGCGGCCAACCAGTGGCCCGCAAGAAGGTTTTGAGTGGTCCAAGTGGTAATTTTCGAAATTAGTTATAATATCGAAGACTAAATTACCCAGGTAATTTATCGTAAACTTGTAAGGCTAACCAAAATTGTGATTAGCCTGGTCGCGAAATGTCGGATGTTAATGACTAAAATATCAGTTCCAACGCATTGGAGTAGCCAGGCGCCAGCCAAATTTTTCCTAGATCTTCTTATGCGGCCGTGAAGGGCCCCATGGATATACTCAGATATCGCAGATATCGCAGGTATCGCAGATATCGCAGATATCACTACTGTGGATATACTCAGATATCGCAGATATCGCAGATATCATTGTGGATATACTCAGATATCGCAGATATCATTGTGGACATACTCAGATATCGCAGATATCGCAGATATCATTGTGGATATACTCAGATATCGCAGATATCGCAGATATCACCAAAAACCGCAGACATCGAGGTCATATAAAGGTCACGCTTCGTTTAGAGCGCAGATATCACGTCTTAAGCATGTCTAGGTCGATTCAGTGCGCAGATATCAGGTCCGGACCATACCTGGGCTCTTTTGGTGCGCAGATATCAGCTCTGGAGCATGTCCGAATGCAAATAGTGCGCAGATATCAGGTCTGGACCATACCTGGGCTCTTTTGGTGCGCAGATATCAGCTCCGGAGCATGTCCGAATGCAAATAGTGCGCAGATATCAGGTCTGGACCATACCTGGGCTCTTTTGGTGCGCAGATATCAGCTCCGGAGCATGTCCGAATACAAATAGTGCGCAGATATCAGGTCTGGGCCATACCTGGGCTCTTTTGGTGTGCAGATATCAGCTCCGGAGCATGTCCGGATACGAATGGTGCGCAGATATCAGCACCTATATGAGCATTGAAGATATAATGCCCTAACCAGTGCACAGATATCAGGTTTGGCGTCTTTTTCATGCGCAGATGTTAGCTTCGGAGCATGTCCGGATACAAATAGAGCGTTGCGACGGTCAACTTAATCGAATACGCAGGTAGGCCTAGTCGACAAACATGGTAAATACTGTTTGAACAGCTAAATGAGAAACTCCGACCATCTGCGCTTTGTTCGGCTCACGCATTAGCACGAAATCCGAGTGGTGTCGAATTCTTCGGGAATAATTGGTAGACAATCCGAGAATTATCAACGAAAAACTCAAATAACTCAGCTTCTACTAGTTGGAATTGATTCAAATTTTTTTTGCATCGTCTTTGAAGAAAATTCAACAATTTCGGAGGGTTGACAGGAAAATTTGAAATTTGTTCAAACATTTTTTCTAATAAATTAAAATTTTAAATTGGCTCTGCGGTGGCTTATATGCTTGTTAGAATTTAACCAAATTTGGCGTGCAGCGTTTTTTAGGGTGACCTGACAATTTTATCAGTGAATGGCTGGAATCTGGAAAAAAAAGTTATTTTTGAACGACACTGTACTCATGATACAGAAAACCTGAAAGTACCTCAGATTTAAACCGCGGTATAAATACAGTAGCCTAGCCTAGAACATTTTAATCCAAATTCTGCATGCTCGTAGTAGCGTGGAATGGTATGCACGTATAGGCACGTAGGATTTATGACCGCTATGTAATTCTTAGTTAGGTTATGTTTTCTTGTACCACTCTTCTCCGCCCTTCGGGTGTGAATACACACTCTTTTCGCAAGGAGTGTGGGGCTATTTGAACATTTATCATGACAATTATTCTTATAAGCGTGATAGAAACATGTGCCAATACTACTCTCTACTTTACAAAATCCAAAGTGTAAAAAATATTAATATTTCCCTAAAATTTTTTCAAGTAGAATTGGATGTAGTACAAAGATATATAACCACTAGAGCAGGGGTGTGAAACATACGACCAGACGATTTTATCCGGCCCGCGAAAAAATTTCGAGTTGATGGAGAAATTCTTGTCCTGCATATTTCTAACAAATGTTCCGATTTTTAGTCTGTGAAAATTCTATGAAATAATCCCTCAATGCAACAAAGGTCAAATATGTGCATAGGCCACATTTTAACTATTATTTTGTGGTTTCGCTCTAGCAGTATTAGCAAAAATTCGGTGACATTGACACGCAATTCCGGGAAGCAAAAATGGAGAACACTGAGTTCAGAGTTTTATGGAAAAAATTAACCTGGAATTAGTTATTCACAGAAGCGAAAAGGCCAATGTGAAATCGTTGCATGCATGAATATATGGAGAATATAGTAGTTACAAAAATGTAATTCAAATATCTGCGTTCGCACTACTGTATCACTTCTGACTGAAAAGGTTCCCGACTACCAGAGGAAAACGAATCGCGATTTGAATGAACCGAATTCCAACGGCCACATCTACAGTTAAGTCTCTTGTATGCCTCCCAACGCATACGCAGAGTTAACGCCAGATTACGACTGAAACAAGGGGATCATAGAAATATGCTTATAACGTCGTAAGAGCCCAGGTTTTAGCGATTTGTAACTATATTCAACCTGTCAATATTTGTATTTTTGCAAATTCCATTGTTTGCGAATAAACGTGTCGCTTGAATAGAACCCCTAATCCCCTATGTTCTGAAGGTTTGAATGCGGCCCGCGAAACAACTTGAGTTTGTCACCCCCTGCACTAGAGTAGCCTAAGTGATGCAAGCAGGCAAAATCTGCCTGAGGACTCCAAAATAACTGTAAGTGGTCTGTTACTGGTCAGCTTTGACCAGTGACCAGGCCTGACCATTTCCATCCAGACATGATGTGGAGTTGATATGGACCAAAGAAATACGCTCAGGCATGGTCCAAACCTGACATCTGCGCAATATTTGTATCCAGACATACTCCGGGTCTGATATCTTCGTATCGCTTGGCGTCAGACATGCTGCGGACCTGATATCTATGCAGGAAACAGCACCAGGTATGGTCCAGACCTGATATCTGCGCACTATTTGTATTCGGACATGCTCCGGAGCTGATATCTGCGCACCAAAAGAGCCCAGGTATGGTCCAGACCTGATATCTGCGCACTATTTGTATTCGGACATGCTCCGGAGCTGATATCTGCGCACCAAAAGAGCCCAGGTATGGTCCGGACCTGATATCTGCGCACTGAATTGACCTAGACATGCTTAAGACGTGATATCTGCGCTCTAAACGAAGAGTGACCTTTATATGACCTCGATGTCTGCGGTTTTTGGTGATATCTGCGATATCTGAGTATATCCACAATGATATCTGCGATATCTGCGATATCTGAGTATATCCACAGTAGTGATATCTGCGATATCTGCGATACCTGCGATATCTGCGATATCTGAGTATATCCACGGGGCCGCCGTGAAGCAGAACATTTCGTGGCAGATTTATTTCACTTGGTAATTTTTCTTAACGCTTCGCGCAATTTATTGTCACTCGATTACTTGCATTTAGTATTGGTATTATGAGAGAATGTATTGTCCAACATGCGACTCCGCGTCTACACTCGGAGAAATATTGTCGGCGATGAAACCTTGGCACAAAATGAGACGCATGTTCGCCAAAATCTTCGATATTGATATCTCCAGGCTCCCGAATAATCCAGTCCTTGCCAAATGAGCCCAGCGAAATACAGAAGCGACCCGCAATATATGCAAGGACCATTATTATTGACCGAATTCATTTGGAAAATTTCACCCCTCGCGCGGCTACGGCATTAATATAAGCTGAGTTTTGATAACATAATTGTTATCGATTTTGATGCGTATTGTCTCGGTTTCACCGTTACCTTATTCACTACCAAAAGGCCATGAATATTCAAGTGGCCCGCACAAGGGTTCGCAAATCTCACGTGACCCTTGGGCCGAAAAGGTTGACCACCCCAAGTTTATATGAACAATATTGAACATGTTCTATATTAACAGTCTTGGGAGATTATTCACCTGTATTTGTTAAAAATTTTCATCTTTTTATTGAAATTTGGTGGCTTTTTCTGGAAGTTTCCTTTATACTCTGCATTGTATTATTTGTAGTGATCTAAATGTACGTTGGACACCTTTGTTGTCCACTGTCCAGTGATACGTAGGCTATATACTCGTCGAGAGACTGAATAGATATTTTTAGAAGCAATGTAAGATATGCGATTTACTTATAAACTTTAGTTTGACATATCATCGGTTGGTACAAGCCCGTCTAAGGTTCGAGTTCGTGCGAGCTCGAATCCCAGAATCTGTAAACACGAATGGGAGGTATGACGTCGCATCGATAATTCTGAATATATCATATGCGTAATATATCGATACCTACCAAGTACGCCTACGTGCTAAACGGCGATTGCCTTATAATGGAAGAGATGTCTTGACAAACACGGAAATAAAAAATCACGATAATGGTGGTCGTTCTTTTCCAGTTTACCAATATCGTGCTGTACATTATACGACTGCTACCAACACATATTTACCATCTTGACAAATGATGACAGTGAATGATCAACTCTTTATATGTTCCCATCCATCCAAAAGGTTTTATTGATTCATTCCTTATTTTAGTTATTCATTTCTAACCCAACACACTGTCAGTTCAAACATAGGGAATAATTCACGGGGGTCAAATAAGATTGTGTGACAAAACCTGAATGTACTGCTCCTCCAGCGGACTACCAAATCAATCCCAACGAAACACCCTACAGCTTCTTGGAGGTACAGAACTTCAATACACAATTGGATAGTATAGTCATATTGAAATGAAATCTTACTTTGTTACGGTTACCTTGAATATGTCATCAACCGCAGCGTAGAGAGGAAAGTAACGCAATTTAACGCAAAAAAGTCAACAGAGCCTATCGAACGAACAACCAAAGATGTTTACATCAATCTACCTTGGATAGGCCCTATTTCCACCCGCTTTGAAAAGCAATTGATTTCAGTGGTCAATAAGTGGTACGATACAGTGAAGACCAACGTGATTTTCACGACAACGCAACTGTTCCCTGCAACACGTAAAGACGTACTTCCCGCACTACAACAGAGCAATGTAGTTTACGAATTTAAGTGTCACAGTGATTGTGGCTGCGTGGGAAGAACGCCAAAGCGCTTGCAGGAACGCATAAATCAGCATGTCTCTAGATTCATTACAACACGATATGTTAAAAGCTTACCCTTAACTCATCCGCTCAGGATTCATGAGCAACAATCAAATACCACAAATTATGCAATTGGCAAAGACTTGTTGGATAATCCCGCGTGTGCAAAAAATTATCGAGACGACAGATTTCGCATACTGAAAAAGGGTCGTTCACACTGTCATTTGTGTGCCTTGGAGTCGACTTTTATCAAAATACACCAGCCAAGGCTGTGTCAACAAAAAGAGTTTGTATATCACATTGAACGCTCTCGTATTCGACATTTCATGCTGGTGACGTCATGTTTTGTGATACGATTGTTGATATACGATAGGGTTGCCAGACGTCCGGAATTTCCCGGACATGTCCGGAATTTCACTGATAAAACTCCGTCCGGGAGGAATTTCCAAAATATGCCTAAATGTCCGGAATTTTGAAGGCTTGAAGTAAGCTCATATTTTTTTTTGTAAATCAACCTAAACAAGACTATTTTTGGGCAGATGTTTGTTACATGAAATTTTTCTTCGCGCTGCGCGCGATCTGTATCATATATATTGTTTTTAATATGGGGACTACCGCCCTCGCAAAAACTGCTATCAAAAAATAAATATTAAATAACATTCATTTACAAAAAGAAATCTAATTGTAATCGCAATTACAAGATAACGGTATTCATAGAGTCGTCGTTTTAGGTCGTTTCTATGCTTTATTCAAATATGATGGTAGTTTGCCTTTATTCTGGGGGTTCGCGAAGATGTTGAACGTAATTAGCTTCCAAAATAGGCTGTGAGTAAGTCTAGGCAAATGTGCCGACCTTTAATTAGTAATCAGCTCATCAAATTTTGAGCTGGGCCACGGCACATTTTCCAATTGGAAATGGATTCGTGACCATAAAAGGTAGGAAACCACCGGATGTGCGTTGTTTATATAGCTCAGTGGTGAAGTGCACACCCGCATTAGGCTGATAAATAATCTTATCGGCGTGACATGAACATGACTTAACGATGTACATGCATTTTCGAAGTCATCATCCTCCACCAGCTCTATTCTACCGCTGACTCTAATTATGTGGGCGGAGAGAGGATTAAAATTACACAGTAACATATGGAAGAACCAATATTGTTGACACAATAATTCATTCAAATCATTTAACGACCAGATGCATATAGTAAACCCCCAGAAGTTGCATCGAATATCCTACGATGGGCCCAAGATCAGTGTTTATTTGGGCGGGATGGGGCTGAAAATATGTGGCTTCGGCCCTGGTTACAACATACAATACACAACCACATACTCCTGAACCGGATCGCCAACACCTCTAGTCGATAGACAAAGCTTTGCTGGTGTGACGTCATATTGATCGACAATGCGCTCACGCCTCATTTTGAAATCCGCTAGTGGGCGCTGAAGAGCGTCCGGAATTTGTGAAACAAAAATATGGTAACCCTAACATACGATGTTCTTTTGAATTCTCTACTATAGTTGCTGAAGATTACCCGCTGACGAGTGCATGTTAGCCGAAGATATTCGGGTTTATTTCAATATCAATATACTATTCAATTGAAACACCCTACATGCAACATCATCTTAATATCAGAAAAGACCTAAGCCTGCGAACCTTACGGAGTCTTTATAACGTCTGTATTTATAATTGATGGGTTTATATATAGCCTATAATGGCTGCTCTCCGTTGCGATGTAATACAACTCGACATAGAAGTCACACTCAATGCCAATGGTCATTGGCCATGTAATGGACTACGTCGAGTGTCTTCAGTGTAACTCGCACAGCCTAGTAGCCTATATACAATATACATGATGTAGCGTGCGTGGATCTGGATATATCTGATTTTAATGTATTCTTTGGCCTCGAGATTCGTTACAGCTGTATTGCTGTGTGAGTAATACTGTGTAGCGCACAACGTATTATCTCCATGCAAGTCAATTAGAAAATGAAACATGTTTGTATTAATAGACCGATTGCATCGACATCGGTAGCGTCATTTCATTATATATATTATATAGCAGGGGGTTCTTAAACTTCTAAGGCAGCGACCCAAATCTAAGTGTAGTGGCAATAGCTCGCGACCCAAGCCTTGCACATCAATCACAATGCATTTATATTATCTGTGTGCTACGTTTTTACGGTTATGTATGACGTAGACCAGTGGTTCCCAACCTTTTTTCCTCATTTCCCACTTCTGATAAATTCCAAGTCTTCATTACCCACTACCCAAAACTATAGTCGAATTTCTTTTTAATTTTTGTCATCACGGATCAGGTATTTGCTTGTTTGAGTACACAAGATACACAACCACACCAATACGCAAGACAATCGCTTATGACTGCAACATCAAACGTAGGGTGAACCGATACCGGTAACCCTCAAAATTCAGCGAAAGCGTTATTTCACGTGATAATGGTCGTGCTGGATGAGTTTGTGACGCCATCATTGGTTATCCATAGTTACAAATGAGTATTTGTGAGCAACACGCAATATAACTTTCGATACAGACATTCCAGAGCAGATAAGAACGAGATAATCCTAGTAATGGTAATCGCGCGTGTGTCTCCGTATAAATATAGGCTATCCCGTATAAGTGTATATAATGTCTAACAAATGTGTCCATTCCCCACCAGAAACAGCAAATACTACACGTGAACATCACTTATATTGGAACGCAGCCTTTTCTCGTTAATGTTCATGGTCTAAAATGTATGCAGACCCGAACAGAGTAAGTAGTTTCATGACCACTTCTCTCAGGTTGGCAAACTTAGATTCATTCTGTGACGCATGAAATTTGTCAATACTTTCACATTAGAATTTCAATTTGAAGGTAGAAACTCTCTGCGGGCCGCTCAAAAATCCCTCCGCCCCACCTTCCCCTACCATCTAAAACTGGGACAGTGTGTAAGCGCGATCCATATGTTGAAGTCCGAATGATGTGAAGCAGTTCAAGGAATATCAAGGTCCATACTGTCACCTTCGCCCTTTCTCCCTACCAACCCCAGTCATCATATTTCGCATGTCTGCTGTAGAGGGTAAGAATTAGATGGTTGCGTATTTATAACTTGGAACGATAAATCTTTGCAAGATAAGAGCGGATTCTCAGCTACGAAGGAGGTCATCTTGGCAACTTAGATCCGAATCATAATCGTCACGTAGCGGATACTATTCTGTCGAATAGACTCTTAGAGGTACCGAATTCTAGTATGATCTAAAACTCGTCCTAGATCAGTGCTTTTCAACCTTTTTGAACTCTATTCGCACTTTATTTGGAAAATAAATTTCATTCCCACAAACCAACCAACCAAAAATTGTTATACAAAAAGAAGATGAACATATTTTGTTCAGATGTGCAGAGGTCCATTCGCACTTATTTTGGAAAATAAATTTCATTCACACAAACCAATCGAAAATTGTTATACAAAAAGAAGATGAAGATAGTTAACAATAATTTGCTCGGATCTGTAACAAATTGGCTACTATAGCTTGGGTCAGTGCCTTTCAACCTTTTTGAGTTCCATTCGCACTTTTTTAGAAAAATATATTTCATTCGCACAAAGAAACTGAAAATTGTTACAAAAAGAAGATGAAGATACTTGAAAATATATTCTGTTCAGATGTGCAAAAAATTGACTATATAATATAGTTTAGGCCACCAAGTGTCCCATTAAATAGGCAACTCTTTTCCCTCGTTTTGATTTCAACTATTTCACTAAAACCCTTCTCGACCAAGCAAGTTGTTGAGTTTTGTGCAAGAACGACTACCAGTGCTTGCATGGACATATCGAAATGTTCTGCACTACTATCTAAAATACAGCGTACGTATTTTCCGCGAGTGAAAAATGCTTGCTAGCAGAAATCGTTTGTGAGAGATGACGCAAAGGTCGCGGAGGATCCAGTTTGTCGAAAGGGTAAAAAAAAATTTTGTTTTTGTTGAGGCATTTGCCTGATATCTTGAAAATGAGCTCCAAAACGATCAAGGAGAGTATCAGGGCTGTGGAGTCGGAGTCCGAGATTGGCTAATTTTCGCTTGATGGAGTCGGAGTCGGAGTCGTGAAAACTTTAGTGGCTGGATTCGGAGTCGCAGTCGGAGTTTGTGAAAATGACCCTGACTTCGACTCCGACTCCGGCTCCAACTTCTTTATCATGAACACAATTGCTTAAAAAGGTATCTTTAAATTACTAATAACAACTATAATAGGAATTTTATGTGCCATCAATCAATGATATGAGTGGCGATACAGATGAGGGGCGGCAACACCGTTTCCCGCAGACCAAATGTAGTATAGGGCATAGCATAGGGTTGTCATACGTCCGGAATTTCCCGGACATGCTGTCCGGAATTTCACTGTTCAAACTAGCGTTCGGAAGGAATTTCTAAAATATGCCAAATGTCCGGAATTTTGACGTAGGCTCATATTTTTTTCGTAAATCAGCATAAAAACAATATTGTTTGGGAATATTTATGCTGATGTATGATATTTTTCTTCGCGCTGGGCGCGATTTACTGTCACATTTATTGATTTTAATATGGAGACTACCAACCTCGCAAAAACTGCCATAAAATATAAATACAAACGACCTTCATTTACTGGAATAAGCCAAATTGAAATCGCGATTTTAGGAGAATGGTATATTCCTATAGATCGTTAAGGCCGTTTAAATGCTTTATTCACAGATAGTGGTTCCAAACGGGGGAAGGGTCGTTTGCCTTTATTCTGGGGTTTGCGAATATGTTGAACGTAATCAGCTTCCAAAATAGCCCGTGACTAAGTCCGGGCAAACGTGATGACTTCTCTTAGTAATCAGCTCGTCAAATTCTGATCCGGGCCACGGAACATTTTTAAATAGGAGATGAAGTCGCGACCATAAAAGGTTGGAAACCACTGGATGTAGGGTGTTTATAAAGCTCCGTGGTGAGCACCGGCATAAGGCTGATTAACAATCTTATCGGTAGGACATGAACTTGACTTAACGATGTGCAGTTACGCTCCCAGTATTTTCGAACTCATCATCATCCAACAGCACTACCGCTAACTCTGATCACGTGGGCGGAGAGTAGCAGAGATGTGGTACCGATGGATCACTGGGACCGAAAATACTTTAAAAATTCTTCATGATAATTCCATGATTACACTCCGTGAATTTGTCTACAACAGAGGTGTGGGGACCTTTCGAGGAAAGCGTAGGTAGACGAAGACGAAACTGCTTGACAGCTTTCTAGGTTTTTATTAACTGAAATTCGGCTACAATCAACTTCACGAAACTACGACACATGCACTCGACAACACAGATATAAGCAACTGAGGTACGAAAGGAATGAACAGAGCGAAGTAAACTAATTACAGTAATCAGCACTTATACAATCACAACAATCACCACATTCACCCCCACCAAGAAAAGTAGGGACTAGCTTTTACGAGGTCCCTTGCCCGTAACGTTCAGGAGCGCGCCTTATGCGCGTGGATCGGCGCAGTGGAGGTTCTTCGACCTCCACGCTGCTACTGGGCTGCACTACTTTGTCACGACGCGGAGAAAATGTTTTACAAGCGACGCCATCTTTTTCGCTGCTGGACGACGTGGTAAGTTCATCGGAAGACGGCTCCGTTGTGTCGCAGACAGAGGAAAACTCTTTCTCCTTTCCTTCAAGCGCCTCAGAAGACTTAGTAGAAGCAGGGTAGGGTGCGAGATCTTTAACGGAGACCGTTGATTCTACGCCGTTTCTGTAACGTATTAAGGCGTATTTAGGATTGGCATCCAATAGTTCTACCTCATTAACGAGGGGGTCGCCTTTGTTCCGCACAAAATTTCGTAGAAGTACGGTGCCGCCATGAAGAAGCCAGTCGGGAATGGAGTCGCCCAGCATGGATCTCCTTTCAAACTTGAAGAACCTGTCATGAGGAGAACAATTAGTTGCCGTGCATAAGAGCGACCGGATGGAATGCAGAGCATCCGGCAAAACCGATTCCCAATGTTTCTCCGGCAATCTCCGACTTTCCAAAAGCAACTTGACGGATTTCCACAAAGTCAGATTAAGCCTCTCGCATTGCGAATTGCCTGTGGGGTGATAAGGAGTCGACCTGCTGGTGGCAATACGCTTGCGTGTCAGGAAATCGGTGATTTCCTTAGATTGAAATGAGGCACCCCTGTCACTGTGTACATATTCCGGTACACCGACAAGCGAAAACAAGGATGAGAGACAATTGACGACCGTTGACGACGTCATGTCGCGACAAGGATAAGCAAATGGGAAGCGACTGTATTCGTCAATAATAACAAGTACGAACTTTCTGGGTCCATCAACGGGACCTTCGAAATCGATGCTAATACGTTCCCATGGTCGAGTAGCTTTTATCAACTTGTTCGTTTCATTAGACATGAAGAACCGAGGTTTCAATTTAGCACATATTTGACAATTAGCACAAGTTCTTTTAACGTCCTCCATGGAAAAAGGTAGATTCTTGGATCGGACAAAGTGATCAAGTCGTCGAATCCCAGGGTGACTCAGCGCTTCATGGATCTCTTGAAGGCTCATGTGTGGCTGGCCTGGGGACGAACAACAAACACGAGACAGAGTATCAGGCCCGATATTCTCGGATCCAGGGCGGTGAATGATTTGATACTTTAGCGGACTTAACTCGAGTTTCCACAGAGTGAGCTTTGCATTTTTAATCTTACTCGGATGGTCTTTTCTAAATATGAAAGATGATGCCTTTTGGTCCGTTATCAATTTAAATTCGTTTCGGTTCAAGAGATAATCCCATTTTCGAAGAGACTCGACAATGGCCAAAGCTTCCTTTTCTACAGCGGGGTATTTCATTTCACATTTTGTTAGCGTTCGAGACATGAACGCAACAGGCCTGCCTTTTTGGCTTAAAATAGAGGCGATCGCAACTTCGGAAGCATCGCATTCAACTTGAAACGGTTCGTCATCATAGATGCAGCTCAAACAGGCGTGGAGTAGATTCTGTTTTAACGTTTCAAATGCGTTTCTCTGTTTTTCAAGCAATGGGAACACGACATTTTCGCAGAGGGGCTTCACTTTGTCGGAAAAGGACGGTATCCATTTTGAATAGTACGAAAACATGCCCAAACAGCGCTTCAGACTACGAGTATCGCTTGGAGCCGGCATTTGCGTTAAGGGTCGCAAATGATCCGGATCAGGTCGAATATCATTGTGGGATATCAGATGGCCGAGCAGTGAGAGCTTCGAAACCCCAAACGCACATTTATTTTTATTTAGAGTCAGACCTGTTGAATCAGCGGCGGACATGAACGAAGAGAGCCTCTCATTGTGCTCTTTCTGATTCCTTCCGTATATAGTTACATTATCCAAGTAAGCTATTGTGCCTTTCAAGTGGTTGTCTGCTATGAATTTATCAATGAACCGCTGAAATGCAGCGACCCCATTGGTGATGCCGAAGGGTAGGCGACGAAATTGATACAGACAACCATCAGCTTCAAAAGCTGTGAAAGGTCGGTCGGCCGCAGAGAGAGACACCTGGTGATATGCAGACTTGAGATCGATCGTGCTATAAACAACACCTTTTGCAACTTTATTGAAAATATCATCAATTTTTGGTAGCGGATAAGCATCCAAAGGGGTGTATCGATTTATCGTCCGCGAGTAATCAATCACTAACCTTTTCTTATGTCGAGGGCCCTTGGTTACCAAAACTTGAGCTCGCCAGGGAGATACCGACTTCTCTATAACGCCTTCATCCAGGAGCTTCGACACCTCGCTCCGTACGAAAGATCGATCCTCTGAGCTGTACTTTCTCGACTTCACGGCTACAGGCTTTTCAGCTGGATCGACAAATTTGAATATTTCAGGCGGATCACTCACTTTAGCGGCAGCTACGGCACAATGCTTGCGTCCTATTACGAGATCTCTCTTCGGCCCACCGAATTCAAATATAACTCTCTTATGCTGTTTGAGGAATTCCAAGCCGATAATTACGTCGGCGCACAATTCATCAACGACGCAAAATTGAGTTGCACCGTAATCTTCATCTTCGATACGAAGTGTCGCGTATGCGTGACCAATAACTCGAGCAGAAGATGACTTTGATGCAAGGGTAATAGTGTAATCCCGAGGAGTAAGAACGAGATTGAGAATTTTGGCGAACGATGAGCTAATGTAGCATTCGTATGCTCCCGAATCTACAAGTACTTTGACCAACCTCTCAGCAACAAAAACTTCCAGCGTCGAACGCCTCAAGGAACCGGGTACACCGGCTAGCGAAGCCAAATTGAATTTGCAAACTTTGGCAAAGTGACCCCGTCGGCCACATCTCGAGCATTCGCTGTTTCGGGCAGGACAAAACTTGCGAAGCATCGTATGGAAACCGCCACAAAATACGCACTTCTTTTTTTCAGGAGACTTCTGTAATGCGGCCAATTCAGATCCGCAAGGCAGCACAGGCGATTGGTCAGGCGTATGTGAAGTCTTCTGCATTTCCTGATTTCCCGGAACCATGTTAGCGGTAGGAGGCGTTATTTCATAGGACGAGGAAAACGCTTGCGCCCGTTCAAGAGAGTCTGCTATCTGCATGGCTTTTTCGAGTGTTAACTCATCATGTTCGAGAAGACGCAATCTAATGCCAGAGGACCGCAAGCCAGTAATTAGGGCATCTCGCACGGCCTCCATTTTATGCACTTCTGCATTAACAGCTTCGAAATTGCAATCACGCGATAGAGCGATCAACTTTTGTGAGAAATCAGCGACGGTCTCACCAGAGTCTTGCTTAGCAGTTGCGAGTAAATATCGAGCATATATGATGTTCTTTTTCTTCCGATATAACTTGGTTAGGTGTGCCATGGCAGATTCGAACGTGCCGTGATCCTCGATCAAAGCGTACACGCTTGGTGATATATAACCAATCAAAATACCCAACTTATCGAGAACTACTCTGGGGCGGCCACTGCTAGATTCTTGTCCAGTGTCCGTGCTGCTGGTCGATGGCAAAGAAGACTCTGCAGCTGATATGAAGCTCGACAACATTTTGTCCCAGTGGTTGAATACTTTCGAAGAGTCTTGAGAGCTCGGTAATAAATCTAGGACCGGCACACGGATATACTTCTCTTGAGAGAAAGCCATTCCAGAGTCGATTGTGTCAAAAGCAGTTAATAAAATTGTGTTGACCTTTCGAGGAAAGCGTAGGTAGACGAAGACGAAACTGCTTGACAGCTTTCTAGGTTTTTATTAACTGAAATTCGGCTACAATCAACTTCACGAAACTACAACACATGCACTCGACAACACAGATATAAGCAACTGAGGTACGAAAGGAATGAACAGAGCGAAGTAAACTAATTACAGTAATCAGCACTTATACAATCACAACAATCACCACAAGCGGTCTCAAACACGCGACAGCATTTTGGGATTTCAAGTATTCGACGATATATTCAAACGCCATATTTTGTTTTAAAGTTCACTCTAAAACTACTATAAAAACCTGAAATATCAGCAAATTTCACTATCTCATCACTTGTATATGCTACCATGCGGTAGAAGACCAGCTATTACGTCACATTTCTAGTTCATGATGATAAAACATGACCCGTTGGCCGTTGGTGATTCGTGACAGAAAATTGTGGCATTGGCATTTGGTGGCCTCGTGACGCATAGTTGGTTATATCCTGGGTGTTGTGTGTTTTCTTTATCCATGTTATTATCGGTGGCGAGTAAGGTAGGAGTATACGCTCCACAGCTGTAACACCAATGGAATTTTCGGCGATTGGACATTTCTATTCCAGGGATTCTTAACTATGCAGGGGTCCGCAGACCCCATCGGGGTACGAAACACCCCATCAGGGGCACGGGATCAATTGTGGAATTAGGCCTGTGTGCCGTGAAATATTTTCTGGGCCAATTTATTCAAGTGGATGATATTCTTCGCGCTACACGCGATTCTATGTGATTGGGATTTCTGATTTTATTATAGGCCTAGTTTCCATCAGAAATTGTGTTGAAAATGGACAGGGGGTACGATAAGTCTTATTGAAAGCACATCGCGTACGATCGTTAAAAAGGTTAGGAAACAATAATGCTATAATTATGGCACAAAGCACAATAATATTATATTCAAGTTGTTATTGATCTGTTCCGATAAAAATCGAAAGCAAATCTAACGCTGATTTATTTTGGCTTTGGCAATGACAGTAACAATAGCCTACTTATCACGACCATATCAGAATCCCGGAACTAGACTACACTGCCTAAGTGCTCTGAGATCAGATCAATCTTTCGGTAAATTTTAAAATATTCTACATAAAATTGTGGCACGTCAAAGATCCGCTAGCTGCAATATTATAACCCGACAGCTTTTACGATTTCATGATGCGTCCTTTCACATGATGTCTATAACTCATTATTTTAACAAATTATGCCCGGCACAAAAACAATTTTATTCAAATATTTGAAAATATGATTTTTCCGTGCCAATTAAGCGTGAATAGTACAATAGTAAATTACATTTTCACGAGGTTTGTGGAATGCCTGTAAGCAAGGTCCCGTCAAATAATGCCTATTTGGAAATTATACATTGAATGCCCCTAAAATTGATGCTGCGGCCCGCGGCGTCATCAAAACTATTGAATTGGCCCGCGAGCACATTTGAGTTTGAGACCTCTGGTCTACAATTACATGCTGACAGAATCTTTCCTCACATGCAAAAAAAAAATCAACCTGCGCGAGTTATGGGGTCTGTGACGAATGATTTACGTTTTAGGGGGTGTAAAGTAAATTTGGATCGACATTTGTATTTTTCTATAGCACCTTTCAGACTAACAAACCCGCCATAATTTTTGATGTGAATTATAGGGCTTGTATCAGGGTATGTAATGACACATAATTTTTGAATTCATTACATCCTCGAGTGGACCATTTTCAAGACAATTACAATATTTATGGGGTGGGGGCAGGGTTGTAATGACTCGAGTCATGACTCGACTCGAGTCGGACTCGAGTCACGATTTTTCGATGACTCGACTTGACTCGAGTCATTTTCTCAAAATACTGAAATGACTCGACTCGACTCGAGTCAATTTCTGTATTGACTCGACTTGGACTCGAGTCTTTGTGCATGACTCGAGCCAAGTCATATGACTCGAGACGCAGACCGCCAAGACCGACATTTCATTGTAATTTCGAAGAATAGTAAAGTAACCACACCATTGGGATTTCGTCTATCGGTACTGGTTGCGACCAAAACTGCTAAAAGTGAGGAAAATTAGTATATTATAAATGCGAACCAGTCGATATCACCAAAGAGAGTTATAAAAGGTGGGTTTAACAAGACAGGAATCTGAGCAGTCAACGCAATGACTTGGACTCGACTCGAGTCATAATACCGTGACTCGGACTCGACCCTATTTTCGATGACTTGGACTCGGACTTGACTCGGTGGTGAATTGAAAATGACTCGACTTGACTCGAGTCAAAACTATAAAACTGAGATTGACTTGTGACTCGGTGCCTTGTGACTTGGTTACAACCCTGGGTGGGAGACCTATGGTACCATAGCCAAATCAAGCAAAATAACTAGAAACTCGCCTACATATATATATGCTGTAAATCAGAGGTCTCAAACTCAAATGTGCTCGCGGGCCAATTTCTTAGTTTTGGTGACGCCGCGGGCCGCACCGCCAATAATAGGGATATTCAACGATGAATTTCCAAGTAGGCCTTCTTTGACGGGAGCTTGAAGACAGGCATGCAACAAACATCATGAAAATGTAATTTACTATTGTACTATTCACACTTGACACAGAAAAAAAATCATATTTTCAAGTATTTGAATAAAATTGTTTTTTTTACCGGGCAATATTTGTTCAAATAATGAGTTATAGACATCACGCGAGAGTATGCATCATGACTATAATGTTCACTCTAAGCTGCGCACGTGCGCAAATGCGCAGTGCTGACAAGGTCTTTGCGCACAGAAAATCCGAAGTGATGACCTTCTCTTTAGTCGTTACGCACTGTTGTCCAGGGGTTGCGCAATGAGTTGGTGAGTGTGCGCAGATGCGTCCAAAATTAGAGGGAACATTGATCATGACATCGTCAAACTACCGGGCTATAGTATTGCAGCTAGTGAACCTTTGACGTGCCACAATTTTATGTAGAATATTTTAAAATCTGCTGAAGATTGATCATGACTAATGTTCACTCTAAGCTGCGCACGTGCGCAAATGCGCAGTGCTGACAAGGTCTCTGCGCACAGAAAATCCGAAGTGATGACCTTCTCTTTAGTCGTTACGCGCTGTTGTCCAGGGGTTGCGCAATGAGTTGGTGAGTGTGCGCAGATGCGTCAAAAATTAGAGGGAACATTGATCATGACATCGTCAAACTGCCGGGCTATAATATTGCAGCTAGTGAACCTTTGACGTGCCACAATTTTATGTAGAATATTTTAAAATCTGCTGAAGATTGATCTGAAGTCAGATCATTTGAGCGGTGTAGCCTAATATGGGCTATGATAGTCGTGATAAGTAGGCTATATTGTTACTATTGTCATTGACAAAGTCAAATTAAATCAGCGTCAGATTTTGCCTTCGATCAATATTGGAACATATCAGTAACAACTTGAATATAATCATGATTAAACCATAGTAATAGCATTGTTTCTTAGCCTTAGCGATCGTACCCCTCGTGCTTCCAATAAGATTTCTCGTAGCCCCTGTTCATTCTCAACACAATTTCTGATTGTACCTATATTAAAATTAGAAAGCCCATACAGGTAAAATCGCGCGTAACGCAAAGACCATATTCTAGTTTGATAAATTGGTCAAGAAAATATTCCACAGGATATGAGCCGAACTCCACAATGCATCTCGTACACCATGATGTTGTGCTCCTTACCCCGAAAGGGTCTACGGACCCTGGTTAAGAACCCCTGGAATAGAAATGTCCAATCGCCGATGAATTCATTGGTGTTACAGCTGTGGAGCGTACTATACTACCTTACCCACCACCGATAATAACATGGACAAAGAGATCAGACAACACCTATCATGTAACCAACTATACGTCACGGGGGTCACATAATGCCGATGGTTGCCATACTGATCTGATTAGATAGCTATATATACCCTACGCAACGCAAGCTACAACCTTTTGATATATTACTATTCCCCATGACAGTTTCATAGACTGTTGCATCCGTAGGATTGCCAAGTCACCGTTCCGAGTCTCAAGTCCTGCTCTGATTTTAACGTTTGACTCGACTCAACTCGAGTCATTTTTATTTAATCATCCAGTCAATCCGAAATCGAGTAATTTTACGAAAGATCGGACAAAATCAAATCACAATTTCCAGTCACGAATCATCAACGGGTTATGTTATATCATCATGAACTAGAAATGTGACGTAATAGCTGATCTTCTACCGCAGTGGTTCCCAACCTTTTTCGTCTCGTGCCCCCCTTGGCCGACATTTGAGCTAAAATTCCCCCCTATGAAAAAGTTGCCTGTGACAAAAAAATGTGCTTTTTAACGCGCAACCATTTGCTGACTAAGCAATTATTGGCCAAACATATTCAGATATGTCCGAACTTTGTCGAATGCGGACCGCACTAAACTTTGGTAAAGTACAGTTAAATTTGACCGGTCGGGTAGCCGCTGACGAAAAATAAATCAGCAAGTCTACTTGCTATGGACTTGAGTTGAATCGATGAATTTGGCATGTTTTTCACGTTAACTCATATGTTGGCTTAAAAAGTTAAACAATTTCACTCGCGGCCTTCTTGCTGAATTCGGCTTGACGTTTTCCTGCTTAGTAGCAATTTGGTCGAGAGGCTGTCGCGTGCCCAAAGAAATCGTCTCGTGAGCCTCACTTTATCAGGGGGTGTAATATCTACGGAAGGCATTTAAACATACACCTATCTTGAAATCCGCCACAGAAACATACAATTCTTAAGAACTAATTTCTACTTAACAGTTCTATACCATAAAAATCTAAAAACCTTGTGAACCCAGTATATCTTCCGATACAATGCCAAAGCCAGATTCCCTCCTAAAAATTTCAAAATTCCCCCCAAGGGAGGAATTCCCCCCTGGTTGGGAACCACTGTTCTACCGCATGGTAGCTTTTAAAAGTGATGTGATAGCTTAGTTTGTTGGGATTTCAGTGTTTTATAGTAGTTTTAGGGTGAATTTCAAGTTCCTATATTTAAAAAAGATATGTGGCACTGGAATATTTAATCGAATACTTGAAATTCCAAAATGCCGTCGCGGGCCGCACAAAATGCTCTCGCGGGCCGCGTGTTTGAGACCTCTGCTGTAAATCATAGTTACCTGTGGTGTTTTATCGCTATTACGAGGTATTTGAAAGTCAAAATGTCGATTTTCGGGTTATATGTATGTGGCATTAATTTTGTAAGTTTAGGCGTAAATCAAAACATGATTTTATGCCAACATTTGAGTTGGTAAAATCTATTTTATTCTTGAAGGTCGCAACGAAATATTCTTCATTGGCTTGCTGTAGCTTATCTTATAGTACATAAAAAATCAAGTTACCAAATTCGAGTTTTTGAGCGTATGTGTTATAGGTCCCAAGGTCATGTGCCTTTGGACCCACCGGGTGGGGACCGATGACACGTTCGAGCAACAAACTTTAAACGTTAATAAATATTTTTTGAAAAGGCGGATATTCATGTAAATGTCCGCGATAGGTAGAGCTTGTATCGAAGTGTTGAGAGAGCAAAAGATCTGCTATTCTCGGCTTAAGATTTGAGGGCCAGAGATCATTTTGCTATTTTTGATCCATCGGTACCACATCTCCCCTAGTAGTATCCATATAGTAATATATGGAACGACCAATATTATTGACAGAATTCATTCAAATAATTTGACGACCAGATGCATATAGAAACCAGATTCATATAGCAAGCACCCCCCTTCAAGTTGCATCGATTACCCTATAGTGTGGGCTTAAAATCATTGTTTATTTGGACAGGAGGGGGCTGAAAACATGTGCTTTCGGTCCCGGTTACACAACACACAGCCACAAACTCCTGAACCGGACCGTGACCACCTCTGGTCTATGAGCAAAGCTTTGCCGGTGTGACGTCATAACTCATTTTGATATTCACTAGTGGGCGCTAAAGAGTGTCCGGAATTTGGGTTGCTGAAATATGGTAACCCTATGGTAGTATAGTTCAGTCTGCTCAAGTACAAGTAGAACAGATTTGTAGTGAATCAATGCGAATTGCCGCTACTGTACTCATAAATACAATAATATTCATAAATTTGTTGGTACAATTCACGAGATTTAAAATTTCACCTTACATTTTCGGACTATATGAATACCTCTCATCGTTATGATACTGTCAGCATTTTGTGTCCTGGAGTTACACCATTAGTACAATCAGCAAATCTATGAACAGATTGCTATATGCTCACAGACTCAAATTTACATCCAGTCCTAAGAATCGGGACAACCTTATCTAATCCATAATTCTGACAATGGAAACGGCCAGCTTTTAAATTCTCGTCAATGTTTCTGGCGCGTGTAGGCCTACGTTATCATCAAATTTGCATCTGTGGGTGCCAATCTACAAGTTTCTGACCACCACCACTACTATTTGGCTGTTCTGCGCTAATAAAGAAAGCTTCTTGGATCCGCGTGTGTGATCAGGATTGCATGAGTATACTCAGAGCGGTCATTAGTCAGTCGACTAGTGCGTACAACGGGAACTGTAGCTGTAGTGTCCACTCCAATCAAGCACTATACCAGCGTGTCTTGCAACAAGTCGTTGCATCGACCGCTACAAAATTAATGTTTGGGTTGTTTCAAATACACAAATGCATGTGTATTATTTTCATGTCGTCGGTCAGTATCTAACAATACTTTAGCTTATCATCTCAGCTTTATATAGTGTGGCCCGCAAATGCATTCAAAAGCTGAATGCGGCCCGCGAGCAAAAAAGTTTGCACACCCCTGTTATAATGGCAATGCTTGTAGGCTACTGTCACACTTTAAGTGTGCACCACATCAAAACAAGGCTGAAGAACACTGTGCTAGATACCATTTGTGTGTTGTAGTCAGAGGTGGTCAGAGTAGTCAAGAAAGCTACTCAAGTAAAATTAGAAGTAGCGACGAAAAAAATCTACTCAAGTACGAGTAGAAGTAATTCTAATTCGTTCACATGGATTGTCAATGGGTGCAAATCGAACTATGCGAAAGGTGCCGAGCTCGATTCATATCGATGCATACCAGGAGGTATCCAATTTTCGACAGCATAAGCATTCGTCCACATCATGGGATGAAAATGATGGTATGGATATGGAAATACGATACTAATCCTCAGTTTTCTCGAACAGCACGTTTTAGAAAATATCATGGTATGGCGCCCTCCCCCATATTATAAGGCCCGTAGTTTAGTCGAAGAGCAACACGGAGAAAGTGTATGGGATATGATGTAAACAATTATCGGGCTTAGTGAACGTAATTAAAAAATATGGTGGACCGTGAAAATGCCATATTGTGTAGCTTAATTTTCGGAAATTGAAGGCATTTATACACTTGCTTTTTATACTTCAGCATGTATGTTTTAACGAAATATATTGTTCACGATATTTTAAGATTTGAGCAATAGGGAGTGTTGTGAACCTTATCTAATTCCCTGAAGTGAAAACCCGAAAGACCTTCGTGAGTCGTCCATTTGTCGTGTGAACGTAGATAACAATTTGGGCATGTACTCTCTCGTGGCTATGAGAGACGGTCATTCTATTAATGATTGTTCCTTGATTCGGAAGACGATTGGCATTGCCGTACGTGATTCAATAAAGTTACAAGTCGTGGAGGCAGAAACAAAATATATTCGTCAGTGTGATCCATCGAATACGTGTGCAATAGACAGGTCGTGGTACGACAGCCAACAAGGCCGTACGGCGTGGTTACGCCGGTCCGTCAAAAGAAGAAACACGCAGCGAATTGTAAACGTAACCTTCTGGAGTCAGATAAAACACAACTATAACATCTACAAACATTCGCTCTGCGTTATATATGTTTTTCAGACAAAAGAACTGATATTAATTAGAACACAAAGTATTTGATACTGGAAATAGAAATATAAATACTACTTCTAAAAGCAGAAAATGTATTTAATGTCTTTAGTCCAGAAAGTTTCAAATTCAAAGGTGGTATGCTAAAACAGGTCTACAACTAAAAAAAAGTCTGAGTCCACTTTTCAAGATTACGACATGCTAGATTAGGATACGATAAGTAAATGCTAGATTGCGATACATCATCATTTCAAACGTTGTGATGAGCCATATATACTGTGATGAAATATTTCATATGGGCGAAGGGCGACAATGTGGTGTGAATGGAACCACGCCAACCCGTCACCTAAATTATATCCACCGATACTTCCGTGAAGTCATACTGGTTATTCCGTATCCACTGCGTGCGAAGCGCAACGAAAATTCTGGGCTTTACTCCACTTTTATGAAAATTAAATGTTAATACTCCGTGAAAACAACCCAGAAATTCCTCAGGCTGTCTTCCTGATTGGAGGTTTGAACTACTTCTACTTGACTAACTGAAAATAGCGAAAAGTAAGTAAGTTAATCACAAAATATTACGAAGTAAAGGTAGAATTAGCGAAGATAAGATCTACTAGAGTAAGTACCAAAAGTACAAGAAAACTACTTGAGTACTTCTAAAAAGTAGAAGTACTTCGTTACTGCCCACCTCTGGTTTTAGTTTAGTCTCTATGACATATAGTATGGTAATTTGATTCGATTTATTGTTGCCTGTTGGCTGTTACTCTGTTGTTGTTCGACTGTTTTCAATTTATTCGTGACGTGAGACTCGACCCTATAATAAGACGCTTTTTGCACCTCTATCAATGCAGCTGAGAAGATGATCCGCAGGAGTCCCTAAGGATCGTATTGCTGCCACATGTATTGTATTTTTTAATGCAACTCTATTCAATTAAAGTCCCTCCCTCTCTGTCACTCTTGGTCTCTCTTTCTCTCTCTCTCTCACTCTTGGTCTCTCTTTCTCTCTCTCTCTCTCTCTCTGTCCAAAGATTATTCCCGAAATAATCGATGCTGCCCCTTGCGAGGTTTCGCATAAATCCTCCCTTAGTTTCAGGATATCGATACTGACAGCAGAATTAGTCGCTATAAACGAGAGTCTTAATTGGATAATTGATGTCGTGCGCCGAGGATCCATGCAGAACTGTGGGATTGTAGTTTTATCAGATTGTTTGAGCGGCTTAACTATGCTCAAAACTCGTAAAACCAGTAATGTACGGGCCATAGTCGACGATATCTTAATTTCCTACAGATATCTTGATCGTGCTGGGATAAATATTACATTTATCTGGATCCCAGGTCCCTGCAGGGTTGGATTCAACGGTATCGCCGATAAACTCGCCAAATAAGCTGCTAACTTTTCCAACACAACGATTATCTAGTGACATATCCCACTCTCCCGACATGAAGCCAAAATAATTATCGAAGAACTGACTCACACAAGATGGAAAAACGAATTTGGAACGAATGATTCCGAAGATATCTACAAGCTAATTTACTCAGCACATGATTTCTCGCAGACTGGGCATTGCAAGCTGAACGCGCACTTACATAGAATTGGCTGTCACGACGATGGCCTTTGTACAACATGTGGCCTTATAGAGACGGCTGAGCATTTCTTGTTACAATGTTCTCGATATAACTCGGTGCGAAACTATTTTAAGGACATAGCACTATGAAACCATGTGCCATTAGACATTGTATCACTTCTCGACAACCCCTACACAATTTTGCCTGTGATTGATTATGTTTTCCTCACCTATAGGCAACTATATTGTAGTAGGAAAATCGACCGCACATGCCTACAAAACTTTGGCCTGGCGCACAAGTCCGTAGCATCTATGCACCAACCCCCAATATACATAGGCAACATACCCTAAAGACGCTTTTTGTACGCTATCAATGCAACTGAGAGGATGATCCGTAGGAGTCCCTAAGGATCGCATTACTGCCACATGTATTGTAGTTTTTTAATGCAACTCTGTTCAATTGAAATCCCTCTCTATTTCACTCTTTCCTCTCTCTTTCTCTCTCTCTCTCTCTCTGTCCAAAGATTTCTCCCGCATAAATCGCCGCTGCTCCCTTGCGGGTCAGAATCTATCTGTTCACGTGGTCATTAGATGTCGCAATGCAACCACCAGCTGATCGGCGATCGCTAATGTTTTTCTTCTCACGTTGTCCGAGGTTAGTGTGAGTTTTTCAATGCCATAGCCATGGTTGTTATGGCTGAGGGCGTCGGTACGGTACACTACAAAAAAAAATTAGACAAATTTGGTCTCAAATTTAAGAAATGAGGATGATTTGGTCTCATTTTCAGCAGTTTCAGTCTCACTGATGAATTGAGGTCTTAAAATTGAGATTGATTCAGCTGTTTAAGACCATACATAATTGTCCCAATTATTTGGTCTTAAAATGAGACCAATAAAACGCATCTCATAAGAGATATTGTGCTTATTAAGACAGTTTTTGATGTGTCAGTATTTTTGGTCTTGTTTCAAGACAAATTTCGCTAATCAAGAAACGACATCATTTTTAGTCTTAGAAATGAGACCGGACAGTTGACATGGGTCAGGAGCTCTAAGTCATAACAAGCTTATTGAGACTGATGTGTCAGTATTTTTGGTCTTGTTTCTAAGACAAATTTCACTAATCAAGAAATGACATGATTTGTGGTCTTAAAAATGAGACCGGAAAGTTGACATGGGCCAAGAGCATAAGACATAACTGGCTTTTTGAGACAGTTTTTGATGTGTCCGTATTTTTGGTCTTGTTTCTAAGACAAATTTCACTATTCAAGAAACAACATGGTTTGTGGTCTTGAAAATGAGACCGGAAAGTTGACATGGGCCAAGAGCATAAAATTAGACAAATTTGGTCTCAAATCGATTTTTTAGAAAAAGAAGTCTCAACACCAATTAGTCTTACCAAGTACATTCTGTCTCAAATCATTTTTTAGCAAAAAAAGTCTTGAAGACCAATTAGTCTTATACCAAGTACTTTCCGTCTCAAAAGTAAGACCCAACTTGATCGATAATAGAAGCACTGCTTTAGAGGCATCCTTTTCAATGTTAGGTTCTGAGTGAAGGGGTAGAGTGAGAGAGACCATGGGACAATACTTTTCTAAGGATTTCACAGACACAGCTAGCTTATCGAGATAATTTTTGATGCTTCAGTTTTTTTGGTCTTGTTTTTAAGACGAATTGTGCAGTATTTTTGGTCTCATTTTACCCACTCACCATAAATGCTATTTTCGACTCAGACAACCATATCTATATTGATCTGAATAGTATGTGTTAGTAGTATGTGGCATGTACCTTGATAACTATATCTAGTGAATATCTTGTAAACTCCTTAGTACAGTATCATCCCAACACTGCAAATTCTGGTCTCTCTAATGCTTCCCCCTCGCTCAAACCCTAACATTGAAAAGGATGCCCCCAAGGTACTGCTACTATTTTCGATCAATTTGTGTCTTACTTTTGAGACATAAAGTACTTGGTAAGACTAACTGGTCTTTAAGACTTTTTTTTTGTAAAAAATCGATTTGAGACAGAAAGTACTTGATAAGACTAATAGGTCTTTAAGACTTTTTTTTTGCAAAAAATCGATTTGAGACATTGAGACCAAATTTGTCTTAATTTTTTTTGTAGTGTACTAGGTGTGGGCATTCTGCGACTACTTAAAGTGGTGTAACAATCCAAACTCAATTGGTGATGGACAGGTTGTGGGATTTATACGACGAACTCATAGTTATAAGAGCAGGTAATAATAACTATTTCAAGTTATTCAGTTCATCATCATAAGTACCATATAGTTAGATTACATATAAGCTAATGGAGGAGATTCTAGATCTACTGAAGTGGCCATACCCTACGATGTACGCCAATACATAGCCAAGTCAAGTTTATTGTCCAAGTCCAGACTTGATACAATCAAGCAAAGCTGAGAACTTTGTACAAGCTTGCAGACAGTGAAACAGAAACAGGCACATCAACTGATTTGTAGGAGCCTTCATTTTGATGCATTCATACTGAAATGATCTTGTCTATTTTACGCTGACACTGTGGTAATCTTCAGCAAATAGTTGAGATGTGTGTTGCAATTTCAAATGTAGCTACACCTACAATTAATGAATGACTCTCCTAGAAAGGTACGGTATGAGCCCTTTATCGGCCTTTTGAAACTGCTTGAGTAGGTACTAGAGGGCTGTTCATTTTCTAGTTCCACCTGAAGTAGTTTTGAAATGTCTTGTAAATCGTTAACCTGTACCGTAATTGACAACGAATTTACGGTAGCTACTTTGAAACTTCCAATCACGGTAATTTTCTTCGACTGATGCAAGATTACTGCGCCGCAAAGTGCAAATCAGTGCAATATCCTAAAAGTTATTCAGCAACAGTGATACAGGGTGGTTTTGCCCAGTTTTTATGACTAGTTCACTCATTAAAGTGAGGAAATCTTACGCTAAAATCATTTTCTAGTGAAACGTATGAGTAATTCCCTGTCAACATGCAAATATTTTTTAAATCCGTCTCCACACCCTCTCAGATTTTTCTCTAAATTTATATACAACCAAAGTATCTAGTTCTGATTACAATGAAATTTATTTCGAACAATTTTGTTGAACGGCTCTCGAGTTTTTGCAGTTTGAAAAATGATGATTTTGTGATTACTCATCCATGAAATTTGGCAACACAAAACCTGTGTATGATTGTAACTGCTATAGCTCAGAGGTTACGTAGAGTAAAGGTTTAAATGTTACTTAGCAATAATTGTTGGTACATGTTCTTCACTTACCACGAATTTCCCCGCTCCATAGTATTGGGTCAAGGTTCAAAACGCGATTTCAAAATTGGCATATGTTAAAATCGGTGATGCATAACGATATTTTTCAACTCATCTGGTGCAATTCTATTTAAACCAAAATTCACAAGCAAGGTGTCATTTGAAAGCTGTCTCCAATTAGAATGCACGAAATTTGGTTTTAATATTGATATTTGGCAGCAACATGGTTAAAAATATAATATGGTGCATAATGCAAAATAGGTCATTTTTTAATTAATTTTAATTATAATAATTCAGTAGATTATTATTGCCGTGCTCAGAGAGTACTTTTATTTATTGCATGTGCATTATGCTTGCAAGGGTGCTTCTGGGTTTACCGACTATCAGCAATTCGAGTCAACATCCAAATAATATTTCAATTCGTCTTCACACCCTCTCAGATTTCTCTGCAATATCATGTACAACTAAAGTACCCAATTCTGAGTAGAATAGAATTTAATTAATATAACTTTATTGATCGGTTCTTGAGCAATTGCAGTATGAAGAATGCGGATTTTGTGCTTACTCAACCATGAAATTTGCGTATAATTATAACTGCTAAAATCATTAGGACTTATACAGGCTGCAGGTAGTAATGCTGGTAAGCAATGATTGGTAGTACATGTTCTTCGCTCACTAGGAATTCCCCTCCGCATTACAGAATCAAGGTTCAAATCTTGATTTGAAAATTGACATACCAGTATGTTAAAATCAGTGATGCGTGACGATATTTCTGAACTCTCTGGCACGACTCTATCTAACTCAAAATTCATTAGTAAGGTGTCATATGAAAGCTGTTACCAATTAGAATCCGTCAGAATTGGTTATGAATTGAATAAAGACAGGAACACGGTTAAAAATATACTTTGACACTTTATGCAGAACAGGTCATGCACTATTTAGAGCGCATCTTTTAAATGAAGTTTTAGACAAGTGGCAGTCAAATATCACATGCAATACCAATTCAGCAACGTTCTACTCTTTTCAAGCTTCCATTCGACACCTTCCTCGAAAAAATTGGTTTAAATAGAATTACGCTAGGCAGAGTTGCATATTTGTTACGCATGGCTGATTTTGAAAACATAATGACTTTGAATTGACATTTGACCCCTAACCCCCATTAGTAAAGTTAAAAATCACAATAAGTATATACCAAAATATCTTACTACCGTACAGAAATTTAAGTCTGCCGGCAGCAATTTGATCACTATAATGTTAATTACAATTAGACACAGGTTCCAAGCGGTATAGCGTCACGGCCGAGTGAGCACAAAATGTCATTTTCCAAATTGCAATAACTCTGTGACGAACTGTCCGATTTTCTTGAAACAAAGTTTGTTATGCACCAAATTTAATGCCTGATCGATGTGAAAATTTTCGATTTGATTTGAAATGGTGTGGAGACGGGCGTTTGCATGTTGAGAGGGAATTACTCAATAGAGTTAAACTGTATCGAAACTATCATTCTTGTTGATGAATCAACTCTTGGCAAGGAACATATAATTTTATTACTCGAAAATATCATCTCTTACCACTCCTCTCAAATCATTAGGATTCACACTCGATTTAGATTTGAGTACCGTACTTCAATATTTATGCCCACTACCCAGCCCTAATGACCACCTCTGGTCATTACGATCGATTATTGACTTATTTCCCACCGAGTTGTAATGGCTCGAGTCGTGATTTTTTGGTGACTCGAATTGATTCCGGTCAATTTTTACAATGCATAAAATGAATCGAATCGACTTGAGTCAAGTTTTGTATTGACTCGACTTGCATTCAAGTCATTGTGCATGACTCGAACCTAGTCATATGACTCGAGACTAGGACGGCCAAGACAGACATTTCATTGTAATGTCGAAGAATAGTTAAGTCACCACGTGATTGGTATTTCGTCTATCAGTCCTGATACTTGAAAAATAGGCCTATCCCTCGAGTAGAGGTTAAAAAAGGGATTGAGCCGGATTGAACTGAAAATTGATTATTGAACACATTAACTTGGACTCGGACTCGAGTCACAACATAATGACTCGTAATCGATCCTTCACTCACTGAATTGGACTCGGACTTGACTGGGTGGTGAATTGAAAATGACTCGAGTCAAAACTATAAAAGTGAGATTGACTTGTGACACGGTATCTTGTAACTTGTTTACAACCCTGTTTTCCACATTCCAGCCCGATATAATATATTATGCTTCTTATTTTTTAGATCCCAGAACGGATTCATGGTTTCTGGTGCACAGCCCGTGGCCTCCGTTCCTGATATCTGTCGCGTACATCCTATTCAGTTACAACGCAAAGCATCTCACGGAGAACATCCCCGCTGTGAAGCTGCGATGGGCTCTTATCATCTACAATTTTGCTCTAGTGGCGCTATCCGCTTATATGACGTTTGAGGTAAGGAAGGCGTGACTTTGATACTGCAAAATGTGGATTATTTTAATTTGCTTGATACAGATAATTCATGTAATTCAATGTCAGATCCAGAGTTATAAAACTATAAAATTTTCAGCATTTCCAAATTAGACTAGAATTGGTATTATATCTGGACAGTTTTTTTTTTTAATTTGTCTAGAATTAGAATTATAGCTCGCCTACACAGTTTTTCTCCCAATTAGAATAAAATATGAATTATAACTACAGTTTTTTTCAAAATCAGATTGCAATTAGAATCACTGAATTCTCGAAAACTTGAGTAGGCTATTGCATCCAGTTCCGATCATTTTCAATCATAATATATTCTCATAAGTACGAGAATGGCAAATGTCTGTACTGTACAGCAAGCTTGGCTCGTTGCGCACGACACCGTTGCCCGACGAGATAGCGTAATGGTAAAGCGTCAGGCATCTCGATCGGTAGGCCGTGGGTTCGATCCCCGGCCGGGTCAGACCAAAGACCTGATTGGTAACACTGGTATCCATGGCTTCCCTGCTTGGCGTTCATGCATTACTGGGATAGCATGGAGAGGTGGTGCAAGACTTGGAAAGCCGTAAAAGGCTATATCTGCACCTTCCTTGTCCTGCGGCATATGCACATCAAGCACTCATGATATGCATATGCGCAGATCGTGTGTATGTATATTATGAGTCGGTGTATATGCCGCAAAATACACCGAGGACAAAAATAAACTACGTCATCCTCCTCCTACCTGTAGCATTTCAGAAAACCAGTAAATATAATTATTAGGGCCATTTTTATATGACCTTAAAAAATCAATTATATACCGGTATATGACTTTATTTTTGGGAAAATATGACTTTATAACTTTCTTAATATACCCCATAGGGATGCGGTTTTGGCGTTAAAATTGATTTCACGACTTACTGATGCATAGAAAAAATATGACTTTAATGAATTTAAATGGCCCTAATAATTATATATTGGAATTAAAATTAGAGCATAGAAACATATCACAGATTACGGTAGATTAGAATTAGATTACCAGCATTTTGTTCACTTGGTCTCTAATCAGACATCTAGAATTACCTGGTGATCCAAATAGGCCTATGGTCAGAATAATGAAAAAAAAACTAATTCGGTCACCATCAGGTTGCAAATTCTGCTCAAAATTGTCACAAAATATTGAAGTATATCTGATATAGGCTATGTAAGTGGTGTTAGATTAGGGTTACCATACGTCCTCTTTTAAGAGGATTTGTCCTCTTTTTTTAATTTTTTAAAAGTGTCCTCGGAGGACGCCCTTTTGTCCTCTTTTTTGAGATTTTGTCCTCTTTTTTGAAAATTTAGGTCAGATTTAGAGCAAAATGCGAGTGATATGACGTAAATTAGCACAGAAGTGACGCTCCGGTGGTTATTTCGAAGTGAAAAACGGTGATTTGAGGTCTGAGCGAAAAGTTGACCTTTTTTTTTAGTCAACCGATCACAAAGTGGGAAAAATTCACCGATTTTTGAGAATTCTTCTCCGGTTTTGCAAGTCTCAAATTTCTGAAAAAGTGTCCTCTTTTTAGATTTCCAAAATATGGTAAGCCTATGTTAGATGCTGTGTGATAATAAAGTAATAGGCCTGGCCTATGTATTGCATATTGATACACATTTCTCTACAGTGCAGTATGAAAAAAGTGATCTTAACCTTTCCACTAAACATTAAGGCGCAAATTGCATCAAGGAAGGGCCATTACGTTTTACTTCGTTTATTATAGTTAGCAATTTCGCTTTTTCTTCTACAATTTTCTGTACATATCTGTTCTACAAGATTCACGAAATTGCACCCAATTAAAATCGCATCGTTGTGACTGATGCTAAATGATCAATCACGCTACAAATCTTCTTCGTCAGGTGTTAAAGTCTTCTGTGTATAAGACAAGTCTTTATAAGACGGTAGTTCAAAACTGGTGTTCCCTGAACCAGTCTTTGGGGTTCCTCTAAGGCAGTGGTTCTTAACCTTGCCCCCAGCGCCCCCCAGGGGGCGCTGGCAATTTTGAAGGGGGGTGGAAACGCTCAGGGGGCGATATGGGGGGCGCTGGGCTCAGGGGGGCGGTATGGGGGGCGCTGGAGAAAAATGGCTTCACAGTAGATGATGTGGTGATAGGACATATCCTTAATGAGTATTCAGAGCAAATTAACACCGAAAACTTCGTTACTTATTGCCTTCAAAATGCATATAGGTTTAATTGTCCATGGGAGCCTAAATGACTGACACCGAATGTTCCTGTCTTGGCAATCTGAACCCCAGAAGACGAATTCCATCTGGCAGGGAAAAATCTTATGTCAGTGAAGAAATACCAATCTGAAATCGTGTGCGTCTTTTAGTTTAGTACGATTGGGCGACAGGGATATTCCTGTTGGGCGTTATCCCCGTTGAGCGATTCTATATTTTTTGATATTGCAGACAGGGGGTCACGAAATAACATCATGCAACGAAGTCATACCAACGGGTTCGCCCGCCCGAATATGTTTAATTATTAGTAACGGGCCCTACAGTTTCCAAGAAACCTCACAATGTTCGCTTTAAGTTTTGATGAGTCTGCGCACACTCAACTAATTCACTGCGCTGACCCCTGGACAACAGTGCGTAACGACTAAAAAAAGGTAACTTCGGATTTGTTGTGCGCAACGTAGATTTTCTGTGCGCAGAGACCGTGTCAGCACTGCGCACGTGCGCAGCTTAGAGGGAACATTGCACCCCACTCAGCTCTACCGGTAAATGTGTTTACGTGAGCAGAGAGAGGATAAAAATTAATCTCAATTTACATGCAATTCCCGATGATATTGACCAATTCAATCATTAATTAGTGAAATTTGAAGCGCGACCAGGCGAGAATAGCTGCCTCAGTAAATGGACACCCAATGTAGATACCTAATAGGCTATAGGCAAATAGAGGACAGCCTAATGGGGGTCTGGGAGTGAAGTCCCCCGGAAGCTTGGTTTATCACCCGATGGGGGCCCAGGACCAACGTTTTTTGTTTGGGGGGGGGGGGGGGCTGATGAAGTGCTGTTACGGCCCTGGTAACGAATAATTGTACCTGCGGGCACACCCGAATATGTTTAATTATTAATTACGTGCCCTTTATTTTCCTATACAACAGCTCACTCAGTGCTACTGGTTAATCTGATTACGTGGGCTGAGAGGATAAAAAGTTTATAGCGACTTATATATGTAATTACCACCTATTCATTCATGAATTATAGAAAATTTTGGTACCTTGGTCGACCAGGCCACACAAACTTTGCTGGCTATCGAAATCACGATATGGGGTTCGTGGGGGCGAAGCCCTCAGAAGTTCGGTTTATTTCGCTATGGGTGCGCAAGGCAATCGTTTTTAGGGGGTTGACAAAGTGCCCTCCCTCTTACTCATTGTCTTTATTACATTCCTTACATTATGAAGTTGGGGGGGGGGGCGCTGGAGCACGATAATTTTTGAAAGGGGGCGCTGGATTTGTGATGCTACCCCAGTCTTCGCCATAATTGGTTGCAGGTAATGACTGTTGGGAATTGTTACTGTTATGGTGGTACGTTGTGTGCAGTATGGAGGCTTGGGTTCGAACTCGAAACCATGTCCTCCTGAAATGTCGATTTTATCTCTATATTTATTAGCTCATATATAATTTAACAATTGGTATCAAGCTGTTGCGTTTCGACCAAACAATACAATGACACTTTCCAAGGGAAGCGTTACATTTCGAACTGATCTCTGAAAGGGAACAACAGAAATCACAATGACTTGTAATCAATGTTCATTACGCTGGCCCTGTTGTCGCTCTGTGGGCAAATCATATCGATGTACAGTCCATTTTTTGCACCTGTAAGCTATGGTAATGTATTTTGGTAGATTTATGTTTTTGTGACTGGACATAATTTTGACATCCCCACAAAAGACTTGCAGATTAGGGTAAATGTTCCCAGGTTATTAGAGGATAAGACCCACTTTTATTAGACAAGTTTCTCAATAGAGGTTTAATGTTGACATAATAACTTACACATGCATCAGCATACCTATATTGCTGGACTTGATACTTGTATTGAGATGCGTAATGATGATGAACAAAATACATTTTGTTTTATTTCAACAGTTTGCAGTGACTGCTTACTTATCGAGCTACAGTCTTCTATGTCAGCCAGCAGATTATTCCAACAGCCAGCTTGCAATGAGGGTAAGTTGTGGATTGCACTGATTACACATCTGGTGCTGTATGTAGTGGCAGATGTTCCGTGTGTTACGCCAAGTTTATAAGCAGGTATCCACTGTATTGCCGTAATTTTCCATGTATAATCCGCAAAATTTTCACGATTTTTGCCCTAAAATCGGGGGATGCGTATTATACATGGGAACAACACGCTTGAAAAAAATCTTCCTTAATAAAAAACTTGAAATCACACCTTTCTGCATGTTTGTTTCCAATCGCGCATCACTTTCAGCCATTGTGCCCAGTAATTCGTATTATCAGTGTAACACGCTACCAATTAGCAAAAAGCGAGTAGTCTGCACATCACGCAATCTCCTGTTGAGTTGGTTTGCCGTGGCAAAATTAGGTCATTCATTTATTGCTGAACACGCGCGAGGCAATGAGGCAATCCCTAATTCATCGACAGGCCATGTGCGCAAAATATAATTGCTTGCGTAATCAGTCGCATCTCCAACAGGCGTGGTGTGCTCGACATAACCGTTGGCCTGAGCAATCGCATCTGACCTTGTGCGCAAGATGTCGCGTCACCGGCCTCGCAGGCTTTGGCTGCTATCTACTATCATATAGAGCAGGGGCGGGCAACTTCTCCAGTCGGCGGGCCGGATATAGGAAAATTAAGTACTTGGCGGGCCGGATTGGTGAATCGATTTGCCCATTTATTCACATATACATTATACATGGAATGAATCGTATTCAATGATAGTATTTTAACGAAGCAATGTGGATTTGAGAACAGCATTGTCATGCGATTAAGCTTTTTTGAACACTCCCCTTTTTTGACAGTGAAAAATTCCGCGCCATCCATGCTAGCCATCCCAAAGGATAGGTTATTGGCATTAAAGGTTATGGCTATTGATGGAAATTGAGACAATAGATACAGTAAACACCATGAGCTTGTGGTATATCGCGCGAAACGCAAAAAAATTTTCAGTTAACTGTGACTTCGCGCCCCCTTCAGATGCTCGCACGCCCCCTGCTTGAGAACCACTGTCATACATGCACCGCTATGTCTCTGATCAATCAACACATGGTGCAATCCTTAATTAAGATTTTAAGTTGTTCGATAAGCCCGGTACCCCAAATTTACCAAGATATCAATTCATTAGGCTTGGGTGAGTGGCGAGATAGTGCAGTTGTATAATCCACAGCTACAATAACCAATGTGTTGTGGGTTCGATTCCGACTCTAGGATTGCTACCTAAATTTTGGAGGTTTATCTAGGCTCCTCCTCGCCATATCATCGGCATAACTATTAAGCGGTGTCTCACAAAAGCCTGGACGTGTGCCGTGCTACCAGTTGGCGGTTACGGAATCAAAAATAAGAAATATCGGCCTGCTGTAAATGACAATTGCAGTCGACAAACACCATGATTACCACAGACAACATTGTGGTTAAGTACATAGCAAATGCTGAAAATGCAAGTCTTCTCGCTTCGACGAGCTTACGGGTAAGTAAGCTCCACTCTGGCACGCTGCGAAGTGCGCACACACGAATATATTAACATACAGTCGCTAAAATTTGACGTAGTAAGCAAGTAGTGGGGAATCTCGGCAGACTGATCGGCCGCAGGCCAGATTATCATGTAAGACGGGAAGCTGCCCGCGGACCGGACAAAATGCCGTCGCGGGCCGGATCCGGCCCGCGGGCCGTATGTTGCCCGGCCCTGGTATAGAGGCAGTACCGTTACTTGTATAATGATTAGCAATCGCATCTGTAATAGGCCTCGTGCGCAAGACGTCGCTGACCCGAACTATGGCTGCTATGTACTATCGTTTAGAGACAATGCCCGTTGATTGCATAATGATGAGCGATGGTTATGTCATGATTGCTCGACAGTGACATCGCAAAACAGAACAACATCGCGTACTAAAACACAGCTATTCATGTAGCCTACTGTGAATGCAGGGTGTATACTATACATGGGTACGCCAACAGGCTTTTTCCCAGAATTTTCATGCTATTTTAAGGGTGCGTATTATACTTGGGGGCGTAGTATAGGCTACTTGGAAAATTACGGTGATTGAGCTACTGCTGGTACCGGTACGCTGTTTTGATTGCAGTCTTTTTATACCAATATACAAAATGCTTAGCCACGTGGTCATATTGCTTGAATTTTAGAATTTCTTACCCTGGAAATCTTAGTCAAGTAGTAAATATCTAAAATTACCCAAAGAAACTCTTGGAGGTACAGAACATTCATCCGCGGCTAACAGACTTGCATTAACTACTTAAAATGTGCAACCTTTAAAAATCTGTAACTAAATGTAATACAACTACAATGTATGTCATAGATTCATTTCCAAAGCAATGCGACACAGTATTATTTAATTTTATTGGAATGTGATCCGATCTGAAAGGAGATGACTTTCAACCCCAAAATCCCATCCTTGAGTATACGCCACTGAAACTAGAACTAGAGCTACCTACTCACTTAATTCAAAATAAGCAACTTTAATACAACTAGTCACTTTTCAAAATGCGCAACTATAACTTTGAGAATTATTCACTTTTCGAAATACGCAACTAGATCTAGAACCACTGGTATTTGCTTCAAAAATGGCTAAATATAACTAGAACCACCGGTACTTGCTTTTCAAAATGCGCAACTAGGTCTACTTGGCTTTGAAAATACGCATCTCCAACGATAACTACTCACTTTTCAAAATGCACTACTGGTACTAGAAGTAGAACCACTCACTTTTCAAAATACGCAACCACTCAAAAAGCAGTAGGTAAATTTGTAGCTTGTATTAGTTCTTACCAGTTTGTAACCAGATTGCTAGCCTGATCGATACTGGATAAAATTGGTACCTCGCTCATGTACAGATGGCCAGCGTGTGTTGGTGGTATTTCTTCTCCAAATACATCGAGATTCTCGACACTGTGTTCTTCGTTTTGCGTAAAAAGTTCAACCAAGTCTCGTTTCTTCACGTCTACCATCACGCCACCATGTTGATCAACTGGTGGATGGGAGTGAAATATGTGGCTGGTGGCAACTGTGAGTATTCCGCATTTCTTTACTATGGTACCTTGTAATGTAGGGCTGTATTTTTCTTTATGGTTAGTGTCAAACGATGTCTACTTCTTATTGGTAGGGCTGGGCAAAATCGAGAACCTCGAGTTGAGTATCACTCATGTAACAGCATGAATGATGTGGAAAAGTGAAATACTTTTCTTGAAGATGTGAGTGTGACCACAAAGAATATAATGCCAGCTCGAGAAGACATTACAGTAATAATTTGCAATTCATTGCACTTTGTGACAATACTGTGTCCTGATCACGACTTCATAGATATGTCATTTCCACTAACGTGCCGGTATGTAGCTTTGTATTACAAAGGTGATGTTTCATATGCTGCGATACGTCTAATCGAGGTTCCATCATTTCATCAAAATTGTTATCAAATCAACACACCAGAAGATTGCGATAGAATGAAAAGATAGGATGATGCCAAAACGACTTGGAGTAGTCTTTTAATCAGACACCCACCTTGTCCTACAGTATGTTGAATAAGAGGCATGCACACTGGATAAAAGAAGGGATAACATAAAAGTAGCCGACAAGTGAATGATGCATGTTTCGGAATGCGAGGTCGAAAAGTCAATTCAGTCAGAATTTTCCATTTTGTATGTCAAGTAGGCTACTTCATAGTTTCATCTTACTCCCACCTTTAGTTTTAGCATAATTTGGAAATACTTACTTTACTTGTGCTTGTGTAGAAATTTATGACTTAACTTCCACGACAGTTTATGAGCTGACGAATTTGATCACCTGTGGTCGCAGACAATATGCATCCGGCGTATATAATAAAGCCTTTCAGCAAGAGTTGAAGTATAGTGGAAATTTATAGTCTTCGATATCTAAATATCTTCTGTACCCGTAAACCGGGGTAACTTTGGACAATTTTCAACAATTCCGCTTTGTATCTCGGAAATGCTGGGGTTCAGGGGAGGCAAGTCTTTTGTTTTTTAGGGGTCATGGAGCATAGATTAGAATTACCTAATCCAAAATCTTCATGGTCATGAATAAGTACCTTATTTTTGTAAATTATCCGTGTCCAAAGTTATCCCTGCATGTGGGGTAACTTTGGACAATGTAGTTTTTTGTATGCCTTTACACTCAATTGTTTATGAAACCTCGTTAATGAGGCTTATTTGGTAGGAGTTGATGAGAGCAGTGGCTAAAACTGAAACAAAATAGTATATGTCTGGCCTATTGCATGATTTTTACCTAATCCCCCCCCCCCAAAAAAAACTAAAAAAATTAGGCAGTTTATGATGGGCCCTTATTCATCTCTTATCTCAATTTTCCCTCATGCCTCCGCCAATTGGAACTTATAAATAACATACGGTGATAAGGGATATCCCACTGGCAGTGTCAGCAATCAACAGCAAACGTTAAACATGTTAACGTGATTTATTGCCGATTTCAAATATATTACTGTTCTTTAAAAGATACACTTTCCCTTTCCTATCTCCTCTGATGGATATATTTGTTGTAATTTACGATATCCCATATTCAGCAGGCGCATCTTTAGGAGTATGTGATAAGTTTTTGAAGTAGCTTACACCCGATTGCAATCTCTCAGCTCATTGCCTACCCATTTTTTCATATTTTGGCAAACTCTAATTTATTAACCTTCTCATTCCATTTTGAAAAGCCATCAGGCCGGTAATAAGGAATATAGTTGACCATACACTTTGACACAGATGAAGCAGCCACTTTCCAGAGCTCTAAATATCACATTTTACACTGTCCAAAGTTACCCCATTCTGATAAAATTTGACGGGGTAACTTTGGACATCACATTTTCTTGTATTGATCTAAGGGTGAGCCCACTGAGATTTTTGCCATGGATTAAGACTGCTTAGAGGTATCTGCTGCCAAGTTTTGAATCTATGAATCACATGTTTGATTGTAAGAAGTTTAATGGCCATTAATTTTGATGAAATTGACCCACGCCATTAATTTATCAATGTTGGGTCAAGTTTATCTGGTAGTGAAATGAATCCACCTTCTATTGAGACTACTTCTGGTATTGTTGCCACATGAAAAAGAATTGGACATCCAGCGGCAACCCTTTTCCATCAATAACAATTTAAATCTTTTACTGCTTAGTGTCCAAAGTCACCCTTAAGTCCAAAGTTACCCCGGTTTACGGGTATGAGTTACAATAATTTATGAGCAAGCAAAGTAAAGGGATGATGTAACGGCCAGTGTGAAATAAGAAAATCACGTATATCTGAAAACATTTACTAGCATTGCAATGCGGCCGTTGCTGTGTCAATTCTGTTTTGTTTGTTTGAGTCTGGTAGTCACTGATCAACACGTCACGATAGTATGGATGATGTGCTAAGTTGAAATATGTACTTTATATTCGACTACAAACAATATAATGCCAGCTCTACATCACATCGAAAATTATCTGATATTTTAACGCCATACAAACTTCATTGCACTTTGTTACAATGCTGTGGGCCGATCATGGCTTCACAGTTACATCTTTTTCACTAAACTGGTGTAGTTTTCTGTAGCCTACGTGTTTCGTATGCTGCGATACGACCAATTGAGGTTTCAAGGCATCTATAGTGGAAAATAGTATTAAAACCATAATTCTGGTTGGGTAATTCACTCTTGGGGACAAGCAATTTCTAATTTCAGTACTCGAAAAAATGGTCCCGCCCTACCAATGGTTGATCTTTCCAGTTACGTAACTCTGATAAGTAGGTTAGCTTCACGTTCTTATCTTGTGCGCAAATTAGTATGTTTGCACACTCTCGATCGTTTGACACTGCATCAGCACTGCGTGTTTAAACATTTGATTTGTAGTTTATGGTCAACCCATCCATATATGTTACTTCATCGCATCGATTCACAAATAATTGTGCAATCTTGATTCCAGCACAGTAAACTGGGGATAATTTTGGACATTTAACAACACATTTAAATGGTTATTGTTATATTGACGGGGTTGCCGCTGGATGTCCGATTCTTTTGCATGAGGCAACAGTACCACTAGTAGTCTCAATGAAATGTGAATTCATTTCACTGCCAAAATCATGCAATAGTCCAGATATATACTGTTTTGTCTCATTTTAGCCTTGCTGCTCTCATCAAGTCTTCCCAAAAAAGCTTCATTTAAAAGGTTTCATAAGCAATGAGCTGTAAAGACATACAAAAAAACTACATTGTCCGAAGTTACCCCACCTGCCGTTATAACTTTTATACACGGATAATTTACAAAAATGCAATGCATATATATGACCAATGACCATGAAGATTTTGGATTAGTTAAATACAATTTTTGCTCCATAACCCCAGAAAAACACAAAACTGGACTCCCCTGCACTCAAGCATTTCCATAATATAAAGCGAAATTGTTAAAAATTGTTCAAAGTTTCTCTGGTGTACCGTACTCAAGTTGGGTATGCTTCTACCAGGACTGCAACTTGACTCGACTCGTTTTGTTGAAAATCGAAAATGACCCGACTCAAGTCAATTTGTGTATAGACTCGAGTCGTTGCGCAATGCGCATGACTTGACACCTTCTATATGACTTATTCAAGTTCGGTGTGTCAGGACTGAAAATTGAAAAATAGGCCCAGAAACTGTCTTTTATCTGTTTGAATAAACGTGTTTAGAGTGAGTATATTATGAATCCCTGATTTCCTCAAGAGTTACATGGACGGTGATTTGAACCTGACAAGAACTCGATATATTCTTTATTGTCTCTCACCTTTTAGCATTCTTCATTGGTATGATCAATTCGTTCATCCACGTCATCATGTATTTCTACTACGGGATGTCAGCCATCGGTCCTCACATGCAGAAGTATCTCTGGTGGAAAAAGTATTTGACAATGATGCAAATAGTAAGTGGATAAAATCTGTCGCCTGCAGATTTTCAAAATGCGCAACTAGAACTACCGGTACTCAATTTCAAAACTGCAGTCTAGTACTAGAACTAATCATTCTTCAAGACTTGCAACTAGAACAGAAATTAGAAGTACTAGATTTTCAAGATGTGCGTGCAACTAGAACGTAAACTACTCACTTTTGAAGACTTGCAACTAGAACTAGAATTAGGACTACTCCATTTCAAAACTTGCAACTAGAACTAGAACAGGGGTGGGCAACCTGCTGCCGTAGAAGGAAATTTGTGCGGCCGTTTGCAAAAACTTATTTTCTCATTTGATATACACAACCAGTATTCCGGAATAACTTATAAAGATGAGCTGCTTGATGGAAATGACTAGGCTAGACGTTATATGCTCATTTAAAACTATGTTTCTCACTTTTGGTCATTTATGTTGCGATCATACCCAATGTCTCGTCGGAAGCGGTACGCGTTATTATTATATTCGCAATCAGCAATATTGGCGGCTATGGATTTTCGGCACTCGTTCATATCAAATCAAAGACGCGGAATTTCGAGAAATGCAGCTACCCTGCTAAAGAAATCGCTTTCAAATAAAAGTCTGCCCAATTTCTACATGAATAGTCTGATCTTATTTTCAAGAAAAGACATTTTGTTGCTGTTATAACTAGCCTAGAGGTAATATTTGCACAAGACAGATGACCGTTGCACGATAATTGAGCTAGATTTGCCCTAAAAGCTTGGGTGTCTGCTGGGTCAACGGTCCCGGTCATTATTCATAACATGGCCACTCGCTATGTCGGTGCGTATAGTAAGCTGATATGAGAAAGCAGATTAGTCCGGAGTTCACCGGAAATAGACAGTTTGACACGAGTGTTTGGCGCCCACTTGGTTCATTACGGCTTATGCACTGTAATGCGGCTGTGGGCTACATCAATAATCGAAATGCAGCAGTGAATAGCAAAAAGGTTGCCCACCTCTGAACTAGAACAACTAACTTCGAAATTCGCAACTAAGACTAGGACTAGAACTACTGACTTCTCAAAATCTACAAATGTAACTATTCACGTTTCAAGATCCTCGACCAGAAGTAGAACTACTCAGAAAGAGTAGTTAGTTGACCTTCAACTAGCGACTTTGTACAAGTCTGTTCTCACGCTAGATTTACCCCTTCATCGCTGTGATAAATCTGTATTTTTCATCGCAGTAGCCATAAACTTCCCTTGACTAAATGACCCTGTGAACCCCGCATTGCATTAAATAAAGTGTGGCAGTAAAATCACTGAAATGTCATTGAAGTAGCCATAAGTCGTGACACAGATGATGCGAAGTTCGCATGAAAATGTTCGATACCGTAGTCGTTGATGTTTTGACACACTGCATACAAAAGTATGGCTGGCATCTGGCAGAATATAATACCTGTTCTGCATCACATTAAGGATGACAATAACTTTTTCATTGCACTTAGTGACAATGCTGTGGGGGATCACGTCTTCACTGTGATATATAATTTTCACAAACGTGCGCATCTTTGCGCTACATGTATCGTATGCTGCGATGCGAACAATCAAGATATATAGCCTACCGCAGCGGGAAATAGTTTCGGTACTATAATTCTCAATTTTAAATTAACTCTCATTGGTGTGTAATGTATCATTTCAGCATTTGAAAAAAAATCGTTTCTGACTGCTCGAGTCGAATCATTATATGGCGATATGTTTCTGGCATGTAGTTATGATAGTACTGATAAATGATAGCTCATAAGCTCAGACAAACACAGCACATTCTCCAATTTGAGTCTTTAGCTCTCCTGTGAGAAGAAATAGATATGATCTACAATCCCTTCTTTTTCCAGGTTCAATTTTTCCTCATCTTGATCCATTCGGCATACGCCCTGTACACGGACTGCGATTATCCAAAGTTCCTGCTTTGGGCAGTTTTCGGCTATCAGATATCCCTGATTGTGCTTTTCACGGGATTTTACATCAGAAGCTACCGACCCAAGCGAGATTGAATCTTTGTCAAAAAATTAAAACTGGTATGTCATTACACGACTCCAGTGGTGGTCGGTATGGAAGTACTACTTTTTTGATATACTCAAGTAGGATTGCCTACTTGTACTACCTACTCAAGTGATTTAGGCTGCTTCAACTTCTATTTGGCTGTTTTTTAGCAAAATTATCCACTTCTTACACACTTTGTATTCCGATTTCGTATAGTAGAGTTTACTTTTGTGATATGTTCGAACCACTTTCATGAGTGAAATTGCCGACTCGGGGAAATAGAAATTCTACTACAGTTCGAAAACTTGTCATTTTGTCCGCCATTTCGCCAAAGTAACGACTTTCCGTTAACTACTGAAAGTATGCGAACTGTCGACCAAACTGACTCTTTCAAACTAGTTAGTACTTTTCACACCTTCATTTTTCACTTCCACTCCAAGTACTTTTGACCTGTCTTGCAAATCGCTACTTCCACTGTACAATTTTACAGTAATACTTCTTCTTAGTAGCCATATTAATTACTTTACCCGTCTCTGCACGGCTGTTTCTTCTATCATAAAAATATAGTTTCAGTTGAAAATTCAGTCGGCACTTCGGAATGTTCCGTTTCTTATTGTGTGACAAAACCTTTGTGCTTGATTCTTTGAAGAAACATAATGCCACTTTTGTTACTCTATGATGCAATTGTGATCTAGAAAATTTCCGATTCTGTAACTGTTAGAGCAAATATTTCCTCAATTTTTTCATTTCAGATTTTGTTATTCGTTGGCTGCAGTTACTTGGCGTAAGGTCAGGGTCGTTGCTGTTAGGCTTCACTTCGGAGTTCAACATCAACAACCTTCTTGAAACAAAGAGCTATTTCTTGGGTACTGATTAATGCGAAGGGCTGCACGTTACTCCCGTACTGAGCAAGATTTACGTTCCTTACCAAGAAAATATAACTGACAACTGAGGCGATTTTGACCTAAAAAATGAAAATTAAGACGTCAAAAAACTTAATTTTGACAAAATTGTGCCCTCATGAATGCAAATTAGGCGTTTTCGCACATAATGTGTGTAGAAATACGCGTTAACTATTAGATATTGCAGCAATTGTAGCTTATTGTCTCTGGTGATCTGTATTAAAAGTATAGCTAACCAATCATCTTGGTGTTCGGCTATTCAATACTTATCTGGAGAAAGCCCGTTGCCTTATGGCAGTGGTGGGCAAACTTTTGAGCTCGCGGGCCGCATTCAACATCTGAATCCATTCGCGGGCCGCACTATATAAAATGGGATTATAAACCAAAACGCAATAAAGGTATTTGATTTTATAGTGAGGACATGGAGATGATATTTCAAACAAACCAAACATTGCTTTGATGATACCGTACACGCGTCAGAAAGATAGTGGCGAGATTTCATAGGCTGGTCGACCTCAATAACCAATTTGTCAAAACTATAGAGATGAAAGTCGGTTGTCCCGATTCTTAGAACTGGATTGAAATATAAAATCTGTGAGCAGCGATCTGTTCATAGATTTACCATTTTCACTTTTGGCTCAGTTCCAGGACACATAATGCTCACAGAATCATAACCATGTTAGCTTCAAACACGCTTCTACTATGTGTGGATAAAATATAAATGCCCCAATTCTACGCATACATAGAACGAATCTACCTAAGACACGTGCGAATCGGATTTTATAAGCACTTTACTGAAATAGTTAAAACTGGAGTGGCCAATCTGAAATCCCACTCGTGATCTGAATTATGTCAATGTCGTTTAGGATTTCTGTGATGTTTAGCAGTTGAAACCTTTCAAACTGCGTGGGCCTTGAGATCGGGCTGTCGCGCCAGAAATTAAACATTAAAAATAATATTGGAAGTATTTACCTTAGAACAGTGGTTCTCAAACTTTTAAAAACTCGCCCCCCCCCCTTATGATGGTGAGAGATTTCGCGCCCCCTTATCGTGATATCACAAAACGCAACCAGGTTGCTAGCAAACCTTACTGATAGTTTGATGGCATGGAAGGTTACGACTACAGATGAGAGATTTTTAAATGTGAAATCCAAACTAAATACAGAGAAACAACTATGAAACTGTTGGTAAATCGCGCGGAGCGCAAACATTTTTTTTTGTCGAGCTCAGCTTCGCGCCCCGCTACTGATGCTTTCACGTCCCTCAGTTTGAGAACCACTGTCTTAGAATTATCATGGTGAAATATACTAAGAAATAGTTTAATCAGGCCCCTGCATTATTTCGATTTTTAGTACCCATTTTATCAATATTTTTAAAAAGTTTCTTTAGACTCTCGCGGGCCGCACAGAACGGTCTTGCGGGCTGTAGTTTGCCCACCCCTGCCTTATGGTGAAGTTCTTCGTAACAGATATAGGCTCAATACAATCGGTTTATTCAGACGTTATGCAGTATAGTTGCGTATATCATGGACGAGTGATCACAGCAGGATAGCTGCAATATGAACGAGTGCAGAAAACCCATTTCCACAAAGATAGGTGATGGTGAATGTAGGTCTAATAATAACGCACAACACTTCCGACGATACCTTTGGGTATGATCGCAACCTATATGACATCAAAATTGAGAAACAGATTTTTAGTGAACATATAACGTACACCATTGTCATTTCTATCTAGCAGCTCCTCTTATTGTCATTCTGGAAGAGCTTTAATGCATATCACAGGTGAAAATGGATTTTTGGGGACAAATTTGATCCAAAACATCTCTAAACAGAAATATTGACAGTTAGTTAGCACAATAGAATATTTCATCTCAGACAACCCTCTTATGATTATACGAGTTATAGGATTTTAGCAGCTATGAAGCGAAACCGGTAGTCTAAATAGAAACCGGAAATCGGTAAACGATTGATATACTATTTACATATTGAAATGAACCCGAAAATTTTCGGCTCACACTCGTCACGGGTGAAAAGCTCAACCTTTACTCATCCGCTTGAGCTTGATTCTGGCCGATGAAAGGCCATTAATTCTGCCATCGACGAACATGTGTTAGATAATCCAATTTATGCGAATAATTATCGAAACGACAGATTTACCGTCGTTGTAAGGGGCCGTTGACACTTTCATTTGTGTGCCTTGGAGTCGACTTTTATCAGATACACCAACCCAAACTCTGTCAACGAAAGGAGTTCGTGTACCACCTGAAAATAGTACATTGAACGCTCTCTCATCCGAAATTTCATGCTGGTGACGTCATATTTTGTGATACGATTGTTGATATACAATGTTCTTTTCAACTCTCTACTAGTTGCTGACGATTGCCCTTGACGAGTGTCAGCCGAAAATATTCGGGTTCATTTCAATATGAATATTATTATCATTATTACACACACGGTACTACAGTGACGCTCATCGCCGTTTAGGCCTTGTGCGTCACAACACAGATTTATTGTACAGTTCAGATGCATTGACGTTGTAAAGTTATGAATGTTCATCTTTATCTTCAGCTTGATCATGGGACGTCTTTCAATCACTCTTTCATTCACTCTTCAGGCATATCCTCTTGCATGCGTCCGTCTTTCGAGTCACGGCTGCCGACTTTTTTTAAGAGCGTGACTTATACTCTGTCTCTGGGCTTTTCAATACACTGCTAGCACAGTGGGATCGGCGGTGAGGAGTCCAGACAACCTCCGACACATAGAAGTTGTTACAAACCGGGATTCGAAACACTGCCATTGGTGTCGTGACGCTGGCGCTTAACCAACTGCGCCATTCAATATGAATATACTATTCAATTGTATATTGAAGTTCTGTACCTTCAAGAAGCTCTACAAATCAGTCAGTGATACTTTAAATGACAACGTTATGTAGAGCATATCTTATTAAATTGAGAGCAAACATGTGTTGTGTAGTGATACTGCAAATCCAGGCCTCCCTTCACCCGGAACCTGTCGCCGCATTATTCAACTACTTCTTCATGTGGGAATCGTATCATTGCAATATACGTGTCACCTCGTCGACCAACCACCACATATTCACGACGAATTACAAGAGATCACATTGCCCAAGAGGCTCTCAGAGCATTTGACTATTTCTTTAATAAAAATGAGATTTAGTTCCGCGTAGGCATTTTTACCTTGTTATGCCTTGGTGGATAAGGAGAAATACATAACAGGAAAACTTCAAAAGTCGTGATCTATATCATACTATCTTGCTTGCTAAGTGCCTGATCGTTGTTCTGTGCTTGCATTTTCAAAAATCAATCGCTAATTTTAATTACCCGAGGATCCGTGAGTTTGAGTTTCCGGCAAAGGAAATTCGTGATTGATGTGCAAACATAGCGCAAAATACAAAACAGTTACGCCATAAAAGATTCACGCCATAAAAGATTCAGTTACAACAATCTCGCTCAATTGATTATTGTTTTAAATGGATCACGTTTTGCATAACTGCGTACCGTTCAACTAACGGTTGTCTGCATATTTGCTAGTTCACACTCTTGAAGTGTTAAGCTTGGACCGCGATATCTCAGTGAATATACTCAGAGTCGAGTCAAGTCAAGTTAAGTCACGAGTCAAGTCACAATTCAAGTCAAAAGTTGCCTTTTCGAAGTATGAGGCATCCCAGCAAACACCCGATATCCCATGGAGTTACTGGTATGTCCACAATTGTTCCCACTCGTCCTACCTCCCACACTTAGTTACTGAGGACTTGCTCAGCATGCCCAACATTGGACGTCAATTTATGTAACTCCAGGTGACTACCAGAGGAAGTGAAATTTGGAATGTTCCTATGCTAGTCACCAATTACCATTCCAGTGGGTGTCATAATGGTGCGATGCCTGGATGCCACCAACACAGGAGTTCGTCAGGATGTCCCTACGTGGAAATCGTTTCTATGAATTCAAGTGTGCAATGTGCAATCAATGCAAAATAAGTTTTCTGAATACGCTCATGATCACCATTTGTAATCTACCGGAGTGAATACGAGAATGTTAATTGATGATTATGGCGATGACTTTCTATCGCGCGGAACTTCAGAAGCCCGGCTATCGATGATCGCACATTGTTAGAGATATAATGTACGATATAGAGGCATAACAGCTATTTTATTGTGACATTACTGGATCGAAATGTCCACATCAGGGCAAAATATGTTATTTCAAATATACAGTATACCAAATGCATGTGAAATCTTCCGACATGAAAACTTGACAACCGTAATAATGGTATGGTGACTATTCCAATCACGGAACTACTCAGTCTGCTCGGCTATTATCGATAATTACGGCCGCACTGCGCAAGAGGCCAGCGATAATGCATATGGCGAATTCCGATACCTGGTCGAGTCTCGAGTGTCGAGCCGAGCACGCCTGTTGCTTGAAATTCATTCAACCATAAAACCAAAATACGGCGTTCTTCTGTCTGGCGAGCAGAGCATGCGCGCGTGATTCATTCAATTTGAATTTGCAAGAGCAGGTTTTGTAGTAATGGCGGAGTGACGGATTTATCACAAGAATGGTTTAGGTTAGAATAAGATACTTAACGGCGTGGATCGATTGGGCGTGCAAATGATTATTATTGATATTGTCGCTGTCATGAGTACTGGAAAGGCAGAGAGCACGGAAGCTTGGTAATTGAGTGCTATATTTATTAAACAGCAACAGCCTCGATCATCATTAACTGCGATATACCGTAATGAATTTCACTATGATTATAGTGACACGTCTGCGCCGCGGTTTATCATGTACGAACGAAACTAATCGACCCGCTGCTAATCGTAAACTTATGCAGTACTTGTAATACTAGGCTAGTAGGCTATAGTATAGCGATGAGCATGATCATGATAATATTTAATTATATGCAATCATTGAAGTTCGATTTGCTGCACAGTGGGTTTCATGTTGTTGTAATATCCAACTTACTGTTTGATGTGTATATACTATGAAAAGAATTTCCATCCAGCAAACCAGATGCAGCATTGATGAATGTATTATAGCCTAGGTTCATATAGCTACATAATTTGAAAGTGTATTATAGGATGTTCCTTTACGGAATGTGAGATCGCTGAATTTGTGGCTGAAAACTATATAGTTGTACCTATGCTAATGAATATTTTCATCCCATTGACTGGCATATTTATTATCGTATTTGTTGTAATTTTGTGTTGTGTCCACAACAACATTAACCATTGATACTAATCGAGGCTTTCGGTAAACATGTCAAAATGTATGGCTTTAATATTAGTTTAATGTTAAGAGTATTCTGGGAGCGATCATTATAGTTAACCCAACTTTAACCTCAGCCTATTTTAATGATACCCCAACGCTAAACCAATTATAAACTACATGAATTTTAACATGATCATGGGGAAGAGTGGTTGTCGCAATGTCGCCGTGCAACATACTTAAAATGCTTACTTATAACTTGCAATATAACGATAACTTATAATTTACATATAGCCTAGCTTATCTATATGATATCTTGAAATCCCTGGTAAGAAATAGTAGTCGCAAAATTATAGTCGCATTTAGCTCATTGGATATGTTGCACGTTCCTCGTCATGTATTAATATGAAAGTTTAAAATGGGTGAAAGTAGATAATTATTCCATCGTGCCGACATTCACAAAATATATATGCACGGCCTACATTACAGCGACATTCACAAAGTAGATGGGCCCTATAGGGAAGACTGATTGCTGAGTCATGTTGTCGTGAATGAGAAAGCACACTATAGACCCTTATTATCAATGGATTCTTCATACGGTTGAGGCAGGGGCATACCTGGGTCTGCGTATACAACATTGCTTCATTTTTAGCAGGAGTCTAAATATCGAACAGGCAATGTTATATAGTACTTTTCAACTTCGGAGCAACGCATTGCAGTCGTGGATTGTCCATGGATTAAGAAGTTGAATCATGTAAGTTGGAGTGATGAGCTACGAGGAATTATTATTGTTCATGTTCATTAATCAGTGATTAAATTAGCCTGAAGAAAGTGTCATAAATGATGCGCAAATAGACTCTGTGACGGGAGCTCCCGATTTGGATTTCGCTAGTGGTGCTCAAAATTGCTGCATGATATATTGATATTGTAACTCTACGACTCGATGTTTCGTTGAATCCAAGTGTGCCATAATTCACAGTGACGCTAATCTGGTATGCATGATTTCTATAGATATCTCAGGTTGGCCGCATTACTTCTGTTCTGATTAGTAGGGCTTGGCAAATCGAGCACCTGAGTGATTGATTCTGAATCTGGTGTTAAGTGTCAAGTATTCGATAATCACTCATTATGATGCTATAGTCATAACAGTATGAGTATTATGGAAAGTTGAAAAGGTATCTTTTATGTTTACACTAAGAACATACGATGATGCCATGCAAGTTTTACATCACACTAAATTACAGATATTTTGGTGTATTTTCGACCGATACCTATTTCATTGCACTTTGTGACTATGCTGTGGGTTAATCATGACTTCACAGATATGTCATTTCAACTGAAGTGAATAGCTTTGTACTACGTATTTTGTATGCTACTTATGCATTGGAAAATAGTATCAAAAATATAATTTTATTTGATAACGGTACTCTTGGTGGCAAACAGCGTATAATTTCAGAGGGCCTACCTGAAAAAGTCATATACTTGGCTCGAATCAATAGAATTACCGGTGACCGGTGAACTCGACTTTGTCAATACAAAATATTATAAATGTCGTGAATTGTATTAATAATTGAATACAATGGCGAATTGGTGGTGGTGGATATGTCGTGTGAATGTTATTCCCACAGGGGGCGGTATCGTATGTCGGATGTATAAAATGTTATATTAGACGTACGGAGCTGTATAATGTTGACAAAGAGTGCAGAACGTCAAGGATCAGATCGCACATGGTGAATTCGGTGTATCCCAAGATTAGGGTGGGAGGGGCTTAGGTTTAGGCTGAGTTCACCTCTGAAGGCCGAGCTCACCAAAGGCCGAGTTCAATGGGCCGAATTCACCATGGCCTGAGTTTCACTGGTAATCGAATTAATACTCGATTTAGATTCGAGTACTCATGTGTCCAGCCCTACTGATTAGTGAGTAGAATGTGCGAATAGCCAAGCTTGTACACCATTGTTTTTGTGTTTTAACAGGATGTTATAGATAACTGGCTTGAGTTCTTGACAAATGCCTTCACTACACCTATTCTAATTATTTAAATTTTCTAGATCGACAATGTCTTCAATTAATGGCAACAACGTCAAGCAGGCTGTACGAAGAATGCCTTGTAGACTGGGGCCGACATCGTTTGGAAGAACTACTGCCACCTAGAACAAGCGTTGCTTTTACACTACAAAATCGGTGCTGCATCATGCCCGCGAAAAAGTCAAAAAGCAATTGAAGGTTTAAAACGTTGAATACACTATTTGGAAACTAGAGGTATGCAAAGTAATCATCTTTTGTACTGAAGTGGAAGTAACGGCATGAATTTATCCACACTTATATGTAACAAGTTACAGGGTGTGTCAAATCTATTTGAAATGGAAGTAGAAAATGAAGTTCTGAAATATGCTCAAGTATTTACTTTCAAAAAGTAGATTTGGTCGATATGTTGCATACGATTGCCCGACATATGAACACGCGACACAATCAAAACGACAGTCGCGCATGGAACACGTTATCATGCGTCACTTCAATATGTGATTTTATTACCCCAAAACTAACCATTAGCCGAAACCTAACACTGAAATTAACCGCTATATATATCCTGATCCCAAGCCTTACCCTAACCCAAGCCTAAATTCAACCGTAACCCGTAATTTAACTCACATGCTCATGTATCGCATCCTATAATGTCGCATGCTTGTATGTCCACAGACCGTTGCATACTCAATAGTTGGTGGGGTGATCAAAGTAATCGTTGTTTGCACTTGAGTTGAAGTAGTAGCAACGCTATTAACTTGTACTCCAGTATAGGCTAATTAGTGATTCACAAGGCTTGTAAAAATCACTTCAAAAAGAAGCAGGAAAGTTCTGAAAAGTAGGCCTACACAAGTATGTACTGAAGAAGTTTCAAAAACTATATTTATTGGTGGCATTACATACTTTTAGCACGTTGTTGTTAGAGCTGGGCAAAATCGAGTACCCGGGTGGTTCGATGCTATTTATCTTCGATTCGAGTATCACACATTATGATGTCACAACATTGTGAATGATGACAAGTTGTATGCAACTTCAAAGACGAAATTACCAATTCTACATCACATCGAAGATTGTTTGGTAAATTTTTGATCATACCTAGCTCATTGCACTTTGTGACAATACATGTGTCATTTACACGAACATGCGTAGCTATGTCCTACATGTTTGGTATTCTGCGATTTGACCAATCGAGGTTTCAAGGCCTCACAGTGGTATATAGAATCGAAATTCTAATTCCCCGTAAAGTATTATATAGTTTCGAGTACTGAAAATATATAATACTTTACCGACAATTAGAATTTCGATTCTATATTCGTACTCGAAACTTAGATCCTCTTTCACTTACTCGACTCGAATCATTGTGGCCAGCCCTAGTTATTGTAGGTGGTTACTTCCAAACAAAGATGGTCAGAGTAGTCGTCGTTAGTACTGAAGTATCAATAGCGATTTACTAGACATCAAACTACCTTTCAAGTGTAAGTAGAAAGTGAAGTTCGGAAAAGTAGGCTACTGGGGTGAGTAGTTTCAAAAAGTGGACGAAGTCGAAATGTCAAGACTTGTGGCATGTAGTCGTAGGTGCATGCCTCTGAACAGAGATGGTCAAAAAAGTAATTGTTTTCAGCACTCAAGTAGAAGTATTTGTAGTGTCATCAATGGAGTAGAAGTGGTAGTAACCCCATGTATCCACTCTGGTCCAAGCAGTGATTTACAAGGCTTGTCAAAACTACTTTATGTGAAAGCATAATTTCTGAAAAATACTCAAGTATGTCCTTTAGATGTTTCCAGGGTTGTAACCAAGTCACAAGTCAATCTCACCTATATAGTTTTGACTCGAGTCAAGTCGACTCATTTTCAATTCACCACCGAGTCAAGTCCAAGTCAGCGAGTATAGGTGGAGTCCGAGTCATGGTGTTATGACTCGAGTCCAAGTCATTGCGTTGACTGCTCAGTTTCCTGTTAAATTCTTGTTTAATCCACTTTTTATAACTTCGTTCGGTGATATCAACGGTTCGCATTTATGATATAGGCTACAAATTTTCTTCACCTTCAACGGTTTTTGGTCGCATTTAAAGTACCGCTACCATTAGACGAAATACCAATAGTGTGGTTACTTTACTGTTTTTCGAAATTACAATGTAATATCGGTCTGAGTCTCGAGTCATATGACCGTAGTCATTGCATAGATTGAAGCGAGTCGAGTTATTTCCGAATTTTGAGAAAATGACTCGAGTCATCAGAAAATTGCAACTCGAGTCGAGTTATTACAATTACAACCCTAGGTGTTGCTACAAGTTAATTTGATTGGCGTGTTGCATACTCCGTATCGCTAGTTCAGAAGCTATCCACACTCGAGTACAAATAGAAGTAGCGATTTACAAGACAAATCACAATTAATGCAAGTGGAAATATATAATGGAGTCTGACACCTATTTCATGTGCTATGAAGAGTGGATCTACAAACCATTTGCTGACATTGTTTTATGTGCTTCAGGCGAAACAAGGACTGAGAAGAAACCTGTTGTTGCAACCAAGTTTATTGCCAAAGACGAATACGCGCTCGCGCTCTTAACATTATGCGGTGCAACCGATGCGTCATTTTACATCTTGCAATGGTAGTTTCTACTTATGATTGCTTAGGTCTGTTTTTAATTGTCTTTGCAGTTGTCCTTTGTCAAATTCCTGTGACACGTTTCTTTCAAATTTCTCATATGCACCTCAATTGGAATGTTTGTCATGTTAGTTAGAACTAGCTGCTGTTACCAAAATTCATGTGACACATTTATTTCATATATTTCATACATTTTGTGATCGAATTTTCACCTAATCTTTATATAGTTTGTTAAATAATATTAGTTCATTATGTTGTACTTGTAATTTGCAATTTTCCAGTAATCCAACATAAACAGTATGTGAGCTTATATGATGTTGGATTTCATGTAGTTGGAGCAGGTATCGAAGTGGTCATCATGGAAATCATGAAGTATGGCGTCCATAGGGAGTGGCGTCACGTCCACAGTACGTGGACTGGCGTCCATAGGGAGTGGGGTCACGTCCACAGTACGTGGACTGGCGTCCATAGGGAGTGGGGTCACGTCCACAGTACGCGGACTGGCATCCATAGGGAGTGGCGTCACGTCCACAGTACGTCAGGCGCGCCCATAGGGAACCACGTGACGTCCAGGCTAGGTCAGCCGCGTCCATGAGGGGTCGCTTCATGTCCACAACACGTCATTGCGGACGTACTCAGAGGGCAGACAGGACGTCTCTAGTTGTCGACAAACCCACTCCAGGGAGGTGACGGCCGTAAGTTACCGGACGTCCTGCAGGCAATTCCACCGGAAGTCAACTGGACATCGAGTGTTTGCTGGGATGTTACGCCATTGCAGTTGGCTAGCTGTCTAGCATACAGATTGTGTGGTCATTGATTTTGAACCGATGAACGAATATAGAATTAAATATACACGCAATAAGCCGCTATATCACTCACTTATATGTAGAACTGCTAAACTACATAATTGTATAGCCTCAATTTATAGTCACCAGCCAAAATAGAGAATAGAGAAACGAATCGATAAGATGCAATACATTACCCATTTACAAATTGATAAGAAACAATTCAAGACTGCACCAATGGCCGAGGACTATATAAACTATATTCTAATTCAATTTCAATAAAACAAGAGGTTTTGGTTAAGGTAAGAACAGAGAACAGAAATAGACATTTTGCTATTAAATTACTTTACTAACCTAGTTTACGACACCGTGAACTTCGATCACTTCGTTTGCGGTCAATTTATTTGTGAGAGAACCATAGAATAGGGTTGCCATACGTCCGGAATTTCCCGGACATGTCCGGAATTTTACTGAAAAATCTGCGTCCGGGAGGAATTTCTAAAATATGCCGAAATGTCCGGAATTTTGAAGGCTTGAAGCAGGCTCAAAAGTTTTAAGTAAATCAACATAAACAATATTATTTTCAAGCAGATTTATGCTATTCAAAATTGTTCTTCGCGGCGCGGGCGAGTTAATGCAGCGTATAATGATATTAGTATGGGATCCAGGCACCAACCACCCTCATCAAAAAACGCAATCAAAATAAATATAAATAACCATCATTTACTGAAATAAGTCTGATTGTAATCGCAATTATAAGCTAATGGTATATTCCTAGAGTTGGTTAAGGCCGATTGGATGCTTCAATCACAGACAGTGGCTCCAAATCTTGAGGTCGTCCGCCTTTAGCTGGAGATCGCGATGATGTTGGACGTAAGCAGCTTCCTAGGCCGTGAGTAAGTTTCGGCAAGCTGAATTTTTTTAGTAATCAGCAAGTTTTGAGCTTTACCACGGAACATTTTCAAGTGGGAAATGAGGTCGCGAGCATAACAGGCTGGAAATCACTGGATGTGCAACCTGCTGGTGCATTTTTTAGTCGCCTTATATATCGAAGAATCAATATCATTGACAGAATTCATACATAAAATTTAACAGCCAAATGCATATAGTAAGTGCCCAACAAGTTACATCGACTACCCTATGGTGGGCCCAAGATCAGTGCTTTTTGGGCGGAAGGGGGGGGGGGAATGTTGTTTCGGACCTGATTAAAACACATAAACAGATAGCCGCACCGACGTAGCTGTATAGCAGGGCTGTCAAACACAAACCTGACAGGCCAAACACGGCCCGCCGGATGATTTCATCCGGCCCGTGGAGGAATCTATTGCAAACCCTAGCAAGTAGCAATCACCAGAGCTCACATTACAGATGGCCCAATTCATGACCTATGCTCCACTTCATTCCTATATAGTGTATACAGTCGATGAGCAATGCTTTGCTAGAGTGACGTCATATTGACGGTCAATGTGTTACACCTCATTTTAAAATCCGCTAGTGGGCGCTAAAAAGTGTCCGGAATTTGCTTCACAAAAATATGGCAACCCTACCATAGAAGCCCAGTAAAACGCACGATCATTGCATGATTGGTCGCTCACACGGTTTACACCAGCGTTTTGCGAACAATCCGAACGTATGCCAGATACAATGATTTTTATCGACACCGGTTACTTGATGACTTGAAATTGACTCGTGAATTTTGCTCCGAGTCACGAGTCAATCCTCATTTCCGATACGCCGAGTCACGTCAAGTCAGCTTAGCAGACTGACTCGAGTCAAGTCAACTGCAGACTGACTCGAGTCAAGTCAAGTCATACTAAAAAGGTGACTCGAGTCATCCGAACACCGGTGTGCAGTAATAATGCGATTACGACGTGTTTAGGTAATTGAATACGCAGGGATATTGACAAAAATGAAACTGACTAGGCAAATTTTAGTTTCGTCGAAAATACACTATACTACCTGTACAAACTACGAATCCAGTTACTATTGACGGTTAACTAACTACAATAGTTTTAAGTAGTTCTCGTTCTAAATTTGCGGATTTTGAAAGATTGGGCGTGAATCGTGATACCGGTGCTCCGTTTTGTGATCCAGCAATTGGTAGTTCGGAGCAGACAGGCCCCGTGGATATACTCAGATATCGCAGATATCGCAGGTATCGCAGATATCGCAGATATCACTACTGTGGATATACTCAGATATCGCAGATATCGCAGATATCATTGTGGATATACTCAGATATCGCAGATATCACCAAAAACCGCAGACATCGAGGTCATATAAAGGTCACTCTTCGTTTAGAGCGCAGATATCACGTCTTAAGCATGTCTAGGTCAATTCAGTGCGCAGATATCAGGTCCGGACCATACCTGGGCTCTTTTGGTGCGCAGATATCAGCTCCGGAGCATGTCCGAATACAAATAGTGCGCAGATATCAGGTCTGGACCATACCTGGGCTCTTTTGGTGCGCAGATATCAGCTCCGGAGCATGTCCGAATACAAATAGTGCGCAGATATCAGGTCTGGACCATACCTGGTGCTGTTTCCTGCATAGATATCAGGTCCGCAGCATGTCTGACGCCAAGCGATACGAAGATATCAGACCCGGAGTATGTCTGGATACAAATATTGCGCAGATGTCAGGTTTGGACCATGCCTGAGCGTATTTCTTTGGTCCATATCAACTCCACATCATGTCTGGATGGAAATGGTCAGGCCTGGTCACTGGTCAAAGCTGACCAGTAACAGACCACTTACAGTTATTTTGGAGTCCTCAGGCAGATTTTGCCTGCTTGCATCACTTAGGCTACTCTAGTGCAGGGGGTGACAAACTCAAGTTGTTTCGCGGGCCGCATTCAAACCTTCAGAACATAGGGGATTAGGGGTTCTATTCAAGCGACACGTTTATTCGCAAACAATGGAATTTGCAAAAATACAAATATTGACAGGTTGAATATAGTTACAAATCGCTAAAACCTGGGCTCTTACGACGTTATAAGCATATTTCTATGATCCCCTTGTTTCAGTCGTAATCTGGCGTTAACTCTGCGTATGCGTTGGGAGGCATACAAGAGACTTAACTGTAGATGTGGCCGTTGGAATTCGGTTCATTCAAATCGCGATTCGTTTTCCTCTGGTAGTCGGGAACCTTTTCAGTCAGAAGTGATACAGTAGTGCGAACGCAGATATTTGAATTACATTTTTGTAACTACTATATTCTCCATATATTCATGCATGCAACGATTTCACATTGGCCTTTTCGCTTCTGTGAATAACTAATTCCAGGTTAATTTTTTCCATAAAACTCTGAACTCAGTGTTCTCCATTTTTGCTTCCCGGAATTGCGTGTCAATGTCACCGAATTTTTGCTAATACTGCTAGAGCGAAACCACAAAATAATAGTTAAAATGTGGCCTATGCACATATTTGACCTTTGTTGCATTGAGGGATTATTTCATAGAATTTTCACAGACTAAAAATCGGAACATTTGTTAGAAATATGCAGGACAAGAATTTCTCCATCAACTCGAAATTTTTTCGCGGGCCGGATAAAATCGTCTGGTCGTATGTTTCACACCCCTGCTCTAGTGGTTATATATCTTTGTACTACATCCAATTCTACTTGAAAAAATTTTAGGGAAATATTAATATTTTTTACACTTTGGATTTTGTAAAGTAGAGAGTAGTATTGGCACATGTTTCTATCACGCTTATAAGAATAATTGTCATGATAAATGTTCAAATAGCCCCACACTCCTTGCGAAAAGAGTGTGTATTCACACCCGAAGGGCGGAGAAGAGTGGTACAAGAAAACATAACCTAACTAAGAATTACATAGCGGTCATAAATCCTACGTGCCTATACGTGCATACCATTCCACGCTACTACGAGCATGCAGAATTTGGATTAAAATGTTCTAGGCTAGGCTACTGTATTTATACCGCGGTTTAAATCTGAGGTACTTTCAGGTTTTCTGTATCATGAGTACAGTGTCGTTCAAAAATAACTTTTTTTTCCAGATTCCAGCCATTCACTGATAAAATTGTCAGGTCACCCTAAAAAACGCTGCACGCCAAATTTGGTTAAATTCTAACAAGCATATAAGCCACCGCAGAGCCAATTTAAAATTTTAATTTATTAGAAAAAATGTTTGAACAAATTTCAAATTTTCCTGTCAACCCTCCGAAATTGTTGAATTTTCTTCAAAGACGATGCAAAAAAAATTTGAATCAATTCCAACTAGTAGAAGCTGAGTTATTTGAGTTTTTCGTTGATAATTCTCGGATTGTCTACCAATTATTCCCGAAGAATTCGACACCACTCGGATTTCGTGCTAATGCGTGAGCCGAACAAAGCGCAGATGGTCGGAGTTTCTCATTTAGCTGTTCAAACAGTATTTACCATGTTTGTCGACTAGGCCTACCTGCGTATTCGATTAAGTTGACCGTCGCAACGCTCTATTTGTATCCGGACATGCTCCGAAGCTAACATCTGCGCATGAAAAAGACGCCAAACCTGATATCTGTGCACTGGTTAGGGCATTATATCTTCAATGCTCATATAGGTGCTGATATCTGCGCACCATTCGTATCCGGACATGCTCCGGAGCTGATATCTGCACACCAAAAGAGCCCAGGTATGGCCCAGACCTGATATCTGCGCACTATTTGTATTCGGACATGCTCCGGAGCTGATATCTGCGCACCAAAAGAGCCCAGGTATGGTCCAGACCTGATATCTGCGCACTATTTGCATTCGGACATGCTCCGGAGCTGATATCTGCGCACCAAAAGAGCCCAGGTATGGTCCAGACCTGATATCTGCGCACTATTTGCATTCGGACATGCTCCAGAGCTGATATCTGCGCACCAAAAGAGCCCAGGTATGGTCCGGACCTGATATCTGCGCACTGAATCGACCTAGACATGCTTAAGACGTGATATCTGCGCTCTAAACGAAGCGTGACCTTTATATGACCTCGATGTCTGCGGTTTTTGGTGATATCTGCGATATCTGCGATATCTGAGTATATCCACAATGATATCTGCGATATCTGCGATATCTGAGTATGTCCACAATGATATCTGCGATATCTGAGTATATCCACAATGATATCTGCGATATCTGCGATATCTGAGTATATCCACAGTAGTGATATCTGCGATATCTGCGATACCTGCGATATCTGCGATATCTGAGTATATCCATGGGGCCGAGCAGACATGGGGTTATTACTTCATGAATGTAATCGATTGCGATTACGATTACTTCTGAATCACTCGATTACGATTACGATTACACCAAAATCAGTAATTAGTTGATTACGATTACGATTACAATGGAAAAGTAATTACGATTACTCACGATTACATGTATTTTGCTTCTTAGAACTAATCTTAGAAGACATATTGAATGACAACAACAGGATTCCGATGAAAAGGCGTAATGAGAACACAATTTTATTTATAGATAATAAGTCATTAGCTTGTTACGTCATAATATACCAAATGCCCAACTTTATAGGGGACGAGTTATCGCACCCAACGATTTGCATTCTTGCCAGGTCCGTCACTTCCGCAACCCAAGCTCCTCAGTAGCTTGAGAGCGAGCTGGAAGGTGACTAAAAGGTATTTAGTAAATCAACATACATTGCAGGTTGGGTTGCATTTAAAACAAACGGCGTTTTAAACAAAAGCCTTTTTTTTAAATCAAAATTATTTTTTAAGTTCAAGTTTTTAACTTTCCAAAAAACATGTTGTATGAGCCTACGGACAACTACCACATGATATAGCCGACGTATATCGATATGCGATGGTTGGAATGGACCCCTTAAATCAGAGATCTCAAACTCAAATGTGCTCGCGGGCCAGTTTTCCAGTTTTGACGACGCCGCGGGCCGCAGCATTTATAGGGGTATTCTATGTCTTTCCAAGTATACCTTATTTGGCGGGAATGAATTGTCTTATTGAAAGTGAGCCGATTCAGCAGACTGACGGTAAACACACATCGTCAAATGTGATTTACTCTTGTATCAATTTAGGCCTGGCATGAAAAGAATCATCACATTTTTAACTATTTGAATAGAATTGTTGTTGTACTTGATATATATTAATTATAAGATATGGACACCATATGGGTGGACAAATCTATGTTGCCAACATAAAAGCTATCTGGTTATAATTTTGCAGCTACAATGAATATTTTGAATTTAACAGATTGAGAAATAGAGACTGATCTGATATCAAATCATTTTTAGGTTGAGCATTGTAATTCCAATCCAGGATTCGGGTATACTTCTAATAAGTAGGCTATTAATCTCATGGCCAAATATCTTCAAATATAGTAGAAGAAAAAATATAAATATATTAATGAATGCGTCCTAGTAATTGAAATGTCGGAACGCTGAACGGCCCATTGTTGTTACATCGTTGGAGCGCACCACTGCGGTACTCGGTACCTTTAAGGGACCTTAAATAACATGGTTTAGCGACCAAAGATGTAACTAACAGATCGCCAATAGTTGCCATAACTACTTGCTTAGTTAGGGAAATACCAAGCTGAGACCTTCTGATACGCAATTAGTTTGTTGCGTCCATGGTTCTAACAAATTCACGGCATTCCGAGTCCACTCGAGTCATTTTCATTTTGCCATCGAGTTAGCCTGAGTCTGAAAGGTCGCGTCCAAGTCCAACTCACAAATTTCAGTCACGAATCGTCTAAGGGTCAGCTTTTGTCATCATGAATTGGAAATGTGGCGAAATAGTGGATCTTCCACTGCATGGTAGCGTTTGCAATTGATGTGATAGTGAAGTTTGATGAATAGTTTCAGGCTTTCGGATCAATTTAAGGAGGAATACTCACTTTATAACCTGAAAAGATATATGTCACACTTATATATTGTCTAATTATTAAAAATCTAAAACAGTGGTTCCCAACGTGGGCGATATCGCCCCCCAGGGGGCGATTTGGCGATCTAGGGGGGCGAAAATAACTAAGGGGGCGATAGGGGGGCGAAAACGGCCGAAGGGGGCGAAAATGGACCTTTCAATCAAATATTATTCATTATATGATTGGTTTATTGCTTAGTTCAAGTTATATGAGATCGATGTTGATAGAAAAGTGACTCAATATTTGACCCAATTTAGCCTGTGATACCTGAAAAAGATTTAAAGTCCAAATTTGCATCATATTACATCTATTCCACTTGTTTAGAGCTCTCTCAACCTCATACCATCGAGTTGTTGGCGTACGTTTATTCTCAATGGCTATACCGCAATAGTTACATCATAATCAAACATCAGCTGTTTCTGCGTGAGCCAGCAAGCACGAACACTTTCTGTCAGAACTGCTAATTGGTGTGTCGTGTCGTTGCGAAGTAGCCAGTGTTGTCAATTAGTGCATATTGGGGCCAAATTTGGGAATATTGGCACGTTGGCACTATTTCAGATCGTTCGAATTTCTTCAACTATCACTGTGAAAATTTGTTTTCAGCATTTACATAAGTAGCAAGTGGTGCTTACTCGCGCACACAAGAACATATTGGGGTTGTTTTACATAATTTTGACCTGCAGTAGGCATACTGGGGTATTACGCCCCACAAACCGTTGTCCTATATAACATCGATATCATAGGTCCCAAGTCACTTTATCTGCTTCCCGCATTGCAAGAGTCAATTTGTTGTGTAGGTTATCATTTAGGCTACCAGGCCTACCTAAGCAAGCTGATATAGTGAAAAATTTGCTGGTTCGTTTTCGCGTCGATTTGGTAGTAGAATTCTTGACGTCTCTAAATGTACCTTGAGCTTGACGACCTTATGCGCACGGAAATGAATTCCACCACTTTCTTGCAGCGTAATTTAAGCGAAATTGAACAATTGAAACTGATTTCTATGAACATGTAAAGACATCTCGAACGATGAAGATAATTTAGTTATATTTCAGTCAGTTTGGCCTTATGTTTTGGCATATTTGACTCCCAGAGCTTTCGCACAGTTGGCAATCCTATGTATGACATCTGAAGCAAGCAAAACAGTTGATTTTCAATCACCGATGTAGTTTTCATTGGTCTACTTTTTAGACGTGACACAACATTGCTTCTTGATGTGCCTTATTTTTATAGCCTACTATAGTAACTACAATGGTTGCCAAAACGTTGATAACCCTGTACGGTTAGATTTGTGGAGGACAGTAAGTTGTTATGATACCGAATAGTACAGTAATGGCCATCTAACTTATTGTCGAACGTTAAGGATTTAGGCAAACCCCTGTCTCTGCGCGCTGCGCAATCACCAACTCACTGCGCGGTCCATTGGACAGCAGTGCCTAACGACTAAAAGAGGTCATCACTTTGATTTAACTACTGAATTCCCTATTTTCTTCTTAATTTTGTGGTGTTGACTAAAAGTTCGTCATCACATCGTATTTTATTTTTTTGTGCGCAGAGGCCATGTCAGCAATGCGCATTGGGCATGCGCGCAGCTTAGAGGGAACTGTGGTAACGAGAGGTCAATGAAACTCTGATTTGGGACACTTTCTTATAGGGGGGCGATGAAAATGTTTTGAGCTTCATAAGGGGGCGATTAGTCAAAAAAGGTTGGGAACCACTGATCTAAAATGTCGTCGCATGCGGCCCGCGGGCCGCGTGTTTGAGACCTCTGCCTTAAATAGTCGGCTTAACGGCAATACTACAGATATTTCGTCAAATGAGCAATATTTACCAAACATTTTCAATTGTTAGTGTCGATCCAGTATGACATCACAATTGAATGTTCGGTACGTCATGGCTTAAAATTAAAAAAATAAAATTAAAAAAACATGTTTTGAACAACGGTCCTGTTTCAAACATGTTTTTAAATTGAATATTGTTTCAAATGCAACCCTTACGGTATATTCGAGAGATTTAATTAATTTGAAAATGTTCTTTGCGCTTCGCCATTTAATGTCTCTAGATAACTTGAATTAGAAATGCATACGTCTCTCCCTCAGAAAAAAAAACATGCTTAATCAATAGGAATATGCATTTTGTTGCCGGTCATTACCGCGCCACGACACACCAAAAGACATACGCAGTTTCGGTCAACATGAATCTCCACGAAGTATGCTACTAAAGAAAGACCTAGGCCGAAACTTTGGGTATTTGTCCGCTGTCAATAGACGCGCTGGATGGGCGTGACGAATAGTCCTGTCCTTCCAATCTGAGCGCCACAACACTAATGCCACAGGGTGCACCCACAAAGGAATGAAAATATGACAATTTGTGTGTGCGTCTCACAAAAGTTTTAGTCTGCTACGTTTGGGTGACTACAAGATATTTTGATATTATAATTATGAATTACATGCCCCCAGCTCTACCGGTAAATTTAACCATCGGGAATTGAGAGAGGATTACAAATGAATGGTAATATAATGGAATTCAGTCATCAACCTGGAAATCGACCACCCCATATGGGGCCCAAGACCAACGTTTTGAGTGGGTGACCAATTGCTGTTTTGGTCCGGATTCTAGCTACAGGGAATGCTAACATGGTGTATAAGCGGATAGCTATGGCGACAGGTCCAAATTCTGAGTAAAGAATTGCAAAATAACTATTGACGCCCGTTTCAGGTAGAGCTACATGAGAAGAAGATAAGTGAACATACTGCCTTCCACTTAATACAGATACTGCAAACAACGGCTCCGTTATCAGCAGCTGTGGGTCTTTAATGATTCATTGTGGAAATCGAAGTATGTTTCTTTCATTTGACAAGTACAACGCTTCAAATCTTCTCCGGTGTACTTGGTATACAGATAGGCCTACTGCCAGCCAAGCAACAACGGTCAAGCCGCGTTAAACTAAGCATAACCAGACATCAATATACATAGTCACTATTTGGAACTAGGCAGACTGGTGATGATTATCCTGCTGCGAGGTAGTGGCGTTTGGACTCTGGAGTGTATATGATAAGCTGATATACAGCAAGGCAGGCGTATATATCTACAATAGAAAATGTACATCGAACGTCTATTTACTATGTGTGGATTCTTCTTACGCAATGACGAGCAAAGCTAACACTTCTGACGTAATAATGGGCAGTGACGTTTGAAAATCAGAATTCTGTGCTATCAATGAACCTGGTGTAACCTCTCTCCCTTGTTCACGAGTGTTCGGATTATGTCATAATTCTTGTACAACTGATAAGTAATCGTGTTTTCACTAAGAAATCGATTAGATATGTGAAGTAGTCGATTACGATTACGATTACTTCGGATTTTTTTCGAATGTAATCGATTGTGATTACGATTACTTGAAAATGCTGTAATCGTCGTAATCGATTACGATTACTAATCGCGATTACCCCATGTCTGGTTCAGAGTCATCACTACTAACAGTGGACCATCCAGTATGTAGGTTTTGGGGCTCCATACCCCTATCGATTTCAAAGTAAAAACCCACGACTTTTTGAATTGCTGATTCTATAGCCAATAATTTGGTGCTCAATTTCAATTCAATTATTCGAATTATCACTGATTATTTTATTATGTATTTTAAATGTCATTAGTTTTAGGTCTAGTTGTAGTGTTTGCGAGTTTGGAAAAATAAGTAGTTGTAAATATTGTGGTGTTCCAGTCCTATCTCTGGTTGCTAGTTTTGAAAAATGGGCGAATCGAATTTTAGGTCTAGTTGTGACTAGTTTTGTCAAGTGAGTATAGTTCTAGTTTAAAGTTTAGTTGCGTAATTCGAATATTTAGTAGTTTGTACTCGGCTCTGAAGACTATGTCATATCAAGCCTCCCGTCTACCTTGCATGTCGCATTTCACTGTTACATTTTTGTAGTGTTATGTTGATATGTAATGTATACGAATAAAGATTCTCTCTCTCTCTGTCTCTGTACAAGTCTGTGTGTGTATCTCGTACACATTTAAAGTACCGAATCGCTTGATTAGCGTAAACGTGCCTACTATATCATTCTGGTTTATAGTGTAGTGAAATTCGATTCTTCGGCACATGTTGTTTGTATCGTCCGCATCTACACTCGACGCATCGTTTCCAGAACTTCTTCCGAAAATTCGTAAGCATCGCGCATGAAACCACTCTTTTCTTAAGCGTACGACCAAACCCGAGTTTCTCTCGTCACTGACACCGACTTGGACGATCACTGGGTCCCAGTCAAAACCAGAGACATCCATGAATCCTCATCTACCTAAACGTGTATAATGTGAGAATGCAGTGTGTGATTGATTTTTATTATTTCAAGCTTCGTATTTGGCATCCATGAGTTCGTGCTCGAGTCTGCAACGTAAAAATTCCCTGGTGTGGGAGGTTCCTTTCACGTTAGTAAGGCCGGCAAAGTCAAGAAGACGGGGATTAGGGCTGTTCAAAAATAACTTTTTCTTTCTCGATTCAACCCGGTCACCTCTTAAATCGTCAGGTTACCCTAAAAAACGCTGCACACCAAATTTGGTTCAATTCTAACAAGTATAGGGCTCCGCTGATCCAATTGAATTTTTTAATTTAAACAGGAAAGTTAAAAAAAAAATTCAAATTTTTCCGTCAACCCCATGGATTATCAACGAACGATAATCCTCGGATTATCCACCAAATCAAGGATAATGCGAGAATTATCAGCGAAAAACTCCAATAACTCCGCTTCTACTAGTTGGAATTGAGTCAAATTTGTTTTGCATGGTCTCTGGATACTGCTCAACAATTTCATCGGGTTGACAGAAAAATTTGATTTTTTTTTTAATTTTCCTGTTTAAATTAAAAAAATCAATTGGATCTGCGGAGCCCTATACTTGTTAGAATTGAACCAAACTTGGTGTGCAGCGTTTTTTAGGGTAACCTGACGATTTATAAGGTGACCGGCTTGAATCGAAAAAAAAAGTTATTTTTGAACAGCCCTAACGGAGATATATGTATCGGAGGGTTGAATAATAAAGAGCAACGGCACGGTGAATATGATGCATACCATTGAATAATGTGCTTTATTAAAACGTCAATGTTATGAGTTGCGATCACGGAAACGTTTGCAGCAATACACGAACTTGTGTAGAACTATTTCCGTAACCGCTTATATATAAACTGTAAACTTGTTAAACTGCTCCTAGAGGAAATCAGTCGGCAGCAACTCTCTGGCCGCCTTAATTCGACGTGAAATAGTCAATAGTTTGTCTCTAGATTTTACAAACTTTACCGTCTTACTGATTTATCATCCTCAGCAACCGTTTCACCATACGTTACTTTTGTTCTATTGATGAAGTTTTAAATCAGGGTTTGTCAACCGGTTAGAGCAGGGGCGGGAAACTTCAGCAGTCGGTCGACCAAATATGGGAGTATGACGTAGGCGTATCCGGTTGGCCGAAGTCCTGAATCCCTAGGTTAATTGCATCTTTCTCCACCTATATACAAGGAGCTTCTTGGAGGTACAGAACTTCAATATACTATTTAATTGTATATACAAGGAATGCACCGTATTTATTTGAAACTTCAAGTCCTGAATTTATTATTGAATTTCAATAGTTATTGAAGTCTATGAGTCATCTGTGATCGATCAAAGTTGTCAGCAAATTCTTTGAACTCTAGTTGTATGTCGGACGTGGAGTCCCTTGGTGAAGACTGTACGTAACCCGCGGGTTGCATTAACCTGTAAGATTAGACACTCTCTGCGGGCCTCTCAAAATCCCGTCGTGGGCCGGGACCGACTCGTGAGCCGTATGTTGTCCGCCCCTGAGATAGAGCCTAGATTGAGTGACTTGCTTTACTTTGTTACTACAAAGAGCCACATCATAGGCTATATATATGGAGTAATGACATCAGCCGCGTCGGTCAGTCATTTAAAGTGAGCCCTACCGAACTAAATGCTCTACTAAAATTGGTACTAGATTCAGCCGGTTCCTTATGCTGTACCCGTTTAGTGGAATTGGGTTGAATCAGATGAAAGCAACCTGAGAATGACATGTAAGTGACAGTAAGTTGCACATGTACATCGGCTGCAAATAATTGGTAGCTAATTCATGTAGCCATGGTAGCCTGTTTAATAGTAATGTGACGGGTGACTGTTAGTCATTTTGCGATGAAATCCGGCAAATTGGCTTAACCGCATACTAACACATACTAACAAATTAAATTACCATCAACGTGCTATTATATCTCATTGACATTTTTACAGATATGCATTCGTGCTACAGGGACTATTTCGCCCAGTTCTTATAACAATTTCACTGATAAATGTGTTTACCTAACAAATCTAAAAAGTAGGGAGATTTGCCTAATCAACTTTGAACCACGGAAATTCTAAAAATATAACTGCTTGAGTAAGCAGGGCAAGTAGGAAAACCACGCTAGAGTACTCTAAAATAATAAAGGTAATTCTGTATTGATCGGCCCTGCTGATATCTCGCCAACGCGGAGCGTGCCTAAATAACATAAATGTACTAATGCAATATGTGTATACGGCTGTTACAAGACATTTTATAGTTGAACGGCAGATTTGCTTGTTATACCACGGGAAGAATGATGAAATTAATGCTTACCATAGTGTTTTGGGCGATGATGTTTGCCGTGGCAGTGGGACGAAAATCCGAACACGACGGAAAACTACTGGAACGGATCACCGACATGAGTGCAGCACTAGTAGATGAACCCCCAAATTGTGCTACAATGTTTTACGTTTGTTAGGTGAGTATAGCCATCACGGCTCAGTATAGGCATTGATTGCTAGACAGATAGGGTTGTTCACAAAAACTAATTTTTCGGATTCCCGGGATTAGCTGATTAAATTGTTAGATTGCCTAAAAAAGGCAGCACACAAAATTTGGCTGAATTGCAGTCAGCAGAGGTCGCCGCAGAGTCAATTGTAATTTTTAAATTTACCTAACAAATCTTTAAAAAACTCAAAAATTGTTAAATTGTCCACAAAAACAATACAAAATAAATTCGACGCAATTGCGACACGTAGAAGCGAAATTATGTGAGTTCGTCGTCAATAATTCTGGGATTACCCACAATTCCATTCTGCTTTTGCAAATCCAAAACTTTCAGCTGCAATAACTGCGCGTTGAGCAAAAATTGTTATTCACGTTCTTTTCGGCAACTTAATTAAACATTCCATGGGAATGACAATAAAATTTGGTGGAATTCTTTTTCATTTTTTAATACATTCAAAAATTCCAATTTCCTCTGGTCAGAATTGAGTCAAATTTGGTGCACAGCGTTTTTTTAGGTAACCTGTCAGTGAATCCCTGGAATCTCAAAGAAGCTATATTTGAACAGCCCTATCTTACAGGTCGAATGCACATTATCGAAATGACCTACGTTTTCTAATACGAATTTATATGCATGCTATATCCTTATCTTATCAGTGGGCGCAATGAGATGCAAAAGGCGTTTCTAAAATATTCGAAATATGATAAATGACTCTCGAAACGAACGGAAGATTACATATATTTGATGGTAGACCAAAATCAGTTTTCATTTATAGGATATGTATGAATGCGTATCTGAACTCGAAGTATGCATTATTCGTTATAGTTGGAATGGTGGCTGACATCTTCATACTTTTAATATCTAAAGGAACATAACGAGACTGGAAGAGTCGAACGTTGCAATGGAATACAACTCATTGAAATTGCAAAGTTTACATGCCACTAATATATATATACTTCGATGTCGTATTTCGTCTTTTCTATATACCAGTCAATATTTTAAAATAGAAGTCGCCCTCAGAAAATGCATTTGTGCTCATGTTACCCGAATAGTGAATGTAATGCATTGGTGTTATTATTTATGAGTTCCTGTCATACCGAAATTATTGTGATAAATAAATGGACAATACTATGTTATTCAGCGATGCCGTATCTACGAGTTGTGGCTGATATATTATGATCGCATGTTCAGTTTGCGATGGAAGCCGATTAATTTCACTCGCTTAAAACGTACGATTCTATCGCCAATGGATTGCTGATAGATGATAGCAACTCCTGCAACCATCTGACCTATTAATATAAGCCGTAGCTAAAATATCTGGTCATTGATAAAAGTTGATTGCAGAACGCATCATATAAGGTAAATTGTTTTTATCGCATTATTAACACATTCGAAGCTTAATGTGCAATGAGAGCAGAAAGGTAGACTGGTAGAAAAGCAGGAACAGTAGTATGCCGTTAATAAGGCGGAACAAAATCTAATATCTGTGTGAGTCTATTCTGAATTAAGTATTTGACTTCGACTTGAGTCGACTATTCGAGTATCACTCGTGATGACGTCATAACAGTATGGAAGACTTGGAAAGCTCAAGCACCAATGTGCCTTTCAGCAAACACCAAGAAAACAATCTCAGGTACGCATCGCATTAAAGCTAATTTGATGCTTTATCGACCACACCTTTTAATTTCACTTTTTGACAATGCTGTTCTGCGATGATATATATACATATACAATGATTGGAAACTTCCACGCCCCTTAACGCTATAAGATTCTAGGTTCTAGAGTTCTAGATTCTAGATTCTATAAGGTTCCTGGCGAAATTAGTCCGTCGCGGGATATGCTTGAGCACAGGTACGGGATTGCGTATGTCAACTGTGGTGGAGCGCGCTGCAATCGACCTTGCTGGCGTACTAATTTACTGATTTCAACATTGGTATAGTTTTTGTTGGTTTCTTGAGCATAGTGAGGCAGTGCTGCATACTAGGATGTAACATAACTTTTAACAATGCATATTTATCAAAGTACCGACGAGCTGCGAGCGCTGGCGTAGCAGCATGTGCTGCCGCCCCTGGCTTTACTTGAAATGCCGCCCCCTAAGAAGACCGCAAAAAATTTCGACATGGATTCCTGTTCAAGCAATCTTGTCAATAAAAATATTTACAAATAATTTGCCGCGTCTCAGCCTCACAACCTCAACGTTGATGAGGCCCAAAATAATAAAGACAAGAAATAGCGAAAGAATTTACTGTGCAAATAGAAAATCAATAGCCGCCTCAAAGCAAAATCAGCGATTATACGCTCAAATTCAAGTTTTTGAACGTAGTCTCTTTCTATAGACAGAATGGATACAGCTGACAGCCGGACATCATTCATGGTAGAACGTAAATAAGACTTAATCAGTTTGATCTTTGAGAAGTTCCTCACACAGCTCGCAATAGAAACACCAATGGTCAGAAAAATATCCTGTCGAATCAAGTAGCTTTGCATTAACTAATAACTACTGTAAAACATCACACGCTGTTGCACTACGATCAAACGTGGTTTCACTGCTCCGCACCAGCCCCTTAACCCTCTCAAAATCTCTAGTTGTACAACTTCATATGATCATATCTTAATTTGTGTACGTGTACCGCATTCCGGTCGTAATGGCTCATCTGGACGTGATATAATCAGAACTCTAACTGCCGCACCCAAACCCGTCGATTGGGGGGGGGGAGCTCGAAGGGGTCCCAAAATTATTTCTTGAATAAACATGAATTATCGAGTATATTTTTAAAATTCATTTAACTTCATTCAATTTTTTTCGCCCTACGCTCGATTCAATGTCAAATTTCTTGATTATTGGGTAGCCTTACCCAAGAAAAATATGCAAGATCAATGGCAATGGGCATTTCGGTGTCGGCCATCACCGCGCCACGACGCTCCAAGACATATGAAGTTTTAGGTCATGTAACAAAATGTGATCCTAGAAGTGTGCCAGAATGATCGGCAGCGAGAAAACATTGGTCAAAAAGGACCTCCCCTGTGCTGACTGAAAACCTCAAAGGGACCTAGGATTCCGCCCGAACTATTTTTATTTACGGGCCCTACATTTTCCAAAATATTTCATTTTGAATATAAATCTTGAAGTAAATCTGATTACCTGTACAGAGGGAGAGAATAACAAAATTTTCAACACTATGTCAGCAATTTCTGATAATATTGACGCAGACAATCACGAATTATAGAAAATTTCACGCCTCGAGCGATCTTACGCTATAAACTAGCCCACTAACGTGTATAACAAATTTCGCTGAGAAAGTAGCGGGTAAAACGTAGACCGTGATGAGGGGTCTACTGTTTGGTTTATGACGCTATGGGGGCCCAAGACCGACGTGTTTCGAACCCCGATTTGGAGTAACTTCTATGTGACGGAGGTTATATAGGCTCCTCATCGCCGACCTCACTGCAATCGTGGTGACTCAAAAAGCCCAGATATGACAGTTGGTGGAGCTATGAGTCGACGAAAAAAAGAACCGATGAAAGCCTAGAACATAGAGACTACTGAGGGAGCGAAAGAGCAATTGAACATGAAGAAATGCATTGAACTGTTTGATAAATGTGATCTCGTGGAGCACAAAGCCCCAATCGGGCTATAAGCACCACTGTTGTGTGTTGTAATATTAATAATATTACTGGAAACTTCACACCGCGGAGAGCGCTTGTGGTGTTCTGCGCCATCACTTATTTCTTGAGGCATAATACCTTGCGTATAGCAGTTTTTAATTGTAACAGTAGTCGCGCGGGCGCTAAAAACTTTTACATGTGCGGATGATTTATTTCGTCTATAATATGGGTAGTTTCATATATTAGCCTACTGTAAACTATTTATCCATTCTTGGCACACGTGAATGATTAAGCGATGGAGCTGATGGAGGGGGTGTAGGCATACACGCATACGAATCCGTCTTGGTATTTCTTTATGGGGTGCATCATTTTCCTCTAACGGTTTGCATTTGTTCGGTGGGACTCAGATTACGCTATTTATAAAATACAAAAAATCCTGGTCCCCTGAATCGCGCAAGCGTGCATAAAATTTGCAAGTTTAAAATCTCTCAAAGATTTGAGAACCTATTCGTTAATTCCAGTTTCATATTTACGGACGCCAAAACACACTCTAATTTAATAAATATGTTTTGCATAAATATTGTTTAACGGCTGCATGCGACCGTATGTCTGCAGGTGCTTGCCTGTTGAAATAAGGATGAACAATGCTGCAACGTATTTGAAATGCTACATACTAATCAGGGCTCGAGGATCCGGACCACTAGCTAGCACAGTGGTTCTCAAACTAGACCCCATCGAGACACCCTGGCTACGCCCCTGTAATGATGTACACTGCGCTATTTATAAGGAGCTTACAGAAAGTACAAATTCAATATTTCTGAACCGTCGCAGTGGTTTCCTCAAGCATCATTATAGAAGGATATTGCAAGCGGAACACATGTCAGGTCCATCATTTTCTACTCCAAAAGGAATCAAAAAGCCCATGCCAACATTTAGGTAATGTTCACAAACAAATGCTTATGATACACCGAAAGGAATATAGCTTACAAGCTCGTACAGCTGATATGAACATGTTTTACGATAATGCACGCCTGATCAACATATTGATGTTCTGAAGCATATAATTGCCTGTTTATTGTAATAGCTATATAGTCATCGGTCCATTTTAATTCGGATCTGGTACACTCCTGTACACCCCATGTGAGTGGTACACCCTTTTGAAATTTTGGTACACGCCTAGGGTGTACGAAAACCTAATGATCATTATTCATGACCGCAAACAGCAAAGCGCTGAAAAGGCTTCCATTGGCTATCCCGTTCTGCGGTACATTACTGCCCATAACCCAGTTAGCTACAATTCGTTTACTGCCCCGCATTATTCATCTACTTCTTCATGTTGGAATCGTATCATTGCATTATACGTGTCACCTCGTCGACCAACCACCACATATTCACGACGAATTACAAGAGATCACATTGCCCAAGAGGCTTTCAGAGCATTTGACTATTTCTTTAATAAAAATGAGATATAGTTCCACGTAGGCATTTTTACCTTGTTATGCCTTGGTGGATAAGGAGAAATACATAACAGGAAAACTTTGAAAGTCATGATATATATCATACTATCTCGCATACTAAGTGCGTGATCGTTGTTCTGTGCTTGCATTTTCAAAAATCAATCGCTAATTTCAATTATCCGAGGATCCGTGAGTTTGAGTTTCCGGCAAAGGAAATTCGTGATTGATGTGCAAACATAGCGCAAAATACAAAACAGTTACGCCATGAAAGATTCAGTTACAACAATCTCGCTCAATTGATTATTTTTTTTTAAATGGATCACGTTTCGCATAACTGCGTACCGTTCAACTAACGGTTGTCTGCACATTTGCTAGTTCACACTCTTGAAGTGTTAAGCTTGGACCGCGATATCTCAGTGAATATACTCAGAGTCGAGTCAAGTCAAG